>NC_053390.1:657014570-657321075 GCF_905171765.1 Bufo bufo
TGTAGGTGCAGGTACAGATGAGTATTTGGTTTCTGCAGATCCTAAAGCTGAAGTATTGTTCCTTAATTAAATATAGCACAGGAGACGCAGCATCTGCTTTGAGCTTAGGTAACTAAATTTCCCCTTCTACAGAAGACACAACGCAATTTACTTTCTAGAGATCAGCTTACTCAACCTCCTCTGATTTTCCAGGTTCTATCTATAGCCTTCTGCTTCATATTAATAGGTATCATAGCAACTGTCAGCGCCCATTCACTGCCTGGAGGAGACAAATGAGCGTTCACGTAGCGCACTACAAGTGACAAACAAGAGAGGCCATTGACTGCTTTATGTAACAACGCTTCCACTCATTTAGACTACACCGCACTTAGACCTACTATCAAACTGTGGCTTGTAGTCTCATCAAAAATACAAAAATGTCTTTCTATTCAGAATTATCAATATACGAAATGTTACATTTTTTTATTTTTTTTGTCTCGAACATTACATTCATCTTTTCACAATGTACATGAAAAGCTTTGCCCTTTTTGTTAAGTATACATTAGTATATGTGTTTACAGTGGCTGAATGTTGCCACATCATTTGGTTACCAATGCCCATTGCTGCAACATGTTGCCCCGATTGGGTGTTTCAGGAGCTGTATTTCTCACAATGCCATAGCATCATGGTGTCAACGCTAGTTCTGTGAGAAGGTCTGGCAGACGTTCTTCTCTACCTCTTTTTTTTTTTTTGTTTTTTTAAATATAAATTTTTATTTATCATTCATATTTATTAGTACATAGCCATGTAATGGGTTTAAGTACACACATAATGCCTCCATTAATGTTAATCAGTTTCAAAGAATCACATATATAATAGCATGAAACATATACAAATGAGATTTGCACACAATATCATTACCATCCATTATCAAATAAATCAGTCATATGAATAAAGTTGACCTACTGTTACCTCACATAAGTCATCTTAATTTTCCAACTTTTACCCCCTCCCCCCTAAACAATGGGGTGTCCCTCCTTCAACACAGGTAAGATTAACAACCTAATCGACCAATAGCCTCCCCAAGGATCCTGCTATCTTACTCTTTAGGCACCACTCTGAACCCAAGAAGAGTTTCATAAGTGTTTTCAATTCTTTGTCTGAGTATACCGTTGACATGAAAGTCTTCCATTTTTTAAAGAACGAACTGATTAATGACCCTCCAGCCTGCTCCACCTCCATTCTTTCCATATCAAAACACTTCTTGATTTGTATGAATATCTCAGAAGCTGTCGGAACCTGAGGTTGCAGCCAGTTTCTCAGAAGACAACGCTTGGCCGCCAAAATTGCTATGTGGACTACTGGAGCAAAGGGGTTACGTTCTGGGGATGAATGGAAAATAATAAGCTCTGGTGTGATTGGATTCTCTACCTCTTGTATGATGTTCTTTGTTTTGGTTTCACTTTCTCATCTCCTTTCCTTCTGCCAGGTGTCACTTATTTAGACTAATCGTCTTCCTTTATATTCCCTCCCATACTGCCTCACTTTGTGGTTTATACTACTTCCTGGATGAAGTGTTCACTGCTGGAGGCTGCTTCTGCTGTTTGCTCAGATAAGTCCTTTAACTTTATTGTGTTTCCTTGCTGGCTTGATTCTAGGTGACCCTGGTCATGTCCCCTCACTATTATACGGTTTTCAGGTGTCACACAGACTTAGGTACGTGGCATGCAATCGTCTACCATCGAGGCCTTTGCATGTGCATAGCAGTCAGGGAGAGCTCTTAGGGTTTTATAGGGCTCACCTATAAGCTCCTTAGTTTAAGGTCAAGCCAGTCGCTCGTTTATTCATAAGTTCCAGCTATCTGCAAACTTCACCTGTGACATTATAAACCGCCATAACCGTCTTAAGCATGGATCCGGTTTCAGCCTTGATTGACCGCATGCAAGGTCTTTCGCTGGAGGTAGCAGATCTCCGTAAAACTGTGTCTCAGTTTCAGGTGACCGGTTCTGCTGGCGTTTGTTCCGAGCTTAAGATCTTGCTTCCGGATACGTTCTCCGGGGGTAGTGAGAATTTTGTTCGCTTTAGAGAGGCTTGCAAACTCCATTTTCGCCTACTTCCCCATTCCTCTGGTGATGAGGAGCAGAGGGTAGGGATCATCATCTCGCTGCTCAGGGATAACGCTCTGTCTTGGGCCTTTTCGCTGCCAGTGGGGTCACGGCCCCTTCGATCGGTGGATTAATTTTTTGTAGCCCTGGGGAAGATATATGATGACCCGGATCGTATTGCTCTGGCTGAATCTAAACTGCGTTTTTTATGCCAGGGTAAACACTCCGCAGAGGTATATTGTTCTGAATTTCGGAGATGGGCAGCTGATACTGGTTGGAATGATGCTGCACTCCGAAGTCAATTTTGCCATGGTCTTTCGGAAAGATTGAAAGATGCATTCGCTTTTCATGAGAGACCAGCCTCATTAGAGTCAGCCATGTCTCTAGCTGTTCGCATTGACAGGCGTCTTAGAGAGAGAGAGGAGACTACTCTTTCCTGTCATATTCAGCCCAAGGACAGTGGGGCTGTCTCATTCAGTGCGCAGGGGTCTCAGTCTGTCTCAATCCCCTCTCAGGAGGAGGCCATGCAGCTGGGTTTGCTTGCCTCTGATAGTGGATTCAGCTCTCAGAGGAGGGTTTGTTTCTGTTGTGGGGGTATAAATCATTTAGTTTGCCCCTCTAGGAGATTCATGAAGTTTTCTGAGGGTAATAAAAACAAAACAAAACTCTAAAACCTTTCCATTTGCTACTATTGGCAAGGTTGATGCGGAAATTAAAGGTTTGTCGTTTGCTTGTAGTTCCCATTTTCTCCTACCTGCCAGGGTGGCGCTAGACAGCAAGAACATTGTGAGATTTTTGTAGATAGTGGAGCAGCTGTCAATCTCATTGATAATCAATTTGCAACAAAGCATGGTTTCCAGGTATGCACTTTGGAAAAGGATATACCTGGTTTTGCTATCGATTCCGCTCCACTTTCTCAAAGATTGTTAAAGGGCATAGTTCACAATATCCGTTTGACTGTGGGTGAGGCTCATGTTGAGGATTTGTCATGTTTCGTCTTAAGCGGATTACCTACTCCTCTAGTGTTGGGGCTACCCTGGCTCACTAAACATAACCCCACCATTGATTGGCAAGCAAGGCAAATAAATGGTTGGAGTGAGTTTTGCAGAGAGAATTGTTTCACGGCATCTCTTTCAGAGGTTTCTACCAAGACTGTGCCATCTTTTATCTCTGAATTTTCGGATGTGTTTTCCGAGAGTGGTGTCCAGGAGTTGCCCCCGCACTGGGAGTACGACTGCCCTATTAATCTCATCCCAGGCTCCAAGCTGCCAAAATCACGACTATACAATCTCTCCCAACCTGAAAGGGTCGCTATGCGTACTTATATCTCTGAGAACCTGAGAAAGGGACACATCCGACCCTCGAAGTCACCTGTTGCCGCTGTTTGTTTTTTTTTGTTAAGAAAAAAGATGCTTCTTTAAGACCTTGTCTGGATTTCAGGGAGCTGAACCGTATCACGATTCGTGACCCATATCCGCTGATCCCGGACCTGTTTAACCAGATTGTTGGGGCTAAAGTTTTTTTCTAAGTTGGATTTAAGAGGGGCATACAACCAGTCAGGGTCAGGGAAGGGGACGAATGGAAGACGGCTTTCAATACCCCTGAGGGTCATTTCGAGAATTTGGTTATGCCCTTTGGTTTGATGAATGCTCCGGCCGTCTTCCAACATTTTGTGAACAGCATTTTTTTTATCATTTAATGGGGAAATTTGTACTGGTGTATCTAGATGACATTTTGTTTTTTTCTCCTGATTTTAAGACTCATCGGGACCACCTATGTCAGGTCTTGCTGATTCTGCAGGAGAATAAATTGCACGCTAAATTGGAAAAATGTGTGTTTGCAGTTCCGGAGATTCAATTTCTTGGTTTTCTTCTCTCCGCTTCTGGTTTTCGGATGGACCCTGAGAAGGTCCGCGCTGTGCTTGATTGGGAGCTTCCTGAGAATCAGAAGGCGCTGATGCGGTTTTTGGGTTTTGCCAATTATTACAGAAAGTTCATTTTGAATTATTCCTCTGTTGTTAAGCCACTCACTGATATGACTAAAAAGGGGGTGGATTTTTCCTAGTGGTCGGTAGATGTGCTTAAAGCCTTTTCTAGTATTAAAGAGAGTTTTGCTTCCGCTCCCATTTTGGTACAACCTGATGTCTCTCTACCTTTTATTGTTGAGGTGGATGCTTCTGAGGTGGGTGTGGGTGCGGTCTTATCTCAGGGTCCCTCTCCTACCAAATGGCGACCGTGTGCCTTTTTCTCAAGGAAACTATCATCTGCAGAGAGAAATTACGATGTGGGAGATAGGGAGTTGTTGGCCATCAAATTAGCTTTTGAGGAATGGCGCCATTGGTTAGAGGGAGCCAGACACCCTATTACTGTGTTTACCAACCATAAGAATCTGGCCTACTTGGAATCGGCCAAGCGTCTGAACCCGAGACAGGCCAGATGGTCTTTGTTCTTTTCTAGGTTTAATTTTGTTGTTACGTTCCGCCCTGGGGTTAAAAATGTGAAGGCGGATGCCCTGTCATGTTGTTTTCTGGGAGGGGGGAACTTTGAAGACCCGGGTCCCATTTTGGCTGAAGGGGTGGTCGTCTCTGCTCTTTATCCTGATATGGAGGCAGAGGTTCAGGCAGCCCAGGCAGAGGCTCCTGATCTTTGTCCTCCTGGGAGGTTGTTTGTGCCTCTCGCTTTACGACACAAGGTTTTTAAGGAGCACCACGATACTGTCCTTGCTGGGCACCCGGGGAGTAGAGCCACAGTGGATCTCATTGCTCTGAGATTCTGGTGGCCGGCTCTTCGTAAGACGGTTGAGGGTTTTGTGGCAGCCTGCGAGACCTGCGCTCGTGCCAAGGTCCCTCATTAACGGCCATCGGGTTCTCTCCTCCCATTCCCTATTCCTTCCCGTCCTTCGACGCATCTGACCATGGACTTCATTACGGACCTGCCTCGTTCCTCGGGGAAGACTGTGATTCTGGTGGTAGTGGACCGTTTTAGCAAAATGGCACATTTCATTCCCTTTCCTGGGAATTGCATTCCTTCAGACGTCGTTTCTGATAGGGGCACGCAATTTGTTTCCAGATTCTGAAAGGCCTTCTGTTCTCGCTTGGGGGTTCGGTTGTCGTTCTCTTCTGCTTTTCACCCGCAGTCGAATGGTCAGACCGAACGCGTCAATCAGAATCTGGAGACATATCTGCGCTGTTTTGTGGCAGAGAATCAGGAAGATTGGTATTCTTTTTTGTCCCTTGCTGAGTTTGCTTTAAAGAGGACCTTTCACCGATTCTTACCCTATGAACTAACTATACAGACATGGAGAGCGGCGCCCGGGGATCTCACTGCACTTACTATTATCCCCGGGCGCCGCTCCGTTCTCCTGCTATGCCCTCTGGTATCTCCGCTCACTAAGTTATAGTAGGCGGAGATACCAGTCCCTAAGTTATGGGAGGCGGAGTCTGCCCTAGCGCTGGCCAATCGCAGCGCAGAGCTCACAGCCTGGGAGGTTATTTTCTCCCAGGCTGTGAGCTCTGCAATGCGATTGGCCAGCGCTAGGGCAGACTCCGCCTACCATAACTTAGGGAACGGAGATACCGGAGGGCATAGCAGGAGAACGGAGCGGCGCCCGGGGATAATAGTAAGTGCAGAGAGATCCCCGGGTGCCGCTCTACATGTCTGTATACTTAGTTCATAGGGTAAGAATCGGTGAAAGGTCCTCTTTAAATAACCGTCGCCAGGAGTCCTCTGATAAGTCACCATTTTTTGGTGCATATGGGTTTCATCCGCAGTTTGGGACATTCTCTGGAGAGGGGTCTTCTGGTTTACCTGATGAGGAGAGATTTTCCTCGCCTTTGTCATTTATTTGGCAAAAGATTCAGAGTAATCTGAAGAGGATGAGTGAGAGATATAAGCGTGTGGTGGATAAGAGACGTGTGCCTGGACCTGAATGTGGGTGATCTGGTGTGGTTGTCTACAAAGAATATCAAACTGAAGGTTCCCTCCTGGAAGTTGGGTCCTAAGTTTAATGGGCATTACAAGATCTTGTCCGTCATCAATCCCGTTGCCTTCCGTCTTGATCTTCCTCAGACTTGGAAGATCCATAATGTTTTTCACAAGTCCCTATTAAAACCTTATGTCCAAACCACTGTACCCTCCTCTTTGCCTCCTCCTCCAATTATTGTTGATGGTAATCTTGAATTTCAGGTCTCTAGGATTGTGGATTCTCGCATTATCCACGGTTCTCTTCAGTACCTCATTCATTGGGAGAGTTATGGTCCTGAGGAGAGGATGTGGGTCCCAGTGGCGGACATTAAGGCCACTTGTCTCATCAGGGCTTTCCATAGGTCTCATCCTAAGAAGGTGGGTTCTGAGTGTCCGAAGTCCACCCGTAGAGGGAGGGGTACTGTCACCGCCAGTTCTGTGAGAAGGTCTGGCAGACGTTCTTCTCTACCTCTTGTATGATGTTCTTTGTTTTGGTTTCATTTTCTCATCTCCTTTCCTTCTGCCAGGTGTCACTTATTTAGACTAATCGTCTTCCTTTATATTCCCTCCCATACTGCCTCACTTTGCGGTTTATACTACTTCCTGGATTAAGTGTTCACTGCTGGAGGCTGCTTCTGCTGTTTGCTCAGATAAGTCCTTTACTTTATTCTGTTTCCTTGCTGGCTTGATTCTAGGTGACCCTGACTCCGTCCGTATTAAGTGCAGGGAGCCGGTGGTCGTGTCCCCTCACTATTATAGGGTTTTCAGGTGTCACACAGACTTAGGTACGTGGGCATGCAATCGTCTACCATCTAGACCCTTGCATGTGCATAGCAGTCAGGGAGAGCTCTTAGGGTTTTATAGGGCTCACCTATAAGCTCCTTAGTTTGGGATCAAGCCAGTCGCTCGTTTATTCATAAGTTCAAGCTATCTGCAAACTTCACCCATGACACATGGCTGCATTGCTTTTGCACCTATTATAGACATTTGACCATAGGGGCAGGTTCTAGCCTATCCTTTGCCTGCATCAGAAAGTGAAATAGTTGCCTCTGGAGCACCCTGGAGCGTTTAATGGAGGCCAGTTATAGATGCCATACAGTGGCATGTCACTCATAGACTATTGCTTCTGTTAAATGTGTTTTTGAAGGATGGAATAACCCAATCTTCTACGCTATTCCATACTGTCTTTTTTTCCAATATGCAGATATGCCTTTAGTCTGCATCTGACTAATGGAGCCCTATGGACACATTTAAAGGGAACCTGTCATCAACTTTATGCTGACCTCACTGAGGGCAGCATAAAATAGTGACAGAAATGCTGATTTCAGCGGTGTGTCACTCATGAGCTAAAAGTAAGTGGTTGCTGAGAACCAGCATCATAATCATTGCAGCACAGGCCTTGAAAAGAGTCAAATCTATCTGAGAAGAGTCCTGGTTATTCCTAATCTCCTGCTCTCTCACCCATCTGCTGGTGATTGGCAGTTCTCTCCTAGAGAGAAAAGGAGAAAACCAGGTAGAAGACAATCATCAGCAGGTGGGCAGGGAGAGCAGGAATTTATGACTCTTCTCAGGTGGCCGTGACTCTTTTCCAGGCTCAATCTGCAATGATTGTGATGTTGGTTCTTGGCAACCACTTACTTTTAACTTATAAATGACAGACCACTGAAATCAACTCGCCTGTCTCTACTTTATACTGCCGTTAGTATGGGCAGCATAAAGGTGATGACAGGTTCCCTTTAACATGTATGTTGGGAGGTTTCCAAACTTAGGGAAAAAATTTGATGCGAATAGACCCTTAAAGGAATTCTCCAGAACTGAACATTTAATGATAATAATGATAGTGTCTGTAAAGCTCTGCAGAATATGTTGGTGCTATTTAAGTAAGTAAAATACATTTTAAAAAGAGAGACCTGATTGCTTAATCCAATATGCAGATAACTTGACATAAGGTGCAAATTCAATTAACTTTGCTGCAGATTTTATAGTATTAATAACAGGAAGGAACTGTGGAGGATGCCAGAGGCCTACTGGTAATTTTCCATGTAGGGCCTATGGTTAGTCCACCCCTGCCTAGTACCCCCACTGATCAGCTGTTTCAACCTGTCTGCTTCCTGGGTGCTAGAAACAGGCACCAGAATTTCACAAATCCGTCCACAGTGCAGTGGATGTACCTGGTTACTTTAAAGGGAGCAGCGCTGTAGTAACCGATCCCGGCCACAGAGGACAAAGCTGTGTAGTATTGGTACTTATTTCCAGCCCCAGGACTGTTATGAACAGCTGATCAGCGGGGCTGCTGGGAGTCAGACCCCCACCAATATGATTTTTATGACCTAGTCTAAGGAAAGGTCATCAGTTGTTCAGTCCCAGAGAGCCTCTTTAAATAGGTTTTCTCTACAGTGGATAAGCGAGATACTGTATGTCTGTCTAATACTAGAACTGGGATCCCAAGCCACCCATTCCTCCTCATTACATGACTGCAGTGAGGAGGTGTTTGAATGGAGCAGCAGTAGACCATGCAGCCTGCTAGGTTTGACGAGTCAGTGGCAGCAGAATAAAAACAAATGTAGCAAGCTTTCCCTAGTGCCCAGACTGCTGGCAATCCAGGAAATAAGTATGTGTAATATTGTCACCATATAGCCCAAACTACGTAGTAGCTGCTTAAAAAAAACAGCAACGGCATACATTGCAACGAACTGTGAAATATTCTACTGTTTAATTATTAAATGTTTGATGCACATACAGTATCGCTGGTTTAAAGGAATGGTTGCTATGGTAACTGCTAGTGGAATGACCACCACAAAAAGGTAGAAGGCTGAATTAATCGAACTGGAAACAGAAGTGAATTATGATGAGAAGTAAAGAAGGGATGTTTATTTTTCTGCAGAAAATGAGTGTAGGGATGAAATTTGATTTACCACTTTAAGCGTACACTAACGCTGTACAAAAAACGAATTATAGTAATTTTGTTAGTGCAGTATCCCATAATAGGGTACTTGCAAATTGTTATTGTTATGCAATGCTATTTATTTATTTTTATTTAACATGTTAATGCCTTGTAATGTACCAACTCATCTCTATATGGATCAGTCGGGGTTAATAATCCTGTCTCTGCCCCTGTAGAAGGCTGGGAGATGGTCTTAGGTCTGCTCCTAGTTCACTACTGTGTTAGCTGAGGAAGTGAAAAGAAGCTACACGTGCTCACTCCTCGGAGTACTATGCCTACACCAAAGAAAATCACTTTCTCTGAGAGATCCACAGAGAGAAAGCCATCTCTACTTTACAGCACTCCATAGAGAGAAAAAGAAGAACTAGAAGTTCCAGAATCTGCATGGCTGAGCATTGGAGTCAGTCAGTAAGGCTTGTGCTGTTTAAGACTTTACTGCAGTGAGAGGGACATTGCTAAGACACCCTTCACACTTGGACACGGTCGGGCCCTCAGCTGGGAATTACAGTCAAGCTTGCAAGAACCTTAAGGTCAGCCTTCAATTCTGCAGAAAGAGACTTTGGGGAGATAGAGGGAAGGAGTACTACAATCCCCATTCTGGCCTCTATCTATACATTGCTATCTGGGAGGATTTGCACTGTGAATTGTTTGGAACTGTGTTTGATACCAATGGATGTACTACAACTCCTATTATGCAGATTAATAATGAGAGACTTGTCTTTTTTCTACAACTGGCCTGGTGACTGACTCCAGCACCACTCGCCGGCCACAGCACTTATATCTCCTACCTCGCACCCGCACCAAACCCACAAGGCTGTGCCCCGAGGAAAGAAATGGTGCATCCTCCTCTTCTCAGACTGCCTGATGCATTTGGTAGCCAAAGACACTTCTTGCTGAACAGTGCTGTCCAATCCAAGAGCAGGGCTGGATAAATAGGAAACGGTTTGGGCTATCGATACACAGATAGTCTGATGGCAGGAGAGGAGCCCGAGACTTAGCGGATCTCCAACTAAAAAGGTGATAAGGAGGGCAGCAGATAAGTGTTTATGTGGAATTTTTCTTGATCCGAAGGGTTGCTTTAAAGCCTAGGAAGGCCTTTGACAGAGGAAAGTGTACTGCTGGACTCTATGGTGTTCTCTATCTTGCATGCAGTAATACAGTGACTAAGGGTTTTACTTGTCAAATGTATCTTAGAGCCCCTTGCCTAACCCTTTCTGTTATCAAAAGCTCCATTTAACACCTAAGCATCATTAGAAGCTGGTAAAGTAGATATAGCCTGTCACATCGCCTTTTATGCCATTTATTATAATATTGTTCTCATTTTATGGGCTATGAGACACAATATTTTATGCGAGAGATTGTGACATCTTCATGATGACTCGAATAGAAGCATGGAGATGATTCTGACAAAGACATTTATCAGATAATACTTTTTTTCCCTTGCTATAAACAAACACATTATCAGCATCCGGTAAAAGGGAAATTCATGTAATGCATCAAAGGAGCAATGGATCATACCTTAAGTAGATGACGTGTACAGGCTTGTAGCATATCGGATGTAATTTGTCACTGCCAGGGTGAAAGGAATGAGCCAAACACATTTTCTACCTAATTTGTCAAACCATAATACTGTGATGAGATAAATCTGTGCAGCAGTGTCAATCTATGCTTCAGCACAGCAGGCCTCATATTGTCTTTTTGTGTCACTTTGTATAGTTTACTTGGTCATGCTGAGTGGCATAAGCTTTAGTTAGTGTAATATACATTTTATTAGAAAACTCCTTAATAATTGCAGATGAAAACCATATGGTAATATGTAAAACATAATAAAATCAGTAATTTACACAAATATATATATATATATATATATATATATATATAATGTGTATACAGGATATAGATATATAAATACAGTATAAATATATGTGTTTATTAAACACCAATTTTCAAGACTTACAAACTGCATGGTATTTTTACAGCGCATGATAGACCAAAAGTTTTCTGCCCTATTTTTCTGTTCCTACATGTTTATCAAAAGTATGTATAAAGCTCATTGCACGGACTGCACTGCGTGTCATTTTTATTTTACGTTTCTAATTTTATTTTTACATTTTATTTTAAATGTGGGCTTCTGCACTTTATCTTTTACAGCTACGTGCTAGAATATCAGTTCAGCATTTCTTATTAGTAAGGCTACTTTCACACTTACGTTGTTAATTCCGGAATTGAGATCTGGCAGAGGATCTTAAATGCTGGAATTAAATGGATCAGTTTTGATTTTGCACATTAGGATGCATCGGTTCAGTTAGGATGCGGTTGTGTGAAATCAAAACGGAAAAAAATGGAACTGGTGCTAAATACATTGAAAGTTAATGGGTGACAGATTAGGCTCCTAAAAAACGGATCTGTCACCATTGACTTATATTGTTTTTAGTGACAAAACCGTTTTAATGACCGGACACAAAACCGCAGCTTGCAGGTCCCAAAACGGAATGCTGCCGGAACGGAAGACATCCTCTTAGGATCCCGTAAATCCCATTTGAAAGGAATCTACATGTGAATTATGATTACCCCCATAGTTAGTGTAGAGCATTTTGGCGGGAATTTTCCCGCCAAAACTCAGTGGCAAAGTCAGCTAAATTTAGCATGGTTGCTGGGTGGGGGAAGAATACAGGTGACTGGCTAGTTAGGATATCCTATAGAGTAATGGTTGCTGAGGCTAGGAAGTTTTGGTCGCCCAGCAACAAGTAGGGCATTGGAGGGTAGGTCTGGGGTGGTGGGGTAGATTTTGTATATAATATGGGGTGGCCGGCATTAGGCTGTCTGCCAAGCTGTGTTTTAGGATTCAGCTGCCCTCCTGCTGCCAGTCAAGACTGCTTCCCTGCCTGCGTCCGGTCGTCTCACTCACCATGGAGAAATTTATTGCGGAGCTCAAGTGGCGTGAAGATGGAGAAACGGCTGCCTGGTTAGATGCCTGCTTGGTGGACCTTTCGACCTCTGCGCCTGAAGTTCTGGAGCCATGCAGTGCGGTCCCGGCTGCTGGATCGTCGTCGGTGTCTGAGGAGGAGGCCGCACACATTTTTCTCTCCCTCCCCCTGCATGTCCTTACCGGAGCAGCGCTCGGCGAAGAAGCTGCCAGCGTCAGATGCCAGAACACGAAGTGGCCTCAAGCAGATGACGTCACGTCCGGCTGTGCACCAATATTCAGGGCACCCCGGAAACTTTGTCCAGAAGATCGGTTACGGTCTGCCTTCAAGGAAAAGAAGTTCCCAGCCGACTCTGCAGGGGGGCGGTCCAAACAATAGAGCTTCTACTGCACCGCATCGTAAGAAGAACCGGCAGCGCAGGAGTCGCGTTTCTTCAGGGCATCGTTCGGCCCAGCAGCTCCGCTCTGGCGTTAAGCAGCTGGGTGATGCGTGCCAAGAAGATCTTTTCCAGCCGAATGAAGACTCCGGTCTATCTACGGATCAACCTGTGGCTGCGTCTGGGGGCGAGTTTACCGCTGGTTTAGCCCCTGTGCTAGCATCATTGTCTAAAGTTTTGTCCTCCTTGCAGAGTTTGGTCCCCCCTTTGCCTTCACCTGTTAGTCCGGCTGCTTTGGCGGGTGATGTTGCTGATGCATGGTGTTCGGGTGACCGGGGGGGACGGGACTCTGATAGTGAGGACTCACTTCCTTTGCCGTTACCTTCTAGGGGTAGAGGGGTAGCTGAGACTTACTATAAAGAAACGCTGCCATGTGATATCACACCTCTGGGTTTTCATTTGTCCATGTCTGTTAAAGAAAAGATATGGAGAAATGAATTTGTCGACATCCTATCCTTGCTGCCTGCATCAAAAGAGTTTATTGCTAAATTAGAAAAGCGAGATGATAAGGCAGAGGAGGATAGGAGACGTCTGAACCCTCAGACTTTTAATAACTGGTTGCAGGCTTATTGTATATTTTGCAGCGTGATGGGCGAAAAGTCCCCTTAAAGATGTTTGGCTTTATTTCAGCATTTAGAGAATGTTTTGGAAGCCTATACAAATTTTGGGGGATTTGGTTGGTTTACATATGATGAGGGAGTTAGGCAAAGGCTGGCGGTATACCCTAGTATGCAATGGGGACATGGGTTTGTGGTTTAATTTATTGGTGCCACAGTGTACGTCTTCTTCTGCCCCTAAGCAGCAGCCAACTTTGACAGGACAGCAATCTGGGCTGAGGAAGGGCGCGTGCTTTGCGTTTAATGAAGCGTAGTGCCGATGGCCTTCATCCTGTAAATACAGACACGAATGTACATTTTGTGGGGGTATCCACCCCATGGTCTGCTGTTTTAAGAGAGCCAATTTGCCCAATAAGCCTTCTACCATGGGATTTATAACAAAGAGCGCAGACGCCAGTAAAGCTGGAGATCATGCGCCCTTGGTTAGAGCAATACCCAAGTCGCAGGATGGCGGATCTGCTCCTTGAGGGTTTTGGGGTAGGCTTCCACTTACCAGTTTTATGGATAGGTTATATGTGGGTGAATAATTTATCTTCGGTGGCGCAGCTTCCGCTGGTGGTCCAAGCAAAGTTTGGGAAGGAGTTGGCATTGGATCGGATCGCTGGTCCTTTCCCATCCCCTCCTTTTGCTAATTTTCACATTTCTCCATTAGGGGTAGTACCAAAAAAGGAGCCGGGTACTTATCATTTAATTCATCATTTGTCGTTTCCCTATGGGGCATCGCTAAATGATGAAATTGATAAGGCATTGTGCTCCGTTAAGTATGCTACCTTTGATTCAGCGGTGAATCTAGTGCGTAACTATGGCAACGGGGCTTTGATGCCAAAGGCGGATATCCAGTCTGCTTTTCGCTTATTGCCGGTACATCCATCTGCTTTTAGTTCTCTTGGTTTTCATTTTCAGGGTTCATTTTATTGTTTACTGATGGGGTGCTCGTTATCCTGTTTTTATTTTGAAGTTTTTTCCTCCTTCCTAGAGTGGGTGGTAGCGGTTAGGAGCATGCGGGGAGCTGTAACGCATTATTTAGACAATTTTTTTTTCATTGGTCCAGTTAACGCTTGGTTTGTTCAGATCTGTTAGAATCCTTTTTTATTATTTGTTCTGAGTTTGGTGTTCCTTTAGCGGTTGATAAGACGTTTTTTCCGGTTAATTGTTTGAAGTATTTGGGCATTGTTTCGGTGAGTTTCGGCTGCCGGGACAGAAGGTGAATAGAATATGTTCTGCTATCACTATTTTGTTGGTTAAGGAAATTCAGACATTATGAGGTCTTTTAGCTTTTGCCTCTAGAGTTATGCCAATGGTTCATGTTTTTTGTAGGCAATTGGTGGCTAAAGTCGTGGGTGTACGTAACCCGGTATTTCATGTGCGTTTATGAAAGGAAGTTAAGGAAGATTTGTCAATTTAGTTGGAATTTTTTCAGCAGTATAATGATCGTTCGTATTGGCAGGAAGATTTTGTTTCAGCTCCTTCTTTGGTTTTGTTTACAGACACAGCGGGGTCTTGTGGATTTGGAGCTTATTGTAAAGGTCATTGGTGTGCATCTAAAAGGCATCCGTCATGGGTTGCGAATGGTGTGACAAAAAACATTGTTTTATTGGAGTTGTTTCCCGTTGTGGTGTCTTTGGTATTGTGGGGTAAGTTTTTTGCTAATAAGAGGATTTTTCTGCATACTGACAATAAAGGGGTTTTGTTTGCGATTAACTGTTTGTCGTCCAAGTGTCCATTAGTTGTTAAATTGTTGGGTCATTTAGTTTTGCTCTCTTTGAAATTGAATATTTGGATTAAAGCTAGGAATATTCCGGGTGTTGATAACTCTATTGCTGACGATTGCTTTCGTTTTTAGTTTCAGGTTTTTCGCTCATTGGCGAGGGTGGCCGACCTAGAAGGGGAGTTATGTCCTCTATATCTTTGGAATCTGATTTAGTCCTAGGTATGTCTTCTTTGCAGTCTTCATTGGCCCCAGCTACTTGGTCAGATTATGTGCGTTCGTGGGGTAAGTGGTGCCGTTTTGTGAATTTTATGGGTTGGTCCCCTTTTGTAGGTGATGAAAGTTCGGCTTTATTCTTTTTGTTTGTCTCTTTGCAAAGGGCATTTGGCGCATGCAACAGTTGTGCGGGTTTTGTCAGTTGTTTCCTTTTTTCTTAGAGTCTTGGGTGTTCCTGCTTTTATGGATTATTTTATGGTTAGGCAAGTTTTGAAGGGGTATAAAGTGGGTAATTGTTCTCCTGATAATAGGTGTCCTATCTCTCCCAGTTTGTTGTCTTCGTTATGTTAGGTAACGTTGTTGATCTACGCTAATGCATATGAGGCTTTGTTTTTCTCTTCAGTTTTTGCATGCATGTTTTTTGGTGCTTTCAGGATCAGTGAGATTTTACCTAAAAGTAGAGCATCTGATTTGGGTTTTGCCTGGGTGAACGTGCATATGCATAGTAATTATATTTTGTGTTTTCTTCCTCATCCTAAGACAGATCGGGCAGGTAAGGGTTCGTGGATCCAGGTGGGCAGAATCCAGTCGGGTGACATCTGCCCTGTAAGTATACTATCACGCTACTGGCACTGTCGACCAGCAGTGTTTTGTTTTTTATTCATGCTGATTCCTCACCGGTAACGCAATATCAATTTCGAGCAGTTTTGTACAAATACTTGAAGGAATTGGATTTAGAGGGTTTTAAATTCACGTCTTATTCATTCAGGATTGGGGCAGTGACTACAGCGGCTTGTTTGGGGATGAGTAAGTCACGGATTAAAAAATTGGGAAGGTGGTCTTCTAACCACTTTCAGCTCTATATTCGACCATCTCTTCATGTTATTTAATGCTGTTTGTTTTCTTGATAGTTTTTACAGGAATCACCGTATGGATCGTCAGCCATTCCTTTGTACACTGGGCCCAAAGAAGAGCCTTAGGAAGATCATATGGTGATAACCTTTCATGCTCCACAGATGATGTTCGGATTTTTTGGAACGGTGTTAGAGGACTTCGTTGGGAAGGTGTGGTAGATGTGATCCTCGAGATGCGTTCTTTATATCCTGATCCGGATGTTATTATTTTTCATGCGGGTGGTAATGATGTGTTTAAGGTAGGCACTATTGAGTTGGCATCTAGTATGAAACGTACCCTAGTCAGAGTCAGGCAGCTGTTTCCCGACGCGAGTCAGTTTTTTTCTGAAATGGTGCTGAAATTATTATGGCTGCCTTATGCAAATATTTTTGTACAAAATTAGAATTTGCGTAAACAGGATTATGGCTCATTTTATGCCACTAGTTTGGTGATTTTCTTTTAGACACATGGACTTGGAAGGAGGTTTGGCTGTCTGCCAAGCTGTGTTTTAGGATTCAGCTGCCCCGCCCGCCCCCCCTTATTTGTTTGTTTTGTCACTGTCACTTTATTAGAAGGAGGGGTAAGGTCGTTCACCAATAAGTGGCGAGTGGACGAGTTGATTCAGGTATTTAGGCCGAGCTTATGGCTGGTCTAATCAGTAGTTATTATTAATTGAATGTATATGGTTATATAATATTGAGCTGTTCTTTAATAAAGTTGTCCGTGGCCTAAATTTATCCATTATATGGTGTGTCCATGTGTGTTTTTATTTTATTTTATTATTAGTAGGTTCAAGTTGGGTGAATGGGGTTCAGTATAATCTATAATCCCATGATGCATCTTGAACGGATCTCTTACCATTTAGAATGTATGAGGACTAAAGTTTTTTCCAGTATTGAGATCTTCTGCCGGATCTCAATACCGGAAAACAACAACGCAAGTGTGAAAGTAGCCTAAGCCAATTACTCCTTATATAAATTACTCTGGTGTCCCCTTTTGACTCCTTTCTTGTCTGTTCCCTTGGAGATGAGAGAATTTAGGTGCATGAGGGTGAGAAAGATAATGGGGCTTATTTATCAAAGACCTACATTTGCTGTATTGGTTTTGATATTTCCTGCGCCTTCGGATGATGCACTCAGGCTAGGTTCACACTAGCTTTAGACATCTCCAGCAAGCTGGACCTTACCTGACACCCGCCAGCCCATTCACTATAATGGAGACCAGTGGTGATCCAGACGTGACCCGGCAAACATGGCAAGAATCGCCCAGACAAAAACTGCCATATTTGCTGGGTTGCAGCCGTATCTCCGCCACTCCCCATTATAGTGAACGGGGCCGGATGGCGATGTGGTAGCTTCCAGCAATGCTGGAACGCAGAGAGATCTAAAAGCGCTAGTGTGAAACTAGCCTTAATTTATGACAACATGCCTCATCAGAGTTAAGAACATCCTCCTTCAGTCAGTGCGCCTATAATAAAATTGATGCCATCTCATAGCTGGCGTAGATTTAATTAATCATTTATGTCAGAAAACTGATGATAATTCTGCTGCAGCCAATGGCCCCACCCACGCCATGCCCCCTTTTCAGTGGAAAGGGCGGCATAGAAATGCCAGTTGTGACTAAATTTAGATGCAATGGCATTTAAAAAATCTTTTTTTTTTTACACCAGTATTCTGGAGTAGGGACCATTGTAAATGACCCCAATTATCTATAAAATGGAGAAATAGCAAACTTGTCTTAAACCTTTCCTGACCAGTGCTATACATGTACGACACTGGACGGGTCTTTAAAGATGTGCCCGCTCCGGAGCACAGCAAAAATCACAGACATTTAATCCCTTAGATACCTTAGTCAATTATGACAATGGCATCTGAGTCAGCTTCTCCTGGGAGTATGAACTGCTACCTCGTGCAGCGATCGAGGTAAGTGTTGGTTTGCTGTGGTAGCCTCAGTCCATCCGAAGCAGGGCTCCATATGAACATAATGGAACTCCCATAGGCTGCAATGGTAATTAATTGCTGTCTATGGGAGAAGTAATCATATGATCGCATGTTAAAAATGTAACAAAATATTTAAATAATTCTTTGAAAATATAGAAATTCTAATAACCCCCTTCCCCACATTAAAAATTATAAAAAATCTTTTTATTTGCACCGCGGCAAAATGCTCAAACTATTAAAAAATAAACGGTGCCCGGCCGTGGCCGTATTGTGTGTGCACCACGCATCAAGGTTGCGGACCCATTCACATGAATGGGTCCACAATCCGGGAGATGCAGTGTGGTGCATGCACTACTTTTTTGCGGTGCGGACCGTCGGATGCGGATTGGGAACCCCATTCAAGTGAATGGGTCTGCGATCCGCTTTAGGCGGCCCCACAGTCGGTGCCCGTGAATTTTGCGGTCCGCAGCACGGGCCAGGCCAGCACTCGGTCATGCGCATGAGCCCTTATCCTGTACAGCTAGTGCCATAACAGAAAAAAATAAAAATAGCCAATTCGCCTTTTTTTCATCTCTTCCAAACAATCGAATAAAAAGTAATAAAAAAAATCATACACACTCCCAAATGGTATTAAAGGGTTTCTGTCACCCCGCAAAACTCATTTTTTTTTTTTTGGATAGTTAGATTCCTCATAGTGCGATATAGGAGAATATAATGCTCTTACTTACTTTCATGCGGCCGATTCTTTATAAAACGAACTTTTATAATATGTAAATGAGGGCTCTACCAGCAAGTAGGGCGTCTACTTGCTGGTAGCTGCTGCAGAAATCCGCCCCCTCGCCGTGTTGATTGACAGGGCCAGCCGTGATCTCCTCCTCCGGCCGGCCCTGTCAGTAATTCAAAAATCGCGCGCCTCGCGTCATTCGGCGCAGGCGCTCTGAGATGAGGAGGCTCGTCTCCTCAGCACTCCCTCAGTGCGCCTGCGCCGATGACGTCTTCTCTTTCGGTGATGTCATCGGCGCAGGCGCACTGAGGGAGTGCTGAGGATACGAGCCTCCTCATCTCAGAGCGCCTGCGCCGAATGACGCGAGGCGCGCGATTTTTGAATTACTGACAGGGCCAGCCGGAGGAGGAGATCACGGCTGGCCCTGTCAATCAACACGGCGAGGGGGCGGATTTCTGCAGCAGCTACCAGCAAGTAGACGCCCTACTTGCTGGTAGAGCCCTCATTAACATATTATAAAAGTTCGTTTTATAAAGAATCGGCCGCATGAAAGTAAGTAAGAGCATTATATTCTGCTATATCGCACTATGAGGAATCTAACTATCCAAAAAAAAAAAAATGAGTTTTGCGGGGTGACAGAAACCCTTTAATAAAAAGTTCAGATCGCAATGCAAAAAAATGAGCCTTAATACAGTTCCGTAGACAAAACTCTAAAAAAAATTATGGGGGTCAGGATGTGGCAATGCAAAAAAGAAATTTACAAAGTTTTTTTTTTTTCAGTTTTAAAATACAAGAAAAAGTATATCAATGTGGTATTGCTGTAATCCTACTGACCTGGAGAATGAAGGTAACATGTCAGTTTTACCACATAAGGAATGCCGTAAAAATGAAATCTATAATACTGTGTCAGAATTGTGTTTTCCAGTTCCACTTCATTTGGATTTTTTTTTCCAGTTTCCAGTACATATTACGCAATATTAGATTGTGCCATTATAAAGTAAAACTTCTTATTCAAAAATGTAGCCCTCTTAAGGCCATATGAATGAAAAAATAAAAAATGGTTCTGGGAAAACAAGGAGTGAAAAATGAAAATGAAAAAACAGATAATGCCCCAGTCAGTATTTACTGCACCATGTCTGCCAGCATCCAAAACCATTACTGCTACAACAAACTGGCACAAGAGTACAGAGAAGATTAAATAGGTACTGCTTGCCACTGGAAAGTCTGCCACCAGGATCAAGAATACTGAACCGTGTCTTGTCTCCTGGGTACTTTGGTTGGGCATATTACAGAATAGATGAATTGGTAGGTGGGGCTGTACTCAATAAAAAAATTTACTTATCAAACAGGTATAAGGAAAGTACTGCAGACATAAAGATTTATAGCTAAGCTTTCCTTCTACTATGCTAAAGATATAGTTTGCACCCCCTTGGCTCCCAGCACCTGGGGCAACTATTACATCGTTACACCTCTAACTTCATTGTAAAGTTTGTAAGAGTCCTGGGTGGGTTGAAAAATGAATAACTGTTGTGCAGTGTAACAAATCACTGTGCAGGATTTATATACAGAGGACAGAAGATTACATTATTATGGCATGTGGCCTCTGGCCAGAATAGACAGATCCAAGCAGAAGTCAATCTCCTGTCACCCACAGAGTCATGAAGGAATGGATTGATGATCTGAAGCTGAAATTAAAGGGAAGTACTGGCTTTTAAACACTGTTTATCATTTCCCCTTGACACCTATATCATTTTTCACCTATTGCCTTCAGTGATTATTAAACTCTTTCTACTTTTTTGTTCAGTTCCTTCACCATTTTTTTATGAACCGGTGATGTATGATAGCTCATGATATATGAAATGGACCTAGAGATATCCTTAATACTTTTAGCTTGACTGGTGTCCGTTTTCCATATAGAACTGTATTATTCTTTTCTTGTATACATCTTGAGGGTACCAGGCACCTTACTACAGTACTGTATGAATAGCATTGCCACCGCTGAGCTCAGATCCATAGTTTGCATTTCTATCCTCATCTGTTTCCCTGCTCCTGGAGTCTTCTTCATCATGTGCACATGCTCAGGAGTCCCCTCAATGCATCAAACTTCCATTTTGTGGGTGCACAGCTGTGATACGGTGATCAGTATAGAGATACAAACATGACGGACTGGGAACTTAAAGGGCTTGTGCAGCCTGTTTGTATTGATGACCTATCCTCAGGATAGGTCAATATCCGATCGGCGAGGGTCTGACACCCGTCACCCCCGCCAAGCAACTGTTTGAAGAGGAGGAAGAGCTCCATGCGAGCACTGCTTCCTCTTCATTACACGGTCCGTCGTCTCGGAAGCGCAATGTAATTACAAATACTTGCTCCATTCACTTAAATGGAGCCGGCACTTGTAATTACGTTACAGCTACAGGGGAGACAACACTTAGTGTAATGAAGAGGAAGCAGCACTCGCACCTCTTCAAATAGCTGATCAGATATTGATGACCTATCCCAGGAATCAGCAACCTTCGGCACTCCAGCTGTTGTGAAACTACAAATCCCAGCATGCTCCATTCATTTCTATGGGAGTTCTTAGAAGAGCAGAGCAAATATACATGCTGGAAGTTGTAGTTTCACAACAGCTGGAGTGCCGGAGGTTGCCTACCCCTGACCTATCCTAAGGATAGGTCATCAATATAAATAGGCTGTACAACCCCTTTAAAGTGGCCCTGGGAAAAAATAAAAATTAAATTGGCCCCATGCTGTAGGCAGGTCCAAACTGACAGAAGGCAGGGCAACACAAAATACTGCCTGAGCAGAACCAAATACCACAGTGCAGCACACAATACCTCCCCAGAAGCCTGGACTGCCTTTAGTAATGGCCCCTATAGTGCCCCAATAGTATGCTCCCCAAGTGGCCAAGGGAAGAAGGAAATGAATAAAATACCTGAGTCCCATCCTGAGATCCCGTCTCTGGTGCAGACCACAGGCCCTTTCAGCCTGCGTCCTTGCATCATTTGTACACTGCCTCATTTAGTGGCCTGTGTCCTATGAGGATCACTGGGGTAGAGAGCTATGGTATCCCATACTCCGCTGCAGTATTAAACGATATCACTATCCCGAGGGCAGCAATACAGCATTAATTAATATTGAGAGCATCAGATCATTATGTGCCTGGAGTGGCCAGAGGCAGTAAGGAGGACTCTGTGGCCCCATGGGTATCGGCCCACTGGGAAATTTTCCTGTAGGGTCTATGGCCATTCGGCCACTGGATGCAAATTATTGACCTGAGCTCAGCGGCAACTGTACTAGGCAAGCAGCACTGTAGTTAATAGGGTGGTCCGAGATAAGACCGTTATCTGTTGATTGTTCTTGCAGTTCATGTGGCATTAGTTGTAAAAATATAACAAAAATTTATTTAAAAAAATGATATGTAACTTCGGAGATGTCATATCTTGAGATCGCATCCACTTGCAGTCGCAGAACAGTGAAGAAGGATAGGCTTCATGAATAAGCATCAGGTCTCTCCACTACAAAACAGACAGATACATTTATTGTTAAAGGTAGGCAAGGTCAGATCTATTGCAGAGGCACAACATTGGTTACATTCATTATCAGTCCAATATGTATCACAGTAGCAACATGCAATTGGAACATCATGCCTAAATCATACTTAGTTATTACTTAATTTGAAGAGCATTTCTCTCTTTGGGAAAAACTCCTTTATTTAATATAAAAAAAAATCGATTAAAATGCTGTCAAAATTCTATAAAAAATAAGTCGTAGTTGTAGTCACCAAAGTGCACCATCCATGGGGTGAGGTGAACGGAGAGGCAACTTTCTCTTGGCCCAGTCTTAGGCCTCTTCCACACGGGTGTGTGCGCCCCGTTGCCGTATTGCGGACCGCATTTGCGGATCCGCAATACACAAGTGCCGTTCCATGGGCATTCTGCATCATGGATGCGAACCCATTCACTTCAATGGGTCCGCAAATCCAGAGTGCTTCCGTGGGGTTTCGTCCCGTACTTCCGTTCCGCAAAAAGATAGAACATGTCCTATCTTTTTGCGGAACGGCCGGATCGCGGACCCATTCAAGTGAATGGGTCCACCATCCGCTGCGGCTGCCCCACGGACTGTGCTCGTGCATTGGCGGGCCGCAGCACGACCACGGGGCGCACAAGCCCGTGTGAAAGAGGCCTTATAGAGATCGGCAACATAAAATTATGAAATTATAACTTGCTAATATCACAATCATTCCACTAGTTATGGGAACTACCCAATCTCTGAAGGTGTCCTGTTAGGTCTGCTCCTGCATTATATGCATAGCCATTTGGTTGAGGAGACCAATCTTACAGCAAAATCCCAGTCATGATACTAGACAGCATATGGTATACAATATAAACACATATGTAAAAAAAAAATTGATTCATCTGGGATCTTTAAGGCAACCCTTCGGGGCAAGATTTATTTTTTCACATTAACCAGGGCATTGACAGAACTTTTACATGGCGACTTTTCATTTCATTTAGCTGCAGATCCACCAATTTTCGGGCTCCTCTTCTGCCATTCAAGGTAGCTGCACCGCTCCTCTGATTGCCTACTGAATGCTGTACATTTGATAGACCATAACATTTCCTCCTACCCTTGTATTGTCCTGAACTGCTCATGTGAGCAGGGCTGGACAAGTAGGAGGTGTTTTAGGCTACGATGCACAGTGTACATCAGGTAGTCTGAGAAGTGGTGCATGGACGTAGAAGAACCTGGGAATTAGAGGATCGACAACTAAAAACATGTAAAGGAGGTTACGGTGCTGGTTTCTTGAACCGGGGGGGGGGGGTTACTTTAAATCTTTTAATCAATGTTCAGCTATCCACAGCGATGGTTTCAGTTGCTCAAACTGGAATACTGTATAAAATACATTTGTTCTATTCTAATCTGTTCTGTGGCTTTCTTGTAAACTAATCTATTCCCATCAGCACAGTGACCTTGTGGTTAGACAACAAGGGTATATAAGTATATCCTTCTAATGGATTGCCTTGAATGTGAAGTTCCTGTCTGGGTTTGTATCTTGAATAATACAGGTTTCTGTCACTCAGGGCAGAGAAGCTTGTAAATCACAATTGCTAAATCTAAAAGGCCCAACTAGAGAGAATTGTGTTTCTGAGTAATTTTCACATTTGAGAATGTAAGAGCAAACATGTATCTTAATCTGTGCACAAGGGTTAAATTGGAGGTGTATATAATAATGCAATTGGATTTTTAGGCTTGATGATGAAATGTAACCAAATCCTAGATAAGATATAGCTGCCAAATATTGCCAAGTTCTTGAAATGGTTTGCAAATGTGGGTTTCCCAATATAGAGTTTATTAATAGGTCAATAGGACACACAAAAATACACTGATCAGTGGTGTCCATGAAACATCTTTATTTTCCTCATTCAGAACGTTCTCTGCAACCTTCTCCCAACTTGCGGCCAACACTAACTTGTTCTTGGGATTGTGGAAGTCTCATTCATTGGACTTCCACTGCTGAGATTTGACATTCAGGGAGCAGCAGTGTGATATACATGTGCAGCAGACAGGACACATTCATGTGATAAGTATAGTTGGAATCATCTCTTGTATTGTGGTTATTACAGTCACTACATTACTCGGTGTATTCTACATGGCTGCCTGTCTCTAGGTGATGTTGTAAAATTTCTGCCTATCTCTAGGTGATGTTGTGATGTTAATAAACTTGATGAGATTCTGCTGCAGGTAGTAATACTGTATATACTGTATATGTTCTGCTCCCCAATACACTCCTCAATACACTACAATTCACCTATTAGAAACCTGGGCAGTTAAAATGAATGCAAGGTCACATGATACTTGCAAGGGTCACATGACGGCGCACATGACTGATGCCATGTTTAGTCCTATCCAGCTGTCCTATGGAGGCATTTTACAGGAATAAAATGGGCCGTATAATTTTTTTTCTTTAGAGAGAGGCTACTGTATGGATATAATAAAGGTCTACAAGCAAAAGTTTAAATAGATGTATATTACTAAATTGTTCCACTCTTATTCTCTAGGAAGCGGTCTTACATTTAGAACTGGCAGTGGATGTGCCGAAGTTATGTAGAGGCCTGCACCTCTTGAAAACTTTGGCGGATCCACCGCCAAATATAGGAGTTATTAAGGCCGGCGTTTTAATAAATGACCCCCATAATATATATCATCAGAGAAGCAGTTTGTAATTTGCCAGGATGTAGTGGATGGATTCACATGCCACACTTGAAATTGACTTTTGCCAAAGCTAAGTGTACAATAGGTGAAATGGATCTTGAGTTGTATGGACTGGTGAAGAGCCAAACATTTGGAGAATACAATTCCATCTTCCTAACATATATCACAACATGTTGAGCTGTAAGGTTATATCATGGTTCTACACAATTGCTTACTGCGTATCCTGGAAACTGAATCCTGACAACCGGGCGTCTGATGGTTCCACACTGAACAATGCACTGTTCCTATAGCAACAAAGAGCAGCATCAGGTGAGTCGTTTAGGATGATCCCCGCTCGCTTTCATTGGTATATGAACATATAGAACCTTTATGCCTTATTCACACATCAGTGTTTTCCATCAGTGATTGTGAGCCAAAACCAGGTGCGGCTCTATACACAGAACAGGTGCAGATCTTTCCCTCATACCTTATGTCTGTGGAGGCTCCGCTCCTGGTTTTGGCTCACAATCACTGATGGAAATTACTGACCAAAACACTGACGTGTGAATAAGGCCTTACTGTGATGGGTCCTGTTTATATGTGAAAGGGATCCAAATGTTTTTTTAAATGGAAAAAAATATATTACATATATTTCCATAGTTATTTTTGTTTAATATTTTGTACCTTATGTATCATTTGCCCTGTTACATGATATGGCCAGGGCCTTACTGGCATTCCATTCTCATGGTATATAGAGTTTCCCATATTTCCTTAATGTTATCATCATTTAAACACAAAGGTGCCACATGAAATGGAAATTTACATGAAGATAGATGTGGTACTGCAGCATAAGTGACAGACGACCTCCATACTCCAGGCGTATTACACACAATATTACCTGAACCATATGCATAGGTCCACCAGCAAATCAATCAATAGTTTCTATTAGTGTATTGATCCGAGTGAGCTGAACTGTACAGAAGATTACAGATCTATTTGGACCATTAAATCATCCTAACACCAGTCCCTGGCGTGGATTGCGTCTTCTTGCATGATATGTGTATCTGAGCAGGCTGCCAATAGAGAGGCTTTTACTAGAGATAGATTCTTCTGTGCATGCCTTTTTGAGACTGATGTTGAAAACAAGCCTAGACGCTGCATGCATTGGAGACGCTGTGCTCTTATTGGCATTTCTGCCCACACCAGAGACAGCCGCACAATGCTAATGGAAGGATGCTATATAGGATGCAATTGACTCTGCGCCAGCCTGTGCTCCAGCAATCTTTGTAAAATAATTGCCTAGCAACAGGGGTGCGCGCTGGATGTGGAAGGATTGATTTTGTCTTTAATGAATCCCATGGAGGAGGCAGGAGGTTTGAAAACTGGCTGGAAATACATTGTGGGTGCCAGTCTCTCCGACTGCTGTTATTCAGACACATAATAAGGACTTGTCAAGTATGAAGTGCTTTCTAAAGCAGTCTACACTACTGGGCAAGACGTTGTTTACTTTCACAAGTCACTAAGAAAATTAAACATCTAAGAGACAATAGAGGACATTCATAGGCCGAAGGAATACGGGGCAAAGTGAAAAAACGTTGAGAATGCTGCAGTAGTAAAACAATTCCCTTAATTATAGCCCAAGAAGCGCACCGAGAGTGTAGACAGAAGAAGCCCAGAAGCAGGCATTATTCTATAATCATCCTGTTTTTCGAGGCAGTAAGTTGCCATACAAACCGCAATGCTGGCTATATATTTCAGAGTAGTCATAATATGGCCAGTGTAGGATAGGATTATAGCTCTGCTTGGAATTATAAGAAATAGATACCGGCCAGCCACTTTATCTTGTCATAATATGTAACAGAAGCTAAAGGGATCTGTCACTAGGACAGCAGTATAAGATGACCTATTAGACAACCAAAGGTGTCCTAGTGATACAGTAGATTAGTAAAGCCACCCCTTCTCATGAGCACAACTCACAACCTTTGATTCAAGTACTCTCTTGGGTTGTGGTCACAAATTAGTATTTGATTTCCACATTTTCATTTAGTGGCGTCATGATTAAAGAAGGGTAAGCAGATCTACTGTATCTCCAACATCTGGTATCCTGGTCTGCAACAATCACATCTACGAAGACAATCCAGAACTACCTTCCTGTAGCTTGTACGTCACCCTAATGCCAGGAAGCAAGGATAGGCAAAGTAGGTGTCCACTTAGGACACCATTGAGGAAAGGAGGTGTAATTAATGAAAAAAAAGTATAAAAATTAACGCTCTTCCTTCCAATTTCTTTGAACCACCAAATGAACATAACACACGGACTGCTAATAATGTTGTAGGAGATCTAGGAAGGCATCTCTGTAGTGCACTGTGATGGAATAAATAGGCTATCCCTATGGCACAGACGCCCACTATAAGCAATCAGTGCTTCCATGTAGAGGAAAGCAGCTGAATGAAGAGAACGAGCATGGAGCGGTGGTGTATAGATGTGTATGGCGTCTCTGTACAGTTCATTATTATGGAGATATTCCCCGTTAGAAGCAATGCCTCTAGTGAAGAATAGCTCAGTAAGACGGCATCTGATGGAACATGCTGTAATATTAAAATGATATATCATTTTTACCTTATATCATTTGCGACATAAAAAATAGTACCTGTTCACAACTAGTGATAAACAGCAGGGGCAATATTCGGTCTAAATGTAAGCCAGCTAGCTTCCTAGCTGGCTTACATTTAGACAATTTTTTATGCCTAAAACAGGTGTAGAAAATGACGAATGACATGGGCCCCCTTTTTTAGACCTGGCGTGAGTGGGGGAAAAAAATGCAGATTTCGGCGCAAATAACCTTTGTGCATCAATATGCGCCAGAAATATGCCTAATATAGATGTGTTTCTGATCATAAATGACCCCCTATTTTTTTTATGAAGATGACATAAAGCGCAGAGAAAATGCATTTATCTAGCAGAGATGAGCGGCAGTGGCAATATTCGAATTTGCGATATTTCGC
The DNA here is from genome assembly GCF_905171765.1 of Bufo bufo. Lineage (NCBI taxonomy): Eukaryota > Metazoa > Chordata > Amphibia > Anura > Bufonidae > Bufo > Bufo bufo. The sequence continues at coordinate 657,042,223 of NC_053390.1, forward strand.
TAATATTTTGTAGAATAATTGTCATATATTCGCGAATTCGAGATTATATTCTTGATTGCAAAAATCGGCAATATAATATTCGCGTAATGCGAATGCAGGCGTGGGTCACTTATGCTACATTTTTCAAGCTGGTATAAGTTTTCTGAGACTGGAGAAAATGGTTGACACGGCAAAACATTAGAATAGCTTTATATGCAGATAGAGTGCTCCAATATGGGCGCGCTTGCGAATTTTCAGCAATATCAGCTACACTATAGATCAATCTAACCTACACTGACTATCTCCCCCTAACTATCTGAATTATATATATATAAGTTCTAATGTAATACAACAAAGCACAGAGGACAGCAAGGACACTGCTGTAACTGCAATAAACTTTAGAAAATAGCTGCTAGGGAGGTTCTTATATAGTAAGGGGTAGGCAACTTTTCTATTGGTTGCTAGGGATGTTGCTAAGCTGTGACAAAGCCTTCTCATTGGCCCACAAGCTAGAAGAAGGGAGGGATGATCACCTGATGTGTACTGTGCTAAAAAAAAAAAAAAAGAATATTCATCATTACGAATATATAGAACTATATTCGAAATATTCGCGAATTCTCAAAGTGCAGATATTCGCGATAAAAATTTGCTTTTCAAATATTCGCGCTCAACACTATTATGTAGTAAGAGGTAATTGGCTGAAGTCTCATCCTGTGCCATTCTCAATACTCTTCATGTGATCCTCACAAACCTTTTGATAATTTTTCATCCATGAACAGCTGACTCCCACAGCAATGGTGAAATATCTATATTATCTTATACAGTATATGTTAGTGTTAAACTTCACAAAAAAGAAGTATTAACAGAATTTATGTGTTCTATTATTTATTACTGTAATAGATCGACTTTGGCTCATTTCACGCCCAGATGACCAGCAGAAGGAAGTGTTCTTTCCCGATAGTCATCGGCTCATTCAGTGGAGGTGAAGCTCTGCTTTTACATGTAGTGATCACCTTCACAGTATCAGGATGAGGGATTGCTAATGCGATCCCTCGTCCTCATACATTGCATTGTTTCTGGGCAGCAGATCGCTGTTTAGACAGCAGAGACGATAATTTACTGGCCTACACGAACGACAGTTTAACCCGATGAATGAGTGTTTCGCTCGTCCATTAAGTGATCTGCTGTACCTTTACACAGGCAGATTGTCGGGAACAAGCATTCGCAGGACCCAATTATCTATGTGTGTAAATCCACCTTAATGAACATCAGTTGACAATATACAGATGTAGCAGGGTTAGCACTCCAGCTCTTAACTCAAATTTCTTAAATCATCTCGTTATCTTGAAACAAAAGTCATTGAAAAGCAATCGAAGGTGTTTGCTTAGTTTAGATAACACATCTCAGAAATCTCAGAAAGCTTGAGTGTTAAACTCTACTACATCGGTAAGGTGTCAATTGCCACCGTTTGAGGACATTCACACGGCCAAATAATTTACTCACTACTTACAATTGTTCACATTGTTATCAGCAGACGTTTTACACAGGACAATGACGTGGGACAACATTTGGTCAGCCTTTTAGGACCTTTAGTTATTACAAAATGTAGATTATTTTCCTGCAACAAGTTTATCTATAGCGTCCACGATATTAGTGTTTCTCAATAATAATTTTCAAATATAAGACAGTAGTTTATGACAGTCACACTTTATCCTGGTCATCATCTATCATTTGCATCTATCCAAATTGTTATCTAAAGTCTTCCTTTGGCTAGAGCCGCCTAGTGGTAGCATGATGCAACTGTACTTTACCTTGTGTGAAATTTGTTTTCTTCTTCAAGGGCAGACAAGCGACAACCTGCTAATACAGAGCACAGCATCAAGTAATTCAGTGTGGTATTTTTAAAGATATAGAGAAATAATGGGGGTATACACTATATGTCACAATGCAAGCAGATAACAGTATACAGATACTGAAAGTTACCACAATATTTAATTTAAAGCTATAAATGGTAAAACTACAAAGAGGGTACGGCACTGCACCAACCAGACCTTCTCTTATCAGACATTGATGACTATGTTATGGTACAACCTGAAGCCCATCAATATGACAGTTGGAGAGATTTATCATCCCCATATGCTAGAAAACTGACTTAAAAACATTGCAGACCCTGGGTTTGTGACTTTTTCAATGCAATTTATGCACAAAATTTTTGTACAAATTGGAGTGGTGTGGGCAGGGCCATTGGGCCAGGCAGATTAATCATTGATTAAATGTTTGCGGAGTTTTCTGGAGGAGGCTCTGTTGGGCCACCTCTAGATACAAGAGGAGGTACAGTTAGGCATGGAGTTCCCTATGGTTATCCTGTGGCACATTTGCCCACATATGTTGCTGCTGGATCTGTAGATTCGTAGGACAATGAAAATTTGCAATCTGAGTCATTCCTGGGAAACCCTTGCCATGTGTGGATGAGCATTATTCTGCTGAAAAATGGGAGTTGGAAGTCAGGCCACCGACTGTCATTTGCCACGGTTCCCCAGATCATCACATTAGCAGTTGGGACAGTGTGTTGCTTCACAGCAAAGGCAGGATTGAAGCGCTCACCATGAGGACTCCATACTCAATCCCGACTGTTGTTGGATCCCAAACAGAACCTGGATTCATCACTAAAGACAATAAGGTTCCAGTCCATAGCAGTTCCGGTTTCTCAATTACAACACCATTGTAAAAGAAGGCAATGGTGGCTGACTGTCAAAAACAAGACATGTAATGGGCGCCATGACACCAAATTTCCGCCTGCTTATGCCAGCAAGAGACAGAGGTGTGTAATAAAGGCGCCACTTGTGTCTGGATAATGGACAATCAAACTGTGAGAGCTGCTTGAGCTTGTCGGTGGATCAAAAGATACTCTGTACTGGTGGGCTGTCTGGAGCCTGTTTGCTGTGCGTGCCCTCATATAACCATTCCTTCCAACACCTGCTAACAGCGAGATCAGAACGGCCTAGATGGCAGGCAAATTGTTAAAAATGACCATCCTGTTTCTCATAGTCCAAAGATGCGCCCCCTCAGTCTGGGCAAAATGTGCTTGGGGGATATTTATCAAAGACCAGTGTTTTACGCCAGTCTTTGAAATCTCCTGTGCCTAATATATATATAACGCACAATGCATTTCAAGGTTGTGCTAACCTCTTAATCAGGTGCATCTGTGTGTTATCACAACTTTGAAAAGTGTTATATGTTTAATGAGAAAAACAAAGTATACCCTCTGAATTCTATGGTTTTATGTATCAGGATATCATTTTAAAAAATCTGGTCTTAAAATTAGGTGAATACAACCTCAGTTGAACCCCACACGAGATTCCACTATGTCAGGGATGGCCAACCTGAGGCTCTCCAGCTGTTGCAAAACTACAACTCCCAGCATGCCCACACTGCCTACAGCTATTAGCCTACAGCATTGCATAGTGGGAGTTGTAGTTTTGCAACAGCTGGAGAGCCTCAGGTTGGCCATCCCTGCACTATGTCATTAATTATTCAACAAAAATGAAGCCAAAATGGAAAAGCTATATGTGAAAAACTAAGTACACCCCATAAATCAATAGCTTGTAAAACTTCCTTAGGAGCAATAACTTGAAATAATCAATTTCTGTATGACTATATAAGTGCCTCACATCATTAGGGAGGAATTCCAGCCCACTCTTCATTACATAGTTGCTTCAGTTCATTGAGGTTTGTGGACATTCTTTTAAGCACAGCTCTCCTTAGATCCTGCAAAGGCATTTCAATTGGGTTGAGAACGGGACTTCGACTAGGCCAGGGATGCTCAATCTGAGGCCCTCCAGCTGTTGTAAAACTACAACTCCTACCATGCCCTGCTGTAATCTGATAGCTGTAAGCTGTTCGGGCATGCTGGGAGTTGTAGTTTTGCAACAGCTGGAGGGCCGCAGGTTGAGCATGCCTGAAGTAGGCCATTGGTGCACCTTTATTTTTCTCTTTTTCAGCCATGCTGGTGTTCTTCAAATCATTGTCTTGTTGTATGACCCAGTTTCAGCAAAGCTTTAGCTGCTGAATAGCTACCATTTGACTCTAGAATAGTTTGGTATACAAAGCAGTTTGTGGTAGATTCAGTGACTACAAGGTGCTTGGCAGTTTGTATGGGGTGGATGTCGGACCCCTGCCGATCAGATGCTGATAACCTATCAAAAGGATAGATCATCAGTAAGAAAAAGTTATAGAAGCCATGCTGCCATGTGCTTTTTTTTTTTTTTTTTTTTAAATAAGAGGCTTTCTCCTGGCAAACAAGCCATACTTGTTTAATTTGTACTGTCATGAACTTGGACATTTAACATGATAACTGAGGCCAATTGTCACGGCAGTGTCACGGTCTCGGTGTGGTGAGCCGTGACACGTTGCCATGCATGCCGTTGCCAGGGGCAACGTGTAGTTATTTGCATGTATGTGATCTGCTCCTGGTTCCCCTGTTCCTTCCCTGGCTGGTGCATGAGGGGTTAACCACCTTTCTGGGTGTGGTCACTAGGCGCTTCTTATACCTGTGGCTGGAGGCCAGGAGTCAGTTGTACTCCAGCCTTGGTGTGTGCTGGAGTTATGCTCCTTGTCTGGATTTGCCATCGTCCAGTGTGAGTGCCACCTAGTGGGACATCAATGTCTTTCCGATGTTATCCTTCTGTATTTTCCTCATCCTTCCCTTGTATATGTTTGGTGAGGGTTTATGTACAGGGTGTGTTGTTATGTCTAGCAGGGCCGGCCTTAGGTGTTCAGGCGCCCTGTGCGAGCTAACCTTGTGGCGCCCCCCCCCCCCCCCCCAAAAAAAAAACACTGCTTGTTGCTGGCATCATGGCATAGGCTGGCTGACTATCCAACCAAGTAGTTACCAGCCCGCACACCCCAAAGGCCGGTGTAATGTTATACTTCCCTACTTCGTGAGATTTCCCTACCTTCGTCACTTCCGGTCGCACCGGACATGACGTGAGGAGGTGTGCAGCGCCACGCAGGCGCACAACGACAGGTTAGGGAAATTTCACAGCAGAGTGCGCATGCGCCAGGAGCCTCGCCGGCGGTTAGGGTAGGGAAAAACTATGGGCCAGTGCGCAGGCGCAGTGATCGGATGGATGTTCTCAGCTGGACACCGGCCGACACTGCGCATGCACCGGGAGCCTCACCAGCGGTTAGGGAAGGGAACAATTACGTACGGGCCAGTGCTTTTTCCCTACCCTAACCGCTGGTGAGGCTCCCAGCGCATGCGCAGTGTCGGCCGGTGTCCAGCTGAGAACATCCATCCGATCACCGTACCTGTGCACAGGCCCATAATTTTTCCCTACCCTAACCGCCGGCGAGGCTCCCAGCGCATGCGCACTCTGCTGTGAAATTTCCCTAACCCGTCGTTGTGCGCAGTGCGCCCCCCCCCCAATATAATAAACATTGGTGGCGCAGTGCGCCCCTCCCAACACCCCAGTATGATAAACATTGGTGGCGCAGTGCGCCCCCCCCAACACCCCAGTATAATAAACATTGGTGGCGCAGTGGGCCCCCCCAATATATTAAACATTGGTGATGCAGTGCGCCCCCCCAACACCCCAGTATAATAAACATTGGTGGCGCAGTGCGCCCCCCCAATATAATAAACATTGGCACAGTGCGTCCCCCCAATATAATAAACATGAGCGCAGTGTGCCCCCCCAATATAATAAACATTGGTGGTGCAGTGCGCCCCCCCAACACCCCAGTATAATAAACATTGGTGGCGCAGTGCGCCCCCCCCAATATGATAAACATTGGTGGCGCAGTGCGCCCCCCCAACACCCCAGTATAATAAACATTGGTGGCGCAGTGGGCCCCCCCAATATAATAAACATTGGCACAGTGCGCCCCCCCAATATAATAAACATTGGTGGTGCAGTGCTCCCCCCCAATATAATAAACATTGGTGGTGCAGTGCGCCCCCCCAACACCCCAGTATAATAAACATTGGTGGCGCAGTGCGCCCCCCCAATATAATAAACATTGGTGGTGCAGTGCGCCCCCCCTCAATATAATAAACATTGGTGGCGCAGTGGGCAGTGCCAATGAGGGTTAAAAAATAAAAAAATTATTAACTCACCTCCTCCAATTGATCGTCTCCTGTTCTTTCTTCAGGACCTGTGGTGACATCACTGTGCTCATCACATGATACATCACATGATCCATCACCATGGTAATGGACCATGTGATGAGCTCAGTGACGTCACCACAGGTCCTGAAGAAACAGGAGACCGGCAGCTACGCGATCAACTGGAGGAGGTGAGTTAATTTTTTTTATTTTTTTTTAACCCTCATTGGCACTTCCCACTGAGCCACCAATGTTTCTTATACTGGGGTGTTGGGGGAAGGGGGGGCGCACTGTGCCACCAACGTTTCTTATACAAATACAGGAGGCGGGTGCCGGAATCAAATAGCTGGCACCCGACCTTTGTGACAGGGAGCTGCGATCAGCGGCAGTTAACCCCTCAGGTACCGCACCTGAAGGGTTAACTCAACTGCAGCTGATCGCAGCTCCCTGTCACAAAGGTTGGGTGCCGGCTATTTGATTCCGGCACCCGCCTCCTGTATTTGTATTTCAGGTCAGTTATCTTCATTGGTGGCGCAGTGGCCACAGCCCCTCCTCCTCCTCCTACTGTCTCTCTTCTTATTGGCAGCGGCGGGGGCAGCAGGCAGGTCAGACACAGGGGAGGAGGAACGAATCAGGTCAGACAGGGGAGGGGGAGATGGAGGGGGCGCCCCGAGGGAGAACACAAGTGCAGCCTCGCCTGCCGCATATTACATTGCGAGCTGTCGGCCGCCCAGCGCCCCTGTTGCTATGGCGCCCTGTGCGGCCGCACAGCCCGCACACCCCAAAGGCCGGCCCTGATGTCTAGTGTTGTGTTCCATGTCCGGTCTGTTTGGTGTGTTGTCCAGCATGGTTGCTAGACATTCCCCTGTCTTCTATGCCTTTGGTGAGGGGGCCCCTGGGTTCCCCGGAGGGGGAACCACAAGTCAGTGAACGGCTCTGCCTGGGGCCGCCATGCATTCGGTCCGCATGGGGGTCCAGGCAGTTTTGGTGCTGGTGTTCCACCCTGTTGCTGCGGCAGGTAAGTGCTTGTTGTTCTGGTGTGTTGTCATATCACTGGGTTCTGACCTGCTGACCCAGTTGCTGCTCACTGTCTTCCCTTACCTTTACTGCTTGGCCTGTGAGACTCCTGTTCGTCCGTGTTCTGGAGGAACAGGTCGTCTCTAGCTCCTAACCTTTATTCAGGGTGACTCAGGGTCCGAGGTTCCTGTGTATGAGCCCACCTACCATCTGGGTCTGTTCATATGGTTAGGAGTCAGGGCCAGGATTAGGGCGGCTTAGGAGGTGACCTGCTCCTTTTTCCTGGTGTCCAAGCCTAGCTGCTTCCCCGTTTACCCACGTTATACGGTGGGGAGTATTCCCCCTACCCCCTATCGTGACACCTATAGACTCTTAGGCTACTTTCACACTAGCGTTTTGGCCTTCCGTTTTGGATCAGTTTTGCCCTAATGCATTCTGAATGGAAAAGGATCCGCCTACAACGTTTTTTTGTCCGCCATGTGGTGCGGAGCGAGACAGATCCATCCTGACCCACAATGTAAATCAATGGGGACGGATCCGTTTTCTCTGACACAATCTGGCACAATAGAAAAAGGCATCTGTCCCCCTTTGACTTTCAATGGTGTTCAAGATGGATCTGTCATGGCTATAGAAGACATAATACAACAGGATCTATTCACGATGGATGCATGCGGTTGTATTATTGTAACGGAAGCATTTTTGCAGATCAATGACGGATCCGCAAAAAACGCTAGTGTGAAAGTAGTCTTAGATTTAGATCTTGGGTTTCTTGCAGTTTCTCTAAGCATTGCACAATCCAATCTTGGCGTGAATTTGCTGGGACGTCCACTCCTGGGAAGATTGTCAATGGTTTTCCACTTGTGAATAAACTTTCATTGTAGAAATATGGACTTCAAATTGTTTGCAAATGGCCGTAAAACTCTTTCAATTACCACTGTTTTTTTTAAAAACAGATTTGAGCTGCTTTTCAAACAGGTGTAATACAGGAGCTTTTTTTTGTGCCCATATTATGGATGCAAAACCTGTAACTCCCGCAGTTCACCAGAAACAGTGGTATGGCACTCTAACTCATTTTCTAATGAACTGCAGGAGGTTTAGGTACAGTCCTGATCAAAAGTTTAAGACCACTTGAAAAATTGCAAAAAATCATATTTAGTATGGCTGGATCTTAACAAGAAGAAATGGGAGTGAGACAAAAAAAAATGCACTTCCTGAAGCTCCATTGTTCCACTGAAGGAAAAAGCACCCCAGACCATTATGGCGCCCCCTCCACTGTGGTGCGTAGAAAACATCTCAGGTGGGATCTGCTTGTCATGCCAGTAACGTTGGAAACCATCAGGACCATCAAGGTTACATTTTTTCTCATCAGAGAATAAAACTTTCTTCCACCTTTGAATGTCCCATGTTTGGTGCTCTCTTGCAAAGTCCAAACGAGCAGTTCTGTGGCGTTCAAGGAGACAAGGTCTTTGAAGACGTTTTTTGTTTTTGAAGCCCTTCTGTCTCAGATGCCGTCTGATGGTTATGGGCTACAGTCAGCACCAGTAAGGGCCTTAATTTGGGTCGAGGATCGTCCAGTGTCTTGACGGACAGCCAATTGGATCCTCCGGCTCAGTGCTGATGAAATTTTTTTGGGTCTTCCACTTGACTTTTTTGTTCCATAACCCTCAGGATCATTTAAGAAATTCCAAATGACTCTTACTGCGTCCCACCTCAGCAGCGATGGCGCGCTGTGAGAGACCCTGCTTATGCAGTTCAACAACCTGACCACCTTAAAAAAAAGGGAGCGTTTTTTTGCCTCTGCCATCACAACGTGTGACTACCTGACAGAAAATGACAATGAATCCACATCTTTGCACAGATTTGGCCTTTTAAAGGCATGTGGTCCTAAACTTTTGATCAGCTGAAAAACAGCCTGTTTCAGTTTATTCGTTGTTTTCATTAAATTGAATGCTCAAAAAATGTTTTGTCTCACTCCTATTTCTTCTTGTTGCATGTTGAAGCTCTACTTGGAACCTTGTTAAGATCCAGCCATGCTAAATATGATTTTTTGCCATTTTTCAAGTGGTCTTAAACTTTTGATCAGGACTGTATTATGTATGGCTTCTTTCACACTGCCGTTTAGTAGTTCTGGCAGAGTACAGCTTGTCAGAGCTTTCTGGTTGTTACCAGAATGCCTGCCAGCCCCATTGACTAAAATGGGGTCTGGCGGAGATCCGTCTGCTACCTAGAAAATATGCCCAGATTCTGCCAGACAAAAAACGCTGCATGTAGCCTAATAGAGCACCCATATTATACCCATCTAAAAGCAGCCTTAGTTAATGTGTTATATGAGGTTTAGGAAGTTATCATTATTAATTTGGATTACAGTTTGTATAGAGGGGTGTAAATTTTATGCTACATAATTCCCAATACTTGCAAGCAAAAAAGTTGGTGCATTCCTGTGTTTGCATTTCTTTAACACTTGCAGCAATGTAGACATGTGTGGTATGTATGGGCTCCTCAGATCTTAACGTTTTTTGCAGACTATAATTTATATATCATAAGGAATTTTTGTCCAATTTTTGCTAATAATAATTGTTTGCTGCAAAGTTGCATGAAGTTGTTTGTGTGTGTTAATTATTAAGTTATATTTTTATACACGGTATGTTTAGCGTTTTTAGAAAATTTTGATTTTGGCAACTTAGACGTAGCTTGCCATGTACAGTATAGATGTTAGCACATATGTGAATGATGACCATATACTGTATTGCATGGCCTCTGCGCCAGTGCTTTTAAGAGCACAAGCTCATGTTGATATACACTCACTTAAAGAATTATTAGGAACACCATACTAATACGGTGTTGGAACCCCTTTTGCCTTCAGAACTGCCTTAATTCTACGTGGCATTGATTCAACAAGGTGCTGATAGCATTCTTTAGAAATGTTGGCCCATATTGATAGGATAGCATCTTGCAGTTGATGGAGATTTGAGGGATGCACATCCAGGGCACGAAGCTCCCGTTCCACCACATCCTAAAGATGCTCTATTGGGTTGAGATCTGGTGACTGTGGGGGCCATTTTAGTACAGTGAACTCATTGTCATGTTCAAGAAACCAATTTGAAATGATTCGAGCTTTGTGACAGGGAGATTTATCCTGCTGGAAGTAGCCATCAGAGGATGGATACATGTTCTCATTCTGTTTACGTCAAATTCGGACTCTACCATTTGAATGTCTCAACAGAAATCGAGACTCATCAGACCAGGCAACATTTTTCCAGTCTTCAACAGTCCAATTTTGGTGAGCTTGTGCAAATTGTAGCCTCTTTTTCCTATTTGTAGTGGAGATAAGTGGTACCCGGTGGGGTCTTCTGCTGTTGTAGCCCATCCGCCTCAAGGTTGTGCGTGTTGTGGCTTCACAAATGCTTTGCTGCATACCTTGGTTGTAACAAGTGGTTATTTCAGTCAACGCTGCTCTTCTATCAGCTTGAATCAGTCGGCCCATTCTCCTCTGACCTCTAGCATCCACAAGGCATTTTTGCCCACAGGACTGCCGCATACTGGATGTTTTTCCCTTTTCACACCATTCTTTGTAAACCCTAGAAATGGTTGTGCGTGAAAATCCCAGTAACTGAGCAGATTGTGAAATACTCAGACCGGCCTGTCTGGCACCAACAACCATGCCACGCTCAAAATTGCTTAAATCACCTTTCTTTCCCATTCTGACATTCAGTTTGGAGTTCAGGAGATTGTCTTGACCAGGACCACACCCCTAAATGCATTGAAGCAACTGCCATGTGATTGGTTGACTAGATAATTGCATTAATGAGAAATATAACAGGTGTTCCTAATAATTCTTTAGGTGAGTGTATATGGTTGTGGTATATATGAGATTTGCACACCTCAATGTGTTTTTTTTTATTGTTTTAATGTGTAAACTTCTTCTTGGATGTGAGCTTTAGGTCCAATTGTATGTTTTGATGCATCTTTTAAACAATTCCTTTTAGTCACAAAGTTACGGCTCATGCACACGACCGTTGTTGTTTTGCGGTCCGTTTTTCACTGATCCGTTGTTCCGTATCGAGGTTTTTTTTTCTCTGATTTAAGTCTTCCTCGGTTCCGTTATTCCACAAAACATCTCTGTATGGTTTCCGTATGCGATCGAAATTGCGGATCGTATACAGAAACAGTAACTTATTAATCACCAAACACATGAGCAATATGGGCTGGGCATAGCATTTCTACAGTATGGATCCGCAAAATACGGATGACATATGGATGTGTTCCGTGTGCGTTCCCTATTTTTGGCGTACCCATTGACTTGAATGGTGCCTCAGACCGTAATTTGCGGACAATAATAGGACATGCACTACTTTTTTGCGGAACGGAAATGGAATGCACACTGAGTACCCTCCGTTGTTTTTGCGGACCCATTGAAGTGATTGTTTCCGCATACGTTCCGCAAAAAAAAACGGAACGGAAGCGGAAAGAAAATACGTGGACATGGTTGCCAGCAGTCCACCAAGGCAACTACAATCATTAGGTTGTCTGCTTTCAGGAGATACATAGGTTTTGGGGGTGCACTTTTCAAGGGCTGTAAACTCTGTATTTTATTGGTTGCTACTTTTTTTTTAATTTCCAATTTAAAACCAAATTTTTGGTCTTTCTAGTTCTGGTCATTCTATGAAGATACTTGCAAGTAAATTTATGCCTAAGTGGTATGTATGGACTCTGTACATGTTGACTTTTTATTTATAAGAGGCGTGATGCATATTACTTTCTGCTCGGGGCACACTTTTAACCTCTAACATCAACTTATTTGCAATTTTTATGATAAATGACCCTTTAAGCAAAGTTGCATGAAGGTGTCTGTGTGTATAAACTGTGCATTTTGAAAATGTGCTGGATGTCTACTGTCAAAATATATATAGGTATGGTGGCGGTTAGCATTATTTTTTTAATTATTGTTTTATTTGTATATGTGAAAACTGTGAAAATTGTCCTGCCTACCAGAGGTGCAAAATGTCCAAACACCCCTGGCAGCAAAAGGGTTAAGACCTTCTAAGGTCCAGATTTTTTTTATTGTGCTCTTACACATAAAACTATAGAATTAAAAACTTTTTTTTTCTCATGACTGTAATATATTTTAACACATTTAAAACAATTTAAAGGGTTTCTGTCATTAGAAATAACGTTATGTAGCTGACTGACATTAGCAATGTGCTGTCGGCAGTACATAACAGTATGCTTTATAACTCCCTGCCTGCCGCCGTTCTCTTAAAATAAAGACTTTTATAATATGTTAATGAGCCTCTAGGTGCTATTAGGGTGTTGCTTCAGCATCTAGAGGCTCTGTCTTCTTACCCTTTGGCGCCCATGTACACTTGATTGACTTTCGAGTTCTCCTCATCGTCCCGTAAATCCTGCGCTGCCCGTTTAGTATTCGGCGCAGTGAGTGAAGCCGGCAGCAGGAGAGCATCCTTCACTCACTGCGCCTGCGCCAAATACTAAATGGGCTGCGCGGGATTTACGGGACGATGAGGAGAACTCTAAAGTCAATCAAGTTTACATGGAAGTGCCAAAGGGTCAGAAGACGGAGCCTCTAGGTGCTGAAGCAACGCCCAAGTAGCACCTAGAGGCTCAATAGCATATTTTAAAAGTCTTTATTTTGAGGGAACGGCGGCAGGCAGGGAGTTATAAAGCACACTGTTATGTACTGCCGACAGCACATCGCTAATGTCAGTCAGCTACATAACGATATCTCTCATGACAGAAACCCTTTAAACATTTTTTAGTAACAGTGGCCTGGCATCCTGCTTTTTTAGAGTCGTATTTTATGACATTGCAAAGGAAGACAGATATGTTAAATTTGTATCAAAAATCATATGTAACCCGAAAAGAAATCCATGAGGAAAAACTTTGCCATGTGTGGATAAACCCTTAGGGGGCATTCACATGGGGCAGTCATGATACAGCTATACCATTACCACACAGTGGCAGAACAGCTTGTAAATACATACATTTTTGCTAAGATTGCTGCTACAAGGATGTGTTGTGGGTTTCATTAAGTGGGGCTAATTCTCAGTGTTTCCGCCTGAAAAAAGTAGCATGCTATTTTTTTTCTGCAGCGATCCTAAAAATCTGGCCAAAAAATGTCCACTATATGTGAACTGGGTTAAGGAAACCATATTATGGTTTCATGGAAGTGAATTGTTGCTGGATTCAATGTGGATTTCGGTGCAGTACATTGTAAAAAGTAAAGGATGGAAGACTCAGATCCTTATAGACTTATCTATATCCGTGTTAGATGCTATTGTCTATTTTCTGATAAATATCACACATTGTAGTCAATGTGCAGTAGTTATTTATATGCCAGTCTCCAGTAATAGGACAGATTACAATTTTTATTTTATAGGGTAAGAGTCAAAATTACAGTGTTTTTAAAGCAGATTCGTACTGTATTTAATCTATGCGCAATCACTTGTGACATAAATGATTGAGTACCAGTTCACAGCTAATATGCTATCTAACAAAAGCAATATTACAAACCACCATAGAGATAAGTGATATAAAAACATGCAATCATGAGGCAAATAGAGAAATAAAATATCTACGGGTATCTGCTTGATTCGCTCAGATAACCTTGCAATTTCATTGAATAAAGATAAAAGAACTGTGTATGAAATACTTACTGTTTTTCATGTTGCTCATCCATTTGTCAAGATCATCCATCTCAATCTCCATTACTGATGGAGTATCCTCTTCAAAGATAGGACTGGAAAAAAGTAAAGAAAGTCACTATCATTAAAGGGGTTGTCTGAGAGTGGAAATCATTTCTAGTCAGCCAGGCAAAGTGTAAAATAAAAAAAGAAAACTACTCACCTGCTCAAACTGTTCCAGGTCTAGCAAAGATCAACCATCGGAAGCTCCGGAAGTGTGATGTCCTGTCAACATGCATGACACCTCAATCAATGGCCTCAGACGTAATGCATTAGGAGCAGCATGGACCACTGAAGCTGGCTAAACATTTGAGATAATGATCAGCCACATGAATGATCCCACCAGCTAAACTAGAAGACCAGGGAGTCATTTTTTATTTTTTTTAACTGACTTCTTGGTACTGATGGCAAGTGATCAGCTGATCATGCCATCAACGTACAGTTTCGGACACAGTTTTTTCCAGCACGACAGATTGCATTTTTGGCAGACAACACTCTGCTGTTGGCCATCTTGAATGATCGATCGAGCTAGTTTTTCAAACAGTTGGCCAGAATGGCCGAAATCAGCCATTCAGGCCGACTTTAATCCCATGTGTATGGCTACCTTTAGGCCACTGATTGGCTTACAGCAGTGACGTGCATGTTGAAACAGCTAAGAAAGGAGCTCTTTGCTGTACCTAGGACACTTTAAACAGGTGGTTTGTTTTTTTGTTTTACACAGCCCAATTGAAATTATTTTCCACTTTCGGACAACCCCTTTAACTAAAATATCTTCTTCATTTAGAATTATAAGGTGAGATCTGGTGGGCTGTTATTCAGTAGTGTTAGAACAGATAGGTTATAGGAAGCCACAAAAGCTTGAAAACTAAGACCCCTTTCACACGAGCGAGTATTCTGGGCGGATGCGATGCGGGAGGTGAACGCATTGCACCCGCACTGAATACCGGCCCATTCATTTCTATGGGGCTGTTCACATGAGCGGTGATTTTCACGCATCACTTGTGCGTTGCGTGAAAATCGCAAGCATCCGCAAGCAAGTGCTAGGTTGCTAGGAGATGATCGGGATGAAGACCCGATCATTATTATTTTCCCTTCTAACATGGTTATAAGGGAAAATAATAGCATTCTGAATACAGAATGCATAGTAAAACATCACTGGAGGGGTTAAAAAAATAATAATTTTTTTTAACTCACCTTAGTCCACTTGATCGCGGCCCGGCATCTCCTTCTGTCTCCTTTGCTGAACAGGACCTGTGGTGACCATTAATTACAGGTAAAGGACCTTTGGTGACGTCACTCCGATCATCACATGATCTTTTACCATGGTAATGGATCATGTGATGACCGGAATGACATCACCAAAGGTCCTGTTGCTGCACAGAGATCAGATGAAGACAGAAGGAGATGCCGGGCATCGCGATCAAGTGGACTAAGGTGAGTTAAATTATTTTTTATTTTTTTTTAACCCCTCCAGCGATGTTTTACTATGCATTCTGTATTTAGAATGCTATTTTCCCTTATAACCATGTTTTTACTTGCATATTTTGTGCCGAAAAACGCAGCGTAATACGGTACCAGCAAAGATTAGACAAATTTCATGTAATGTACACTTAGCTTTTTTCCTTAGTTGTGGAAATTGACCTACCATGTGGATATTAAAATCTGCAGCATGTCAATTGTTACTTTTTTTTTGTACGGAGATTTCAATTGAATTTTCAATTCACCCTTTTCAATGGAAGAGTGAGATCTGCAGCAAAACCATATCAAATCATCACCAAAAAATGCAGAAAAACTGCACATAAAATGTGGCAACTAGTAAGGATTTTTTGTGCGGTTTTGGTGCAGAATGCAGATTTCTGCACACAAATCGGCACTGTGTGCAGGCGCTCTATTGTGTGATATCTGCACCAATCAGTATTTCTTTTCAAGTAACTGTAAAGTGTAATTGCATTGTCATTGCATAAAATCTCCTGCACCAGGCAACTCCTGCAATGGGGTGAAACAATTAGCATATTGGTAATTCATTCCTGCACCAGGTGGAAAAACTTAGGCTGAGATAAAGTTTACACGTTCAGGTTTTGTGTTTTTTGGAGCCAAAACCAGGAGTGAATTATAAAAAAAGTGAGGTAGTGTCTGTACTTTATACAAACACTCCCTTTATGATCTATGCCTGGTTTTGGTATCATAAACTGCATCGGAAAACCTGAAAGTGGAAATCCAGCTTTACAGTGTCTATCAACTGGATAATGAGTCCCTGTCTTCACCAGGAACCCCACAAGTGGGGTGCTTCATTTACTTACAATAGATGAAGTACAAGCTTCAAATATACTTTAGCATAAAGGGCCTCTCGTTAGAGATTATCCGGCAATGTAATGGTGCCGCCAATTACCCAATGAACGTGAAAAGCGCTTTTTCGTGGGGTAATATGCTCGTTTGTGCAGAAACCTAAATTGTCATTTGCCGACAGAAGATTGTGCCGTCTAAACAGCTTCTGCTGCCGGCAAACAAGTACTCTGTATGGGAATGAGCGATAGCATTAGCGATCACTCCTTCCCATACTCTCTGCATGCAAATACAGAGGTCTCCTTCACTGACAAGTAGGCAATTGTCAGGAAAAAACACTTCCTTCCCAACAATTGCCTGCTGAATTGTCCCTTTGGATCAGAAAACAGGAACAGTTGAACTTGGATAAGGGAATTAAGAAAGTTCTCTGCCAGACAAAGTAAGGAAATATCTGAAATTACTAGACATGGTCAATAATAAACTGATGTTCTGTGCAGTTATGATCATCTCTAGTGGTGGTTCCACATAGTCTGAATTGTATTTTATTATTTAAAAGGGTTGACCAGGACTTAAATATTCATGACCTATCCTCATGATAGCACCCATCTTAGCACTGTGGCCCTTTTAAATAGCTGAAGTTACATGGAGTCGGATCTGATATTGATGATGTATCCTGAGGATGGGTCATCAGTATTTAAGTCCTAGGCAACCCCTTTGGCTATGCAAGAGATTTGGAGCTCATTCTTATATAGAAGAGATTACCTTTTTAAATCCTTTTTATCGGCTGGCACATCTAAAATTGCTAAAGAAAACATGTATAATTAGAGGAAGAACATAACGTTTTTGTACAAATATATATATTCAGGAAACTAGAGATATAAAAACAAAATGGTCACAGGGAGACACATAGGCCAGACTATTACACAGTGATTGTGATGAGTTTGCTACTTATATACACTCACCTAAAGAGTTATTAGGGGCACCTGTTCTATTTCTCATTAATGCAATTATCTAGTCAACCAATCACATAGCAGTTGCTTTAATGCATTTAGGGGTGTGGTTCTGGTCAAGACAATCTCCTGAACTCCAAACAGTGTCAGAATGGGAAAGAAAGGTGATTTAAGCAATTTTGAGCGTGGCATGGTTGTTGGTGCCAGACGGGCCGGTCTGAGTATTTCACAATCTGCTCAGTTACTGGGATTTTCACGCACAACCATTTCTAGGGTTTACAAAGAATGGTGTGAAAAGGGAAAAACATCTAGTATGCGGCAGTCCTGTGGGCAAAAATGCCTTGTGGATGCTAGAGGTCAGAGGAGAATGGGCCGACTGATTCAAGCTGATAGAAGAGCAACGTTGACTGAAATAACCACTCGTCACAACCGAGGTATGCAGCAAAGCATTTGTGAAGCCACAACACGCACAACCTTGAGGCGGATGGGCTACAACAGCAGAAGACCCCACCGGGTACCACTCATCTCCACTACAAATAGGAAAAAGAGGCTACAATTTGCACAAGCTCACCAAAATTGGACTGTTGAAGACTGGAAAAATGTTGCCTGGTCTGATGAGTCTCGATTTCTGTTGAGACATTCAAATGGTAGAGTCCGAATTTGGCGTAAACAGAATGAGAACATGTATCCATCCTCTGATGGCTACTTCCAGCAGGATAATGCACCATGTCACAAAGCTCGAATCATTTCAAATTGGTTTCTTGAACATGACAATGAGTTCACTGTACTAAAATGGCCCCCACAGTCACCAGATCTCAACCCAAAAGAACATCTTTGGGATGTGGTGGAACGGGAGCTTCGTGCCCTGGATGTGCATCCCTCAAATCTCCATCAACTGCAAGATGCTATCCTATCAATATGGGCCAACATTTCTAAAGAATGCTATCAGCACCTTGTTGAATCAATGCCACATAGAATTAAGGCAGTTCTGAAGGAAAAAGGGGGTCCAACACCGTAATAGTATGGTGTTCCTAATAATTCCTTAGGTGAGTGTATATTTTGGTAAAACGTGAATTCTATTAAAGCGGCCCTCTGATTCAAGAAGAAAAAAATCACATTAACTGGGGAATGGACGCAGCATGGTGCCCACCATTTCGTCTTTTCAGATGCAGATCCGCCAATTCCCAGGAACCCTCTTTTGCCATCTAAGATGGCCGCACTGCTTCTTGGGCTATCTGATGTATTGGCAGTCAGACACTTCCTGCTGCCCTAGAATTGGCTCAGCACTGCTCACATAAGCTTTGCTGGCCAATCCAAGAGCACCGCTGCCCAAGGGTGTCTTACAGTACCAATGCACAGAGTGCATTGGGTAGTCCGAGAAGCAGTGTGGCCATCTTGGATGGCAGAAGAGAGGCCTGGAAATCAACCAGTCTGCAGCTAAAAGATTAAAAAGGGGCATCATGTAAGAGTTGTGTCCTTTCCACAGTTTATGTGAATTTTATTTTTACGTGACTGTCACAAAAATAAAAGGTTGAAATGTTTAATCAAAGGCTACATTCACACAACAGTGAAAAAAAATTGCAGTTGAAAACTAACACACTTTAAGTTCTTCATGGCCATTTTTCAACAATTTTTGCTACCATTTTCTGGGCGTCTGTCCGTTTTAACAGCCGTTTTGCACTAATTTTGCATCAGTTTTTAACTGCCGTTGAAAACTGGCATTAAAGGATAAATTCAGTCTTTTTTTTTTTTAACCCAACCCCTACAGTGCTCTCAATTTACCGAATGCCTCCACTGGACATCAAATGCCCCCCATAGTGCCGCCAGTATGATTAATGCCCCCATTAGTGGCATCTAGTATAAAAAATGGCTCCCATTCTACTTGTGCAAAAAAAAAAAAAGATTCATGTGACATCATAAAGTTTGTAGCGCAGATCCTCCTGCAGCCAGGGAGGAGAGAGTGTCCCAGCACGTATAAGTGGATGAGTTTTTTTTAGTTTAGCCCCATAAACGTAAATTGTTTCTACACAGTTACTTAAAGGCTATGTACACCTTTGCTGGCAATTTTTTTCATTCTTATTACACTGTACTAACTTTGAGCAAATTTTTTTTTCCATTGGTCTTTATTAAAAATAGAGTCCTTTTTTCTGTACATAGCTGCTCTAGTGGCAGCCTCTGGATTTTCGCTCTTTTCCGTCAGTTGGAGAGCTGAAAGTCTCCTTATCTCTGCTCTCTGACATTATAAACACTCATTATAGCTCAGTTCTTATCTTACTGATAAGAATGTGGCTTAAATGAGTGTTTATGACCTCTTAGTAGTTTATAGATAAGGTTTATTAAATGACCAGCTGAAAGTGAAAGTACTAGTCACACTGTAAACAGTTAGAAAAACTGTTAAACCTTTGTGACAGAACGGCTCAATATTTTTCATAAAGACCAATTTAAAATCAGATTTTTAGCCAAAAATTTGTAAAATGCAATCATAAAATTACCTCCGAAGGTGTACATAGCCTCTAAATGGTCATCATACGGCCTTTTTTCACATTCAGACCTTGGTCTTTCCACATGCAACATCTCTCAAGTGCAACTCTTAAGTGCACTGACTGAATTATACCAGAATGTAATATTATGGATATTGAATCCACTTTGCCATCACTGCCTACTGACCATAACCCAATTCTCTCATCTCCAGGTATGTCTTGTCTAAAGCTTACTGCTCCACCCAGCTTTTCCACAGTCTGATCTTGTCCATCCCTCTCATCTCTCCTTCTAAATCCTGGTATGTCTTGTCTGAACTATTAATGTCTCTTTCCCTGCTGGATTTATTGAGTATTTGTTTACATTGACTATTTCACCCCTGTATCTGGTACTCCTTGATTAGGATATATGTAGCCCCCTCCCCTCTTGGTCACACCTGATTGAACACTGAGTGGTATAAATCTAAGATCCCAGGTCTTTCAGACCTTGGTCTTTCCACATGCAACATCTCTCTAGTGCAACTCTTAAGTGCACTGACTGAATTATACCAGAATGGGACCAGAAGGGGACCACAGGTAATTACAGACATAGTTAATGCAAACAATGTTTAAATTTGTCCTCTTACTCCTCCTACTTTTCCAAAACCTCCTGAAATACCCCCGCATCCACTCACCCAGCAAGGAACTATTCATCTCTTCCTCCATCTTACCTTCTCATCTGACCCTTTGCACAAACCTGTTTGCCAACATAAAACACTTCCTTCCCAAACACACACACACGCCTCATGCCCTCTCTTATTCTCATCTATTAACACTTTCTCTGCTTCTCCTTACTGCTGGTGATATCTCTCCAAATCCAGGACCCCCTCAGCAAATCCCCACTATCACCTCCATGTCCCACTACAGATCTCCTTCTACAAATTTCTCCAACCCCTTAAACCTAATTACCATTCCTCTGACCCCTGCTCCTTTGGTTCCTCTTGCAGGAGCATTATGGAACGCGCGCTCCGTCTGTAATAAACTGTCGTACATTCATGAACTTTTCATCTCTCAAAACCTTTCCTTTCTGGGTCTCACAGAAACATGGCTGACACCTTCAGACACCTCCTCCCCTGCTGCACTCTCTTATAGTGGATTTCAATTCACTCACACCCCCCGCCCCGGCTGCAAACATGGTGGAGGAGTTGGTCTTCTCCTATCAGACACCTGCTCCTACAGCCCAACTCCACTGCCACCCTCCATTACGCTCACCTCATTTGAAGTACACTCTGTTCGCATCTACTCTCCCTCCAACCTTCAAGTAGCAGTCATTTACCGCCCTCCAGGCCCAGCCACCATCTTTCTTGACCACTTTAACACCTGACTACTACACTTTCTCTCTGCCGACATCCCCACTTTTATCATGGGTGACTTCAACATCCCTATTGACACATGCCACTCAGCCGTCTCTAAACTCCTGTCACTCTCTTCCTCCTTCGGCCTAACACAGTGGTCTTCAGCTCCCACCCACAGAGATGGTCACACTCTGGATCTGATCTTTACCCGCCTCTGCTCCTTATCTAACCTTTCTAATTCGCCTCTCCCCCTATCCGACCACAACCTACTCACCTTCTCTTCACTGGTCTCTTCTGCAGCTCCCCCGGTCCACACACTAGCACACCCCCGCAGGAACCTCAAACATCTCGACTTTCACTTGCTTTCTGACTCTCTTCTCCCACTCTCTACCATCTGTTGTCTCCAAGACCCAGATGCTGCTACCACCCTATATAACACCACAATAAGTACAGCTCTCGACACTGTTGCCCCCCTCACACACAACAAAATCCGGAAAATCAACAGACAACCCTGGCACACCAACCTGACCAAAAAACTCAGACAAGCTTCCAGGGCTGCAGAGCGGCGATGGAAGAAATCCCAGTCTAAGGATCACTTCACCGCATACAAGCAATCCCTCCTCATATTCAAATCCTCACTCGCAAATGCAAAACAGGCCTACTTCTCATCTCTCATATTTTCCCTGTCACACAGCCCTAAACAACTTTTTAACACTTTTAACTCCCTTCTCCGTCCCCCAGCGCCCCCACCCTCTCTACTCTTCTCAGCTGAGGACTTTGCCAAATATTTCAAACAAAAGATAGTCCACATCAGAGAAAGCTTCACTACACAGTCCCCACAGACCCTCTACACAACTGCTCGGTCCTCTTCTCCCAAAACCCGCTTCTCCACCATTACAGAAGAAAAACTCTCCACTCTACTCTCCAAATCTCATCTGACCACCTGTGCACTTGACCCAATCCCATCCCACCTCATCCCTAACTTTACCACAGTGTTTATCCCAGCCCTAACTCATCTCTTCAACCTATCACTAAACTCTGGTGTCTTTCCCTCTGCTTTTAAACATGCTACCATTACACCTATCCTCAAAAAGCCTTCACTTGACCCATCTTCCTTGTCCAGTTATCGCCCCATATCACTTCTTCCGTATGCCTCAAAGCTACTTGAACAACATGTCCATTCAGAACTGTCCTCCCACCTCTCCTCCTGCTCCCTCTTTGACCGCCTACAATCTGGCTTCCGACCCCACCACTCGACCGAGACTGCCCTTACCAAAGTCACCAATGACCTACTGACAGCCAAAACCAAGAAACAATACTCTGTCCTCCTTCTCCTTGACCTGTCCTCTGCCTTCGACACTGTCGACCACTCCCTTCTGTTACAAACTCTCTCATCTCTTGGCATCACTGACCTGGCCCTCTCCTGGATCACATCATACCTCACAGACCGGATGTTTAGCGTCTCCCACTCCCGCACCACCTCCTCATCTCATTCCCTCTATGTTGGTGTCCCGCAAGGCTCTGTCCTAGGACCCCTGCTCTTCTCTATCTACACTTTTGGCCTGGGACAGCTCATAGAGTCCCATGGCTTTCAGTATCACTCCTCCTCTGACGACACACAAATCTACCTCTCTGGTCCAGACATCACCACCTTACTATCAAGAATCCCACAATGTCTATCTTCTATATCATCCTTCTTTGCCTCTCGCTTTCTTAAACTTAACATGGATAAGACAGAATTCATAATCTTTCCCCCATCTTGTTCAACCCCCCCAACAGACCTATCTATCATGATCAATGGCTGCACACTCTCCCCAGTCAACAAAGCCCGCTGCCTTGGAGTGACCTTGGATTCTGCCCTTTCCTTCCGACCGCACATCCAAGCCCTTTCCACCACCTGCCACCTCCAACTCAAAAACATCTCCCGCATCCGTGCTTTCCTTAACTTTGAATCTGCGAAAATGCTTGTACATGCCCTCATTATCTCCCGCCTAGACTACTGCAACATTCTCCTCTGTGGCCTTCCATCTAGCACTCTCGCACCCCTCCAATCTATCCTCAACTCTGCTGCCCGACTAATCCACCTCTCACCCTATTACTCCTCTGCCTCTCCCCTCTGCCAATCCCTTCACTGGCTCCCCATTGCCCAACGAATTCACTTCAAAGTACTAACAAATACATACAAGGCCGTCCATAACCTGTCCCCTCCCTACATCTCTGAGCTACTTTCCCGATACACCCCCACACGCACTCTCCGATCCTCACAAGACCTCCTTCTCTCCTCTCCTCTTATTGCCTCTTCCCACAATCGACTCCAAGATTTCTCCCGTGCATCCCCCATACTCTGGAACTTGCTACCCCAACATATCAGACTCTCACCTACAGTGGAATCCTTCAAAAGAAACCTGAAAACCCACCTCTTCAGACAAGCCTACAACCCGTGACCCTGCTGCCTCTATATCGCCATGACCAACTTAACCCGCACCTACTGTGTCCTTCTCCCATACCATGTAGATTGTAAGCCCTCACGGGCAGGGCCCTCTCTCCTTCTGTACCAGTCTGTAACTCGTCTTGTTCCTGCTTAGTGCACTTGTCTGTATTATGTATGTGCACCCCTTATCATATGTACAGCGCTATGGAATGAATGGCGCTTTAATAATAAATAATAATAATAATAATGTACACACTTTAGAGAATTTGCTAATACTAGTGCACTATAGAAGAATTGCTCTCCTCCATGCAGTTTCAGCTTTAGGACAAACAGGGCTGTCTTTATCGTGGGGCAAATTGGTAAGCTGCCTTGGGCCCAGTTGCTCCTGGGGGGCTCTGCCACTGCCCACAAATTCAATGACATCGTCTGGAGGATCAGGAAGCGGTAAATGCTTTGTACTCACCGCTTCCTTGTTCTCGGCTGTCGGCTGTGCAGAGCTGACCGGCGGTGTCCAGGAGCAGGAGAGGTAAGTGTGTTTTTTTTTTGTTTTGTTTTTTATATTTATGAGGCTGCTGGACACTTCTGGAGGCTGATGGAGAGGCTAATAGGGGGCTGCTATGAGGCTACTGGGGGACTGATGAGAGGCATGGGGCTCTTATCTGAGGTCTGATTGGGGGTCTGATCTGAGGTCTTATTGGGGCTGTTAGCTGAGGTCTGATTAACATTGGTGGTCTGACCTGAGGTATAATGAGAATTTTTTTTTCTTTTTGTCCCCCTCTAAAACCTAGGTGCGTCTTATGGGCCGGTGCGTCTTATAGAGCGAAAAATAAGGTACTTGCTTGCTCCTCCTCTCGACCTCCCCTGCCCTTTGCGTACGCCACGCGCCGTGACGTCAAGTGGAGGCACTGCAATGCTAGGGTGAGCCGAGCCCCGCTCTCCTTCCTGAACTGCAGAGTGGTGCCCACTTCCAGCCCTGAGCCCAGCTGCCTGATCCTGAGCCTGCTGGAGTCTTCAGAACTGTAAGTATTTACAGTAATTCACTGTAAGCTATAATTACATATAATATATATATATATATATATATATATATATATATATATATATATATATATTAATATAACTTGTTTTATGTGAGTAAGGGTACTGGGTGGTTGGAGTAGGGGGGATGGGGGAGGGAGGTGTGGATGAAGGGGTTAGTAGTACAGTACTATCAGCACATTTTAAAAAAAAATTAAGTAATCTGCAAAATACTATGTATTTGTGTCAGAAGTTGTGCTTTTTTTAATTTTTAGAATAATGATACAGCGATTTTATTTGATACTTTTGTGCTGATTCTTTTTTTTCTCTATATTAAGGGACACTATAGTCACCAGAATCACAACAGCTAAACGTAGTAGTTCTGGTGTCTATAGCATGTTTCTGCAAGCTTTTTAATTTAAACACTGCCTTTTCAGAAAAAAAGGCAGTATTTACATTACTGCCAAGGAACACCTCTAGTGCCGATTCATCAATATTAAAGTGTACTACTCTACGAGGTGTGTGGATTTTTTGTGTGTGTTGTGGTGGAGGGCGTGATTGCATGCTAGGGTGTGAGAAGGCAGGATCCAGGGGGCCCAAGTAAATTCTTGCCCAGGGTCCAATCAATATTAAAGACGCCCCTGAGGACAAATGCCCATTGGATGAAACTGGTATGGATTTAGAACAATGGCAGGTTTAGACAAGGGGCAGTAAATAATAAAGGGGTTTTCTACTTTGCACAGTCCCTACTTGACAAGAAGCTCACCACAAAGAAACCTGCCAGTAAGGGTTCTTTTACATGGCCTGATGTGGGTCATGACGATAAGCCAATGAGGGCTTGTGTAAAGGGCATTTGCACAGGGAGATGCAAAAGACCTCACACAGTCTGCATTTACACAGAGAGATGTGCTGCCAACATTTAATCATTTTTGTGGCTTCATAAAAAATCCAATTACTCCATTTTGCGGAGCGTTACACATTTATGAATGTTTCTTCCCAATCATCAGCGTGTGTAAAACAGTGTGCAATTTCCTTGCCGCATCATCAGAAATGAAGCATTACATAATGTCCACTAAAATCAATACATTGTGGAATGCAGAGCAGGACAGGTCTTCTACACTCTGGTCAAACAGCTAAGGATCTTGAACAGAGGACCCTTCTCTGTTAACTCATAAGGCCTCATGCACACGACTATCAGTTTTGTGATCCGCAAATTGCAGATGCGCAAAACGCGTATACTGGCCATGTGCGCTCCGTGTTTTGAAGTTATGGATGAATTGCTAGCAGTCTGCAGTAAGGGTACAGAGGGGTGGTAACCAGTTGGGGGGGTGTACCTGCATATACTCCCTTTATCCAATCAGACTGTGCAAACACCCCCAACTGGTTACCACCCCTCTGTACCCTTACTGCAGACTGCTAGCATTTCCTTCATAACTTCATAAGTAGAAATAATAAAGGAATGGCACAACATACAGACATAAGAATAGATGCTCCAGCATTGTTATTACATGGGGAATGCATGAAACTATTAAAACAGGCATGTCAGGAGTGGGGACAGGTCCTCTTTAAATAAATGAATATAAACAGATTAATATTGGAAAATGTGGACACCCTTCCAAAACATTCTCCACTAAATCTGTCTTGAATGACAAGACAGACTGCCAGCTCATTGAAGGGTCAGATTATGTGCTGCCCATATAAATCTATAGAGAGGGGAGGAGGGGGAAGGAAGTGCAGAGAGACATGCACAGACATGCCATCTATAGGAGTTTATTGAAACAGGAGGTGTGAAGAGGAGTGAGTTGCTAGAGGGAAAAGGGGCATTTTCTCTAACGACATACATTACAAAGTTTCTTATATTCACCTGTACCGTTGATTTATGCTAAATTCGTTGAATGTACAGTGGCCATAAACAAATATATATCACTTCTAAATTGTGCTTACACTTTATAATATAAACAGCCAATGATGAATGTCATTTTTATCATTCATTGATTGATTCATTCATCATTGATTGAATTGCTGTTATCAGCAAAGGCAGTTATGCAGAAAGCATTTTAAGATTACAAAAATGTTTTACCCTCTTGCTGTTTTTTTCGTCTTTTGCGCTGTACAATTAAAATAATGATGGGTATCAGCAGGACTAGAAAAATTGCAGGAGCCGCATATATCAGGATAGTGAACACGTCTGATCCAAAAACATCAGAGGATTCAGTGACTTCATTGCTTGTTTCAGTGGCGGTATCAAGTGTGGCAGGGGATAGAGTCTGGTATTCATCAGTTGTATATACAAGAAATGGCTCGCCGGTTGATATAAGCTCTTTCTCAGTCATAGTCTCATCCATCTGTAAAGTAAGAACTCACATTCGTTACAGGTACAACAACTCAGCCAACTGAAATCACTCATAAAAGGAAATGTACATTTTGTTATAAAGACTTTTTCTAATGCAAAACGAACTTTCCATAGACAACCTTGAAGTATCAGAAGCAGGAAGTGCAGCAACTGTATTGCCATTATCTTAAAGATCACAATTTCTCTTCATATATTAGCTGATCACTGGAGGATTCAGCTGCTGGACCACTAGTGATCTTCTGATCGCCAAGGCAGTGGCATTCTGAAATACAGTTGTCTTTAATACAGGGATCTATGAAAACATACTAGAAACACAAATCAGTTCAGTATGCATTCAAAACTGCAAGTACAGTACTGTGCAAATGTTTTAGGCAGGGGTGGAAAAAAAGCTGCAAAGTAAGAATACTTAAAAAAAAGGTTATAGTCTATTTTTATCAACAAAATGCAAAGTGAATGAACAAAAGACAAATCTAAACTAAATCAACATTTAATGTGACCGCCCTTTGTCTTCAAAACAGCATCAATTATTCTATGTACACTTGCACACAGTTTTTGAAGGAATTTGGCAGGAAGGTTGCTCCAAATATCTTGAAGAACTAACTACAGATCTTCTGTGGATGTAGGCTTGCTCAAATCCTTTTGTCCCTTCATTTAGTCCCAGACAGACTTGTTGATATCAGAGCTCTGTGGGGGCCATATCATCCAGGACTCCTTGCTCCTCTTTATGCTCAAAATAGTTTTCAATGACATTGGCTGTATGTTTAGGGTTGTTGTCCTGTTGCAGAATAAATTTGGAGTCAATCAGATGCCTTTCTGGTGGTATTACATGATAGATAAGTATCTGCCTATATTCAGCATTGAGACCATTATTAATCCTGACCAAATCCCTAACTCTAGTTGCTGAAATGCATCTCAAGACTTGCAAGGACCCTTCACTATACTTCACTGCTTGCATACACATTATTGTACTGCTCTCCGGCCAAGTGAACAAACTGACTATTATAGGTACATATTTCAAATTTTGCCTCATCAGTCCAGAGCACCTGCTGCCATTATTCTGCACCCCACTTCCTATGTTTTGTGCATAGTTGAGTCGCTTGACCTTGTTTCCACGAAGGTATGGCTTTTTGGCTGCAATTCTTCCATAAAGACCACTTCTTGCTAGACTTCTCAGAACAGTAGATGAGTGGACCTGGGTCCCACTGGTTTCTGACAGTTCTGAGCTGATGGCACTGCTGTACATCTTCTGATTTCAAAGGGAAGTAAGCATGATGTGTCTTTCATCTGCTGGAATAAGTTTTCAGCAAATGGAGTTGGGGATTTGGTCAGGATTAATGGTGTCATCAAAGCCAGGAACTTGATTGTTTCAGCTTCTAGCCTCACTGATAGGTTGACTAGCCAGGGCTTGACTAGTCAGCATGGCAACCCTCCCAGCACAGCCATGCACAGTAGCTGGGCTGGGTGAACTTCTGACAGCAGGGCTTGATAGAAGCATTGTGATTTTATCTGTAATATTATTTGATTGCAGGCTATGGTATAAGCGATCTGTTAATCGCATGTTTCCCAAGGGGGACTACAAATAAAGTTAAAAGAAAAAACTACGTCAAAGAACTACAAATTTAAATCACCCCCTTTCCCCGTTTTACAAATAATAAAAAAAAAATAAAAAAATCGGTATTGTCACATCTGAAAATGTTCAAACTTCAAATACAAACATATTAGACGCATTTGTACACTGAACACTGAACAGTTGCTGTTTTTTGGTCACTTAACCTATTATAGTTTATTATAAAAAAAAACTGAGGTAGAAGCCAATTTTCTTCATTTTAGGGGGGAAATCCTTCTTAACTCCAATCAGGTAATCAGAATAACTCCCTGGATCAACGACCCCTCTCTAGTAGCTATAGCCTGTAATATTATTACGCTCCAGAAACACATCCAGGCCCCTCTTGAATTCCTTTATTGTACTCACCATCACCACCTCCTCAGGCAGAGAGCTCCATAGTTTCACTGCTCTTACCGTAAAGAATCCTCTTCTATGTTTGTATACAAACCTTCTTTCCTCCAGACGCAGAGGATGTCCCCTCGTCACAGTCACAGTCCTGGGAAAAAATAGACGATGGGAGAGATCTCTGTACTGACCCCTGATATATTTATACATAGTAATCAGATCTCCCCTCAGTCATATTTTTTCTAACGTGAATAACCCTAATTTTGATAATCTTTCAGGGTACTGTAGTTGCCCCATTCCAGTTATTACTTTAGTTGCCCTCCTCTGAACCCTCTCCAGCTCTGCTATGTCTGCCTTGTTCACAGGAGATTGCGTTTCGTTGTTCAGTTTTTATCGCGCGGGTGCAATGAGTTTTGCACGCGCGTGATAAAAAACTGAATGTGGTACCCCCCCCCCCCCTTATCAGATGATCTGCCCATATCATGTTCCACCCCTTTCTCAGCATTTAAATTAAAAGAACTGCTATGTTTCCCTTAGGGTTAATCAAGCTTCTTGTACCTGTCTCCCTGACAGCCGCTAGAGGTGCTTCCGCGATTCTCACTGTGAAAATTACAGTGGGAAGACGCGGAACATAGTTTTGAATGCGTGTGCATTCGCAGCTGAGAGGAGGATTGGGGAGAAGAGTTCCCAGTGAGGGGTTTTAACCCCTTCAGCCAAGTGGGAGGGGGACACGAGGGTGCCCCACTCCTAACAACTATATAGTGCCAGAAAAATGAGTTTGTTTTCCTGGCACTATAGTGCTCCTTTAACACCAATACTGCACAGTGTCTTTTCTCTGCAGGAACAGGCTATAGACACTAGTACCACTACATTAAACTGTACTGGTTCTGGGACTATAGTGTCCTTTTAGGCTCCATTCACACGTCCGCATTTTGCGTAACGGAGATGCGGACTCATTCATTCCTATGGGGCAGCAAGATGTGCTGCCCGGACACGGAATTGCGGATCCGCACTTCCGGGTCCGCACTTCCGTTCCGCAAAAAAATAGAACATGTCCTATTCTTGTCCGCAATTGCGGACAAGAACAGGCATATTCTATTAGTGCTGGCAATCTGCGGTCCGCAAAATACTGAACGCACATTGCCGCTTTCCGTGTTTTGCGGATCCGCGACTCCGTGTATCCGCAAAACACGTTGCGGACGTGTGAATGAAGTGCAGGGGGACCCCTGGGCGCCGCTCTGCCCACTGATATATTTAGTTTTTAGTTTGTACACTAGTGAAAGGTCCTCTTTAATGTGAGGTAAATTAGTTTCCAATGTAGTATTAATAACTAAACAATTACATAATAAACATATTGCATTGTCTACTGTGGGGATCAGCTCAATAGTAGTAGGCACAGCAGTCAGAGACAGTGACACAATGGCACAGTTCACACAGGGGTTTGCCTGTTTTCTTTATTCTCGTCCACAAACAAAATATAAGGCCTTTACATTCAGGCAAAGACACAAAATAAATTCCTGCTCGGCTGAGCACTAACTAAACATAAAATCACCCTTTCTATACGGGCGGCCTACTACCAGCCACACGACACAATTCAAAATAAACTTACAGTGTCCTTTTTGTTGTTTGCACAGACTTCAGCAGCAATGGTGAAAGCCAGTCAGTTCAACCAGTTCCCCCCCAGACATGCTCATAGTGCAAACCTTTATAGCCCAGAAATGAGCTGAGCTCCATCACCTGGCTGAGAGCTCTATATGAAACCTGTTCTGGACAGGAAGGGAATGAGGAGCCCCGCTACCAACCTGCATCCTCATTCCATTGAAATCCAGGCCCGACAACACAATTTACCAAAGTCCTCAGCAAACTATGCTTTGCTAAAGCAGACCATCTTTTCCTGGATTTCTGATATCTCACCCAGGTTTCCTAGTTGAGATATCCACCTCCTGTAGCATAGTACATGGTATATGAAAGAAACCTAGGGGAAATATAACGATTCTCTACTACTTTTCTAGTCACTCTCTCACACTACTTACCACCAGGCCAATAAGATGATCTGGTCTCTGGCTGCAGTCTGGCTCTGGGGACTCCCTTGTCACTCTCATTCCCCCCTCCCTTGTCACTCTCATTCCCTCCCCCCCCCCCCTCCCTTGTCACTCTCATTATTCCCCCCCCCTCCATTGTCACTCTCATTCTTCCCCCCCCCTCCCTTGTCACTCTCATTCTTCCCCCCCACACTTACTTGTCACTCTCATTCTCCCCCCCCCCACTTACTTGTCACTCTCATTATTTCCTCCTCCCCCCCACTCCCTTGTCACTCTCTTTCCATTTCCCCCACCCCCCACCTCTAGTGTAGTGTGGCCGAGCTCTGTTTGGTCCGCGGTACAGGAGCATTTGTTTCCTGTACCCGGATGGACTGAAAGGAAGTGCACACTAAGTGTGCACTTCCTGTCAGTCCGGCCGGGTACAGAAAACATGCTCCTGTACCGTGGACCAAACAAAGCTCGGCCACGCTACATTAGAGGCGCTTCCCTCCTGTCAGTCTCTCTCTCTGGGCAGTGCGGCAGCCGCCCGGTGCGGGGGAGGGCCTGCCGTCGCCGCCCGCCGTACTTTTAAAAAAATAAAATATTGCGGCAGCGCTTTTTTTTTAAAAATCGCACGGGGCCGGCTCCCCCTGCTAAATTGCGCCCTAGGCGGCTGGTTATAAGGGAAAATAATAGCATTCTGAATACAGAATGCATAGTACAATAGGGCTGTAGGGGTTAAAAAAATAAATAAAATTTACCTCACCTTAATCCACTTGTTCGCGCAGCCGGCATGTTTTCTGTCTTCTTCTTTGAGGAATAGGACCTTTGATGACGTCACTGTGCTCATCACATGGTCCATCACATGATCTTTTACCATGGTGATGGATCATGTGACGGACCATGTGATGAGCGCAGTGACGTCATCAAAGGTCATTTTCCTGTGCACAGCAAAGAAGAAGACAGAAGAGAAGCCTGGCTGCGCGTGGATTAAGGTGAGTTATATTATTAATATTTTTTTAACCCCTCCAGCCCTATTGTACTATGCATTCTGTATTAAGAATGCTATTATTTTCCCTTATAACCATGTTATAAGGGAAAATAATAATGATCGGGTCCCCATCCCGATCGTCTCCTAGCAACCGTGCGTGAAAATCGCACTGCATCCGCACTTGTTTGCAGATGCTTGCGATTTTTACGCAGCCCTATTCAATTCTATGGGGCCTGCGTTGCGTGAAAAACGCAGAATATAGAACATGCTGCGATTTTTAAGCAACGCACAAGTGATGCGTGAAAATCACTGCTCATGTGCACAGCCCCATAGAAATGAATGGGTTCGAATTCAGTGCGGGTGCAATGCGTTCACGTCACGCATTGCACCCGCGCGGAAAACTCGCTCGTGTGAAAGGGGCCTAAGTCCTTTTCCATGTTAGTGTTACCCAGTGTTTTACCATTTAGTATGTACTGGTGACTTGCATTATTCCTTCCCATTTGCATAACCTTACATTTGTCAGTGTTAAACCTCATCTGCCACTTCTCTGCCAAAGCCTCCAATTTATCCAAATCCATCTGTAGCAGTATACTGACCTCTTCCGTCTTAATTACTTTACACAGTTTAGTGTCATCTGTAAAAATTTATATTTTAATGTGCAAGCCTTCTACCAGATCATCAATAAATATACTGAAGAGAATAGGGCCCAATACTGACCCCTGTGGTACCCCACTAGTGACAATGACCCATTCTGAGTGTGTACCATTAATAACCACCCTTTGTTTTCTATCATTGAGCCAGTTACTTACCCACATACAGACGTTTTCTCCCAGTCCGAGCATTCTCATTTTATATATTAACCTTTTATGTGGTACAGTGTCAAATGCTTTGGAGAAGTCCAGATATACGACATCCATTGATTCGCTGCTGTCAAGTCTAGAAATTTCCTCCTCATAGAAACTGATTAAATTAGTTTGACATGACCGATCCCTCATGAAGCCATGTTGATATGACGTTACTTGCTTATTTTCATTGAGGTTCTCCAAGATAGCATCTCTTAGAAAACCTTCAAACAGTTTACCCCAAGACAGATGTTAAACTTACCGGCCTATAGTTTCCAGGCTCTGTTTTTGGACCCTTTTTGAATTGTGGCACCATATTTGCTATGTACCAATCCTGTAAAACACTCCCTGTCAGTATAGAGTACTTAAATTTTAGAAATAAGGGTCTAGCTATGACATTACTTAATTCTCTTAGGATGCGGGGGTGTATGCATCTGGTCCCGGCAATTTGTCTATTTTCATCTTTTTAAGACGCCATTGTACTTCTCCTGGCTCAGACAGAGCACTTTTAATGGTAAATTTACTTTTACATTCTGCATGTCACCTGACAGTTTATTTTGCTCAGTGAATACAGTGGAGAATTATTTTTTTTTAATAGCTTTGCTTTCTCCTCATTGCTGTCTGCAACTCCCCCCTCATTACTCTGTAAAGGGCCGACACCTTCAGATTTATACTTTTTACCATTTATATAATTGAAGAACATTTTAGGGTTAGTTTTAGTTTCTTTGGCAATTAAAGGGAACCGATCACCTCCTAAATGCATGTAAACCCGCCAGCAGTACCTCAGGGTAGCCCGCAGTGTGATACTAATCATACTTTTCATCCTGCAGTTCGATGCTGCATAAGGTCAGAAAACAATCTTTTATCCTCCATCCGCGCTAATTTGCATGTCAGCTTGAAGTCAAGGGGTCAGCGGCCTCCTTGCTTCAAGTCAAGCTAATCACGCCCTCTCTTGCCCTTGAGTGACAGACAGGAAAGTGAAGCCGAATTGCGAAGTCTCACGCATGCGCGGTGCCCTCTATTTTACTGCGCGATCCCATGCCCTGTATCACACTGCGGGCTACCCTACTGCTGGCGGGTTTACATGCATTTAGGAGGTGACAGGTTCCCTTTAATCTCTCTCTGTCTCAGTTGGCTCCGTTTCGTCAGACGTACACCAAAACGCTGCAAGCAAAGCGGAATGGAGACAGAACGGAGGCAAACTGATGCATTCTGAACGATCCTCTTCCATTCAGAATGCTTTCGGGCAAAACTGATCCGTTTTGGACCGCTCTTGAGAGCCCAGAACAGATCTCACAAACTGAAAGCCAAAACACCAGTGTGAAAGTAGCCTCTAGGCCTCTTTCACACGGGCATCATGGATTTGGGCCGGATAAGATGCGGGTGTGTCGCGGGAAAATGCACAATTTTTCTGTGCGAGTGCAAAACATTTTAATGCGTTTTGCACGTGCGTTAGAAAAATCGGCATGTTTGGTACCCGGCATGTTAGGTGTTGTGTAGATTGTATTATTTTCCCTTATAACATGGTTATAAGGGGAAATAATAGCATTCTTAATACAGAATGCTTAGTAAAATAGGGCTGGAGGGGTTTAAAAAAAAAAAATAAAGAAATTTAACTCACCTTAATCCACTTCTTCGCGAAGCCCGTCTTCTCTTTTTTCTTCTGTCTTCAGGACCTGAGTAAAGGACCTTTGATGACATAACTGTGCTCATCACATGGTCCATCACATGATCTATCATCATGGTGATGGATCATGTGACGGACCATGTGATCAGCACAGTCACGTCACCAGAGGTCCTTTTTCTCCTGCACAGCAAAGAAGAAAGAGAAGCCGGGCTGAGCGAACAAGTGGATTAAGGGCAGTTAAATTTTTATTTATTTTTTTAACCCCTCCAGCCCTATTTTACTAAGCATTCTGTATTAAGAATGCTATTATTTTACCTTATAACCATGTTATAAGGGAAAATAATAATGATCGGGTCCCCATCCTGATCATCTCCTAGCAACCATGCGTGAAAATCGCACCGCATCTGCACTTGCTTGAGGATGCTTGCGATTTTCACGCAGCCCCATTCATTTCTATGGGGCCTGCGTTGCGTGAAAAATGTACAAAATAGAGTATGCTGCGAATTTCACGCACCGCACAAGTGATGCGTGAAAATCACTGTTTATGTGCACATCCCCATAGAAATGAATGGGTCCGGATTCAGTGCGGGTGCAATGCGTTCACCTCACGAATTGCACCCGCGCGGAAATCTCACCCATGTGAAAGAGGCCTTAGTTGGCTAAATTTAGCTTTTTTGAAGTTTGGTATTTTTGTTCCTCCCTGAAGAAACATTCTTTTGAATGATAATTGGAAGGTTATTACTTTATGGTCACTATTTCCTAGGTGTCCCCTAACCTGCACATCTGTTGTTCTGTCAGGTCTATTGGTTAATACTAAGTTAAGTGTGGTCATTCCTCTAGTCGGGTCCTGAACCAGTTGGGAGAGGTAATTGTCTTTGGTTATTGCCAAGAACCTGTTTCCTTTATGAGATGTACAGGTTTCAGTTTCCCAGTCTATATCTAGGAAGTTGAAGTCCCCCATAATAACCACCTCATTATGATTTGCCGCCTCGTCTATTTACGGCAGTTTAGAAGTAGCTTTTCTGTGGACTCTGGTATATTAGGTGGCTTATAACAAACTCCTATTAGTATTTTATTATTGTTTTTGCCTCCATGTATTTCTACCCACAGTGACTTCACATGTTCACTTATATCTTCCCCAAATAAATAAATAAATAAAAAGCAATAAAAATTTCATACATACTTCAAAATGGTATCAATAAGGGTCCATTCACACGTCCGTAGTGTATTGCGGATGCACCGGCCGGCACCCCTATAGAAATGCCTAATAGGACATGTTCTATTTTTTTCGGAAGCCGCGGACCGGAAGTACGGAGCCGCAGACCGGAAATGCGGATGCGGACAGCACAATGTGTGTTGTCCGCATCCTTTCCGTCCCCATTGAGAATTAATGGGTCCACACCCGTTCCGCAGAATTGTGGAACGGATGTGGACCCATTCTACAGACGTGTGAATGTACCGTAAAAACTACAGCTCACCCCTTAATGAAAAGCCCCCACACAGCTCCATAGATGGAAATATAGCAAAGTTACAGGTGTCAGAATATTAATATGGAAACAGTATTAAGGATAAGATAAACTATATAAATTGCTGTAATCTTACTAACCTGCACAATAATAAATAATTTTTACTGCACAAAAATGAAATCCATAAAACAAAGACGCAAATGTATTTTATCCTAATGCTTCAGCTTTAATATTTTTTCCAGCTTCCAATACATTGTATTGAATATTAAATGGTGCCTTTTTCCCCCTCTTCCTTCCCTTCCACCTTTCCGTCCTCTCTCCTTAGATTCCATATTTCCCCACCTACGTTCCATATTTTTGTTTAAGAACATTGTTTAACATTTCGAACACTAGACATTATCTGATTGTCTGTGCCTTTTGTTGAGTCCAGATGTTCATCTATGCAACATACTTAACACTGTCGTTGGGCTGCGCCCCATCCACGATATTTTTGTCTTCCACAAAATACTATTGCAAATCTAAATAACGAATTTACAAAAAAAAAAAACGGTGCTATTAAAAATTACAAATTGTTCCACAAAAAAACTAGTCCTCATGCAGCTATGTGAAAGGAAAAATCAAGGCAGGGAAGAAAAATGAAAAAGGCAAAAATGGAAAATGTCTACATCAGGAAGGAGTTAATAGTCAACAGGTTGCTGTGGTCTCCTCCTATTTTTGTGTTCTGACAACGTGCTCCAAGTATACCTCTAAACTGCTATCTATGAACAGTTATGTCAGACCTTTTACTTCAGACCTCTCATCCCACGCCATCAGAGACTTGACCCTCTCTTGGATCTCCTCTTACCTCACTAACAGAACCTTCAGTGTTTCACATCCATACACCAACTCCTCATCATGCCCCCTCTCTGTTGGTGTCCCTCAAGGCTCTGTCTTGGGTCCCCTACTTTTCTCCATTTATACATTAGGCCTGGGACAGCTCATTGAGTCCCATGGATTCCAATACCACCTCTATGCTGATGACATTCAGATCTATCTCTTTGGCTCTACCTCTGTCACATCACTGCGATCCAGAATCCCAGTATGTCTGTTAGGCTACTTTCACACCTGCGTTCGGGTGTCCGCTCGTGAGCTCCGTTTGAAGGGGCTCACAAGCGGCCCCGAACGCATCCGTCCAGCCCTAATGCATTCTGAGTGGACGCGGATCCGCTCAGAATGCATCAGTCTGGCGGCGTTCAGCC
The DNA here is from genome assembly GCF_905171765.1 of Bufo bufo. Classification (NCBI taxonomy): domain Eukaryota; kingdom Metazoa; phylum Chordata; class Amphibia; order Anura; family Bufonidae; genus Bufo; species Bufo bufo. The sequence continues at coordinate 657,079,004 of NC_053390.1, forward strand.
TCCGCTCCGCTCAGCAAGCGGACACCTGAACGCTGCTGTTGTAGTTGTATGTTCAATCTTCTCCTACCACTTCTTAAAGCTCAACATGGAGAAAACGGAATTCATCATCTTTCCTCCATGTCATTCAGCCCCCCTACCTGAGCTATCCATTACAGTTAATAGCACAACGCTTTCTCCAGTCTCACTGGTCCTCTGCCTGGGCATTAAAGGGGTTAAAAAAAAGGTAAAAATAAAACCCAAATAGCATTTTTTATAAGCTAAAGATTCTTTATTATGGAAAAAAACTATACAAGTTTGGTATTGCCACGTCCATAACAGTTATGCTATAGAGTTATGTTGTTTAACCCACATGGTGAATGCCACCAAAAATTTCTTTTTGTGCAAAAGTAAAAAAAATAATTAATTTGGTATTGCCATCATTGTTCTGACACGCAAAATAATAGTAACACATACCACTTATGTCTCATGGTGAATACTGCAAAATTTCTAAATCAACAAGCAATGACAGAATTGCTGTTTTTTCCACTCCCCTCCAGAAAGACTTTGGCCCCTTTCACACGAGCAGGTTTTCCGCGCGGGTGCAATGCGTGAGGTGAACGCATCTGGACCCATTCACTTCAATTGGGCTGTGCACCTGAGCGGTGATTTTCACGCATCACTTGTGCGTTGAGTGAAAATCGCATCAAGCTCTATATTGTGCGTTTTTCACACAACGCAGGCCCCATAGAAGTGAATGGGGCTGCGTGAAAATCGCAAGCATCCGCAAGCAAGTGCAGATGCGGTGCGATTTACACGCATGGTTGCTAGGTGACGATCGGGATGGGGACCCGATCGTTATTTTCCCTTATAACATGGTTATAAGGGAAAATAATAGCATTCTTAACCCCTTCAGGACACAGCCTTATTTCACCTTAAGGACCAGGCCATTTTTTGCAAATCTGACCAGTGTCACTTTTGGTGATAACTTTAAAACGCTTTTGCTTAGCCAGGCCATTCTGAGATAGTTTTTTCGTCACATATTGTACTTCATGACACTGGTAAAATGGAATAAAAAAAATTAACTTATAAAAAATAAATAAATAATTTGCCAAAAATTTGGAAACATTTTCAAATTTAAATTTCTCTACTTCTATAATACATAGTAATACCTACAAGAATAGTTATTACTTTACATTTACCATATGTCTACTTCATGTTAGGATCATTTTGGGAATGATATTTTATTTTTGGTGGACGTTACAAGGCTTTGAAGTTTAGAAGTAAATATTGAAATTTTCAAAAACCAACTTTTTAAGGACCAGTTCAGGTCTGAAGTCACTTTGTGAGGCTTATATAATAGAAACCACCCAAAAATGACCCCATTATAAAAACTACACCCCTCAAGGTATTCAAAACTGATTTTACAAACGTTGTTAACCCTTTAGGTGTTCCACAAGAATGAATCGAAAATAGAGATACAATTTTAAAATTTCACTTTTTTGGCAGATTTTCCATTTTAATATTTTTTTTCCAGTTACAAAGCAAGGGTTAACAGCCAAACAAAACTCAATATTTATGGCCCTGATTCTGTAGTTTACAGAAACACCCCATATGTGGTCGTAAACTGCTGTACGGGCACACGGCAGGGCGGAGAAGGAAAGGAATGCCATACGTTTTTTTTTAAGGCAGATTTTGCTGGACTGGTTTTTTGACACCATGTCCCATTTGAAGCCCCCCTGATGCACCCCTAGAGTAGAAACTCCAAAAAAGTGACCCCATTTTAAAAACTACAGGATGGGGTAGAAGTTTTGTTGGTACTAGTTTAGGGTATATATGATTTTTGGTTGCTCTATATTACACTTTTTGTGAGGCAAGGTAACAAGCTAAATAGCTGTTTTGGCACAGTTTTTTTATTTTTTTATTTACAACATTCATCTGACAGGTTAGATCATGTAGTATTTTTATAGAGCAGGTTGTCACGGACGCGGCGATATTTAATATGTATACAATTTTTTTATTTATGTAAGTTTTACACAATGATTTCATTTTTGAAAAAAAAAATCATGTTTTAGTGTGTCCATATTCTGAGAGCCATACAGGGAGTGCAGAATTATTAGGCAAGTTGTATTTTTGAGGATTAATTTTATTATTGAACAACAACCCTGTTCTCAATGAACCCAAAAAACTCATTAATATCAAAGCTGAATATTTTTGGAAGTAGTTTTTAGTTTGTTTTTAGTTTTAGCTATTTTAGGGGGATATCTGTGTGTGCAGGTGACTATTACTGTGCATAATTATTAGGCAACTTAACAAAAAACTAATATATACCCATTTCAATTATTTATTTTTACCAGTGAAACCAATATAACATCTCAACATTCACAAATATACATTTCTGACATTCAAAAACAAAACAAAAACAAATCAGTGACCAATATAGCCACCTTTCTTTGCAAGGACACTCAAAAGCCTGCCATCCATGGATTCTGTCAGTGTTTTGATCTGTTCACCATCAACATTGCGTGCAGCAGCAACCACAGCCTCCCAGACACTGTTCAGAGAGGTGTACTGTTTTCCCTCCTTGTAAATCTCACATTTGATGATGGACCACAGGTTCTCAATGGGGTTCAGATCAGGTGAACAAGGAGGCCATGTCATTAGATTTTCTTCTTTTATACCCTTTCTTGACAGCCACGCTGTGGAGTACTTGGACGCGTGTGATGAAGCATTGTCCTGCATGAAAATCATGTTTTTCTTGAAGGATGCAGACTTCTTCCTGTACCACTGCTTGAAGAAGGTGTCTTCCAGAAACTGGCAGTAGGACTGGGAGTTCAGCTTGACTCCATCCTCAACCCGAAAAGGCCCCACAAGCTCATCTTTGATGATACCAGCCCAAACCAGTACTCCACCTCCACCTTGCTGGCGTCTGAGTCGGACTGGAGCTCTCTGCCCTTTACCAATCCAGCCACGGGCCCATCCATCTGGCCCATCAAGACTCACTCTCATTTCATCAGTCCATAAAACCTTAGAAAAATCAGTCTTGAGATATTTCTTGGCCCAGTCTTGACGTTTCAGCTTGTGTGTCTTGTTCAGTGGTGGTCGTCTTTCAGCCTTTCTTACCTTGGCCATGTCTCTGAGTATTGCACACCTTGTGCTTTTGGGCACTCCAGGGATGTTGCAGCTCTGAAATATGGCCAAACTGGTGGCAAGTGGCATCTTGGCAGCTGCACGCTTGACTTTTCTCAGTTCATGGGCAGTTATTTTGCGCCTTGGTTTTTCCACACGCTTCTTGCGACCCTGTTGACTATTTTGAATGAAACGCTTGATTGTTCGATGATCACGCTTCAGAAGCTTTGCAATTTTAAGAGTGCTGCATCCCTCTGCAAGATATCTCACTATTTTGGACTTTTCTGAGCCTGTCAAGTCCTTCTTTTGACCCATTTTGCCAAAGGAAAGGAAGTTGCCTAATAGTTAGGCACACCTAATATAGGGTGTTGATGTCATTAGACCACACCCCTTCTCATTACAGAGATGCACATCACCTAATATGCTTAATTGGTAGTAGGCTTTCGAGCCTATACAGCTTGGAGTAAGACAACATGCATAAAGAGGATGATGTGGTCAAAATACTCATTTGCCTAATAATTCTGCACGCAGTGTAGTTTTTTCAGTTTTTGGGCGATAATCTTAGGTAGGGTCTCATTTTTTGCAGGATGAGATGACGGTTTGATTGGCACTATTTTGGGGTGCATATGACTTTTTGATTGCTTGCTATTACACTTTTTCTGATGTAAAATGACAAAAAATAGCTTTTTTTACACTTTTTTTTTATTTTTTTTACGGTGTTCACCTGAGGGGTTAGGTCATGTGATATGTTTATAGAGCCAGTCGATACGGACGCGGCGATACCTAATATGTCCACTTCCTCCCCCCGCCCCCCATTTTTAATAATTGTTTTTTACTTTATTTGGGGAAAATGACGTTTTTGTTTATTTTTAATTGAAACTTTTAATTTTTGGGGGGGAAAACTCTATTTTTTCAACTTTTTTTTTTACTTAATTTTTTGTCCCACTTTGGGATTTCAACTTTTGGGGGTCTAATCCCTTCTACAATGCATTCCAATACTTCTGTATTGGAATGCATTGGCTGTATGAGTAATACTGTGTGTATTACTCATACAGCTTCCGGCCTGTGAGATCCAGGGGGCTGGATCTCACAGGCACGTCACAGGAAGGCATCGGCGATGCCTCAGGAAGGCATCGTGCTGCCTTCCATGCCATCGGGTCCCCCCTACAGCCGCATGGGGACCCGATGACACTGCCGTCACCGCAACAGTGAAAAGCCGCAAACCGCAGGTCTGAATTGACCTGCGGTTTGAATTGACCTGCGGTTTGCGGCGATCGCCGACACGGGGGGTCACTGGACCCCCCCCCTTGCATTCACTGGACCCCTTCCCCCTTGCAAGGTGCCTGCTCAATGATATGTTATAAGGGAAAATATTAAAATCTACAGAATACCTAACCCAAACCCGAACTTCAGTGAAGAAGTCCGGGTTTGGGTCTGGGTACCACATTCATTTTTTTCTCACGCGCATGCAAAATGCATTGCACTCGCGCGGAAAAAACTGAAGAATGCAACGCAATCACATACAATACTCGCCCCGCTCGCAGGCAAATTCTCACGATTTTCCCGCGACGCACCCGCATCCTATCCGGCCCTCACACATGACGCCCGTGTGAAAGAGGCCTTAAAAAGAGTTAATCAATAAGTTATATGTACCCCAAAAATGGTGCCTCATGCACACGGCCGCATCCATTTCTGCGGTCCACAAATCCAAGATCTGCAAAACACGGATACCGGCCATGTGCATTTTCCCTTTTGCAGGTCCTATAGTACAGTATGTTTCAAATACTTATTCTTGTCTGCAAAACAGCCAAGAATATGACATGTTCTATTTTGTTTTGAAGGGCCGCAGAACAAACATATGGATGCGGTGTGCTGTCTTTTTTAAATTAATCGGTCCAGATCAGATGTGGACCAAAAACTTTGGTTGTATGCATGAGGCATAATCCTACAAAAAAAGCCCTAATACAAATAGCTCGTATTATGCCACTTGGAATACGAAAAAAGCTTTGCTCTAAAGTCCCAAAATAGGGCGGTCCTGAGGGGATCAACAGTGATAATCACCCAATACAAATATGGATGAAGATATGTACTCAAGATGGTGACTATATGTCCTTTTTATATTTATTTCAGCTGTCATTGCACATAGTCTATTTCTATATTGGATTCTATTTCAGTATGCATTATTTGGTTCTAAATATTTATTTATCTGGTACAATCTATGCGATCAGTATTTATGTATATGACTTCTCAATTACAGTTTTGATGATGATGATTATATGCTTTAATGGTGATTCTTGCATGTACACCAGATATAGTACCCCAGATAGGGTACCAGCATATCTCTGTAAGGATCAGTCGGGATTACATGTGCTCTCTCCTCAGAAAACTAGGCCTACATCCCAGAGAGTCACTATGTCTGAGAAATTTACTGAGAAAACCATCTCTACTACATAGTACCACAGAAAGAGAGAAAGAAGGAACCTAGAAGGCCCAGAATCTGCATGGCTGAGCATTGGAGTCAATAAGTAAGGTATTTGCTGTTTAAGGCTGATAGAGACTTTAAAGCAGTGACAGGGACATTGTTAAGACACCCTTCACACTTGGACACAGTCCTGTCCAGCCGTATCGTAATCCAGTGTCCATCAGTTACTAATTACAGCCACCATTGCAAGAATAATATTGCCAGCTATAGATTCTGCAGAATGAGACTTTGGAGATATAGACGGAAGGAGTACTACAATCCCCATCCTGGCCTATATCCATACATTGCTATCTGGGAAAATCTGCACTGTGAATTTTTGGGAAATGTGCTTTGATACCATCAGATGTACTATAACTCCCATTCTGTATCTTAGTTAATAGAGACGTTTTATTTTCTACAACTGGCCTGATTACTGAAACCAGCACCATTCCCTGGCCACTGCAACTACACCTCCTACTGTGACTGCCGGCCCTGTGAGAGATCTGAGGAGATCAGATAGACTTGCTGCACATGAGTCTATCTGACAGGTTCTAGGTGTTTCCTTTCAGTTTGTTGTTGTGGGCGGGATCCCACCTCTCCACAGGTTTGGCTCATTTGCTGGTTAGAGGCTCTATGTTAGTCTGCCTCTGACTTCTCACCATGCGGTTGATATTTCCTTCTGGAGTTCCTGCTGGTTGTTTGTGGATTCTTTGTTCCTCACTCTTCCCAAGCTAAGTTACGCTTTTGCTCTGTGTTGTTTGTGTCAGTCTAGGTTTAAGGGAGACGCTGGCCCCTTCACTGTGGAAGGTACCGGCAGTCTCATTCCCCGTTCCCTAATCTAGGGTTTGCTACAGTATTAGAAGGGTCTACGTACGAGTGTATGTGTTCGTCCACCATCAGGGCTTGCACATACTGTCAGCAGTCAGGGAGAGACTCAGGGATTGCTAGGAGGTAATCATCTCTCCCTCACTAGCTTCTAGGCCTAGGCTGTTTATGTGGTGTACCTGTTATCCACATTACCCTGTGACATTATCAACCGCCAACGCCGTCATTATTTTCCTTGCTGTCTGCAGATATGGATACTGTTGATGCACTGGTGGTTCGCATGCAGGGATTATCTGACCTCCGTGAATCTGTTGCTCAGTTTCAGAATTCTCTGGCATCTGGTTCGGTCAGTGGGAACCAGGTTAGCCTTGAACCTAAAGTCGCCCTCCCAAATAGGTTTTCTGGAGGGAGTGATAATTTTGTTTGGTTCAGAGAATCTTGCAAACTGTATTTTCGTCTGCGTCCGTTCTCTTCGGGGAACGAAAATCAAAGAGTGGGGATTATTATGTCTCTGCTAAAAGGTGATGCTCAGCCATGGGCTTTTTCTCATCCTCCGATCGGTGGATGAATTTTTGAGAGCCCTGGGCCTAATTTATGATCCAGATCTGGTTTCTTTGGCCGAATCTAAGCTGCGTAGCTTGAGCCAGGGAGAATGTTCTGCAGAGTCATACTGCTCTGTATGTGGAGATGGGTGAATGATTCTAAGTGGAATGATCCAGCACTCCGCAGTCAATTCTGTCAAGGGTTGTCTGAGACTAAAAGACGCCCTGGCATTCCACCAAAATCCTGATTCGTTGGAGGTGGCTATGTCCCTGGCCATTCGGATTGATAGACGTCTGAGAATGAGGTGCAAGGTTCTCCTCACTCGGGATGCATTATCATATGGAGAGACTGCCTCTTCTGTCCCTAGGGGTTCATAGACATCAGAGTTTGTGTCAGATGATGAACCTATGCACTCAAGGTCCTGAGAAGACGTTGGTAATAGAGAGTTGCTGGACATTAAATTGGCTTTTGAAGAGTGGCGCCACTGGTTGGAAGGAGCGATCCATCCCATTACTGTAATTACTGATCATAAGAATCTGGCTTACCTGCAATCGGCAAAGCGTCTTAATCCAAGGCAGGCCAGATGGTCATTGTTTTTTACCAGATTTAATTTTATGTTAACTTATCACCCTGGGGTCAAAAACGTCAAGGCGGATGCTTTGTCGCGTAGCTTCCCTGGGGGGGAGACTCGGAGGATCCTGCTCCGATTTTGGCTGATGGGGTGGGTGGTGGTGTCAGCTCTGTATCCTGAACTTGAGGCTGAGGTGTTGGATGCTCAAGGTGAGGCACCTGATTCCTGTCCCCCAGGGAGATTATTTGTTCCTTCTGGGCTTCGGCGCAAAGTGTTCAAGGAACATCATGACACCGTCCTTGCGGGACACCCTGGGAGTAGATCCACGGTGGATCTTATTTCCCAGAGATTCTGGTGGCCAGGGTTACGTAAAAGTGTAGAGGGCTATGTGGCAGCTTGTAAGACCTGCGCACGTGCCAAGGTGACTCATACTCTGCCTTCAGGATCTCTTCTTCCTTTGTCCATCCCATCCCGTCCTTGGACGCATTTATCCATGGACTTCATCACTGATCTTCCTAGTTCTTCTGGGAAGACAGTGATTTTGGTGGTGGTGGATCGTTTTAGTAAGATGGCGCATTTTATACCTTTATCAGCTTAGCCTAATGCCAAAACTCTCGCACAAGTGTCTATTGCTAACATTGTGAAATTACATGGCATTCCCTCTGATGTGGTGTCGAATAGGGGGATGCAATTTGTTTCCAGGTTCTGGAGGGCATTCTGTTCTCGTCTGGGAGTTCAGTTGTCCTCCTCTTCATCTTTCCATTCCCAGTCGAACGGACAAACTGAACACACTAACCAGAACCTGGAGACTTATTTGAGGTGTTTTGTCTCTGAGAATCAGGAGTAGTGGTCTTCATTTTTGTCTTATCCACTGATAAGTCACAATTTTTTGGTGCATATGGGTTTCACCCTCAATTTGGTACTTTTTCAGGGACTGAGTCCTCTGATATACCTGAAGAGGAAAGATTTTCTTCCTCTTTGTCATCTGGAAGATTCAAACCAATTTGAAAAAAATGGGCGAAAGATATAAACGTATGGCTGACAAGAAAGGTATGTCTGGACCGGACCTGTGTGTGGGTGATTTGGTGTGGTTCTCCACTAAGAACATTAGGTTGAAGGTACCCTCCTGGAAGTTGGGCCCAAGATTTATTGGTCCTTACAAAATCTCTGCCATTGGTAATCCTGTTGCATTTTGTCTCGAACTTCCGCAGACTTGGAAGATCCATAATGTGTTCCACAGGTTGTTGAAAAACTGTCGAACCTGCTGAACCATCTCCTTTGCCACCTCCTCCTGTGTTGGTGGATGGTAATCTGGAGTTTGAAATCTCCAGAATAATTAACTCACGTATTCTTCGGGGGTCCCTTCAGTACCTCTTACATTGGAAGGGTTACGGTCCAGAGGAAAGAACGTGGGTTCCAGCGACTGATATCAGTGCCAGTCGCCTTCTTAAGGCCTTTCACAGGGCCCACCCGGATAAGGTCGGGCCTGGGTGCCCAGAGGTCACCCGTAGAAGGGGGGGTACTGTCACTACCGGCCCTGTGGGATCTGAGGAGATCAGATAGACTTGCTGCACATGAGTCTATCTGACAGGTTCTAGGTGTTTCCTTTCAGTTTGTTGTTGTGGGCGGGATCCCACCTCTGCACAGGTTCGGCTCGTTTGCTGGTTAGAGGCTCTATTTTAGTCTGCCTCTGACTTCTCACCATGCGATTGATATTTCCTTCTGGAGTTCCTGCTGGTTGTTTGTGGATCCCTTGTTAAGTTCCGCTTTTGCTCTGTGTTGTTTGTGTCAGTCTAGGTCTAAGGCAGACGTTGGCCCCTTCAATGTGGAAGGTACCGGCAGTCTCATTCCCCGTTCCCTAATCTACGGTTTGCTACAGTATTAGCAGGGTCTAGTATGTGTCATACTGTCAGGAGTCAGGGAGAGACTCAGGGATTGCTAGGAGGTAACCATCTCTCCCTCACTAGCTTCTAGGCCTAGACTGTTATCCTATGCTATCTGTTTATCTGGTCTACCGGTTATCCACATTACCCCGTGACACCTACCTTGCATCCATATAACAATCATAACACTATGGGCACCCCAACTACCATCAGGCAGGAGCCCCAACATCAGGGTGTGCCCCGAGGTTGAGCCCTCCTATAACTGCCCTGGCCCTAGAGAACATTGATGTGAGGATTGCTACTGTAAATAATTATTGCAGCCAGGGCCACTACTACTCCCATCCTCTCCTCGGCTCCTACAGGACTTGCAGTACATGTGACTAGTACGGTCAGTATGTGATTGGCTGGAGCGGACAAATGTTGGTAAGGCTTATAAGGGATACTTCAGTGTAAACAGACTATGCCGTTTCTGGTGAATAGAGATGAGCGAAGTTTTAAAAAATTTGATTCAGCAACTTTGCAGAAGTTCGCCAAGAAATTTGATTTGTTCTGAATTAATTCGTCCTGAATCGCTATAAATCAGGTATACCCAGGCCACTCTGCCTTAGGGTACGGCCACATGTAATAATGAAATCAGAACTTTATAGTCCTTCATTTTTTTGGCTATGCGTCGCCTTTAAACAGGGACTGTTGCTGGTATGGGGTTTGGCTGGTTAGGTGGGGGGGACAATAGGCATATTATTGCAGGTTATTTGACAGTTAACACAGAATCAATCAGCTCTGGCATGATGATGATTAATCCATTTACAAACTTATTCAACACATATATATATATAAATAAACTATAGAATACAGACGAATAGCAATGTAAAAACAAGGTATATAAAGATGTTTATCTCACATTTATGAAGGAGGGGGGACAGGCGTTGGGAGGCAAGCAGATGGATGGTGGAGTCAATAACCAGGTCAGTTTGGCTAGGATAAGGCTACTTTCACACTAGCGTTCGGGTGTCCGCTCGTCCGCACCGTTTGAAGGGGCTCACGAGCGGCCCCGAACGCATCCGTCTGGCCCCAATGCATTCTCAGTGGAGGCGGATCCACTGAGAATGCATCCGCCTGCCAGCGTTCAGCCTCCGCTCCGCTCAGTGAGCGGACACCTGAACGCTGCTTGCAGCGTTCGGGTGTCCGCCTGGCCGTGCGGAGGCGAGCGGATCCGTCCAGACTTACAATGTAAGTCAATGGGGACGGATCCGCTTGAAGATGACACAATATGGCTCAATCTTCAAGCGGATCCGTTCTGAACGGATGCGAACGCCTGCATTATCGGAGCGGATCCGTCTGATGAAACATCAGACGGATCCGCTCCGAACGCTAGTGTGAAAGTAGCCTAAGTAAAGTCTCTTTTTTTTACTGAGCAGAGGATGGGAGTTACAGTAGAAATGCAAGTAGTAGGCACGGTTCTAAGGTATATAAGACAGCAGTATTCTCCCAAAGGTTGTATATAGGTGGCAATGATGGTCCTCCCTGACTTTCTCTCTATATACACCTTGCAATCTTCCCAAACAGCCACAGGCGTGCTCATTACCACTTTCTTCAATGCCCAATCGGTGGGGTGCAGAACCAAGATCCGATAGCCTAGTCCGTCTGAGAAGTGTAGTGGGTGCCGAAGGTAATTAACCCTTTCCACAAAATATATTGGCTAAGAGTCTCAGATTTTATTATATCAGAATGAGGGCTTAGTCCATATATAATGCTTGCATCTATTGTGCTAGTGCATTAGGCTACTTTCACACTAGCGTTCGGGTATCCGCTTGTGAGTTCCGTTTGAAGGCTCTCACAAGCGGCCCCGAACGCATCCGTCCAGCCCTAATGCATTCTGAGTGGACGCGGATCCGCTCAGAATGCATCAGTCTGGCAGCGTTCAGCCTCCGCTCCGCTCAGCAAGCGGACACCCGAACGCTGCTTGCAAGCGGATCCGTCCAGACTTACAATGTAAGTCAATGGGGACGGATCCGTTTGAAGATGACACAATATGGCTCAATTTTCAAACGGATCCGTCCCCCATTGACTTTCAATGTAAAGTCTGGACGGATCCGTCTGAAGCTACTTTCACACTTAGAATTTTTTCTACAATATAATGCAGACGGATCCGTTCTGAACGGATCCCAAGTCTGCATTATATGAGCGGATCCGTCTGGGCAGACATCAGACGGACCCGCTCTGAACGGTAGTGTGAAAGTAGCCTTATTTGTTTTCTGTGATTTTTTTTCATAAATGTAGCCATGGACATATTTATTTATCATATCGTGCAGGATGTTTTTATATTTTTTTTTCTGTGATTTTTGTTTAGTTTGTATTATATACTCAAAGGAGTGGCCCCTTAAAGTGTGAATGCACACCTATTTTATCCTGGGAGTAGCATTCTTGTGCATTCTTCCTATCAAACAGACAGCCTTGATTAAGGTGTGCGTGCTCCTCCTCTCATTGTTTGCTTGGTGCGCACAGAGGTAACGAGGAGCAGCACACTATATGTGCAGGGTCTGCTCTCCTGAACATAGATGCCCAACGGCATAGGTAGGTATAGAGTAGGACCTGCCTGACGGAGACCACCTTGGTGAGGGTAGGTGGGCACAGATGTGTTTTGATCAAAATATATTGGCTGAGAGTCTCAGATTTTATCATATCAGAGTGAGGACTTAGTCTATATATAATGTTTGCATCTATTGAGTTAGTGCATTATTATTTGTTTTCAGTGTTTTTTTTTTTTATAATTAACCCTTTCCACAAGCAGTAAAGTCTATTGCCATAAACGTGTCTTTACCTTACTGTGTCAGTCCAGCGCTGCCTTTAAATTGTTCTCCACAATCTGCAAATGTCTTTTCTAATTCTTTCAGGGGTAGTCTCTCAGTTCATTTGTTCTCTGGCAGCTTTCAGTCTCAGGAATGAAGGTTCCTTGGACTGGGCCTAGTTATGAGCAGCTCACACATGCACGTCCTTTTTCTAGGCCTGCTTAGCCAAGACTCTTAACTAGGGGGGTGGGGCAAGTCCATCTCTCGCCACTTAACCAAGACTGTCAGTACGGGCAAGAATTTTTTTGTGGGGCCACATAATGGACATAAAAAAATTACATGTGAAGGCACCCTAAGGCCACATGTACATGCTACATAGGTGCAGATTTTCTGTGTGGATTTTAATGTGAAGAATCCGTAGCATAATATGTGTAGATTTTCACCTTTTGCGATACAAAGTATGAGATCTGGGGCAAAACCATCAAAATTCTCAACAAAATCCACACGTAACACTTTTGATTTTGGTGTTGATTTTGTGTGGTAACATGGTGAAATCCGCAGTAAAGTATGTCACATAATTGCTTGCAGAAAGTCTGCAGTGTTAGGCTACTTTTACACTGGAGGCAGCAGGGTCCGGCAGGCTGTTCCTGCGGGGGAACAGCCTGCCGGATCAGTGCTAATGCTAGTCCACCGTGCCGCCGGAAGTCCGCTCCGGCCCCATTCACTATAATGGGGGCAGGCCTGGGTTTTTTGTCTGACCGCCTCTCAGCTTGTTTGCCATGCTGCGGCCGGACCTCTGGCCCGCCCCTATTTTAGTGAATGGGGTCGGAGCGGAGTTGCGGCAGCATAGTGGACTAGTGTTAGCACAAATCTGGCAGGCTGTTCCCCCGCCGGAACAGCCTGCCAGACCCTGCTGCCTCCAGTGGAAAAGTAGCCTTATACACTCACCTAAAGAATTATTAGGAACACCATACTAATACGGTGTTGGACCCCCTTTTGCCTTCAGAACTGCCTTAATTCTACGTGGCATTGATTCAACAAGGTGCTGATAGCATTCTTTAGAAATGTTGGCCCATATTGAAAGGATAGCATCTTGCAGTTGATGGAGATTTGAGGGATGCACATCCAGGGCACGAAGCTCCCGTTCCACCACATCCCAAAGATGCTCTATTGGGTTGAGATCTGGTGACTGTGGGGGCCATTTTACTACAGAGAACTCATTGTCATGTTCAAGAAACCAATTTGAAATGATTCGAGCTTTGTGACATGGTGCATTATCCTGCTGGAAGTAGCCATCAGAGGATAGATACATGTTCTCATTCTGTTTACGCCAAATTCGGACTCTACCATTTGAATGTCTCAACAGAAATCGAGACTCATCAGACCAGGCAACATTTTTCCAGTCTTCAACAGTCCAATTTTGGTGAGCTCGTGCAAATTGTAGCCTCTTTTTCCTATTTGTAGTGGAGATGAGTGGTACCCGGTGGGGTCTTCTGCTGTTGTAGCCCATCCGCCTCAAGGTTGTGCGTGTTGTGGCTTCACAAATGCTTTGCTGCATACCTCGGTTGTAACGAGTGGTTATTTCAGTCAACGTTGCTCTTCTATCAGCTTGAATCAGTCGGCCCATTCTCCTCTGACCTCTAGCATCCACAAGGCATTTTTGCCCACAGGACTGCCGCATACTGGATGTTTTTCACTTTTCACACCATTCTTTGTAAACCCTAGAAATGGTTGTGCGTGAAAATCCCAGTAACTGAGCAGATTGTGAAATACTCAGACCCGTCTGGCACCAACAACCATGCCACGCTCAAAATTGCTTAAATCACCTTTCTTTCCCATTCTGACATTCAGTTTGGAGTTCAGGAGATTGTCTTGACCAGGAGCACACCCCTAAATGCATTGAAGCAACTGCCATGTGATTGGTTGACTAGATAATTTCATTAATGAGAAATAGAACAGGTGTTCCTAATAATTCTTTAGGTGAGTGTATAGTACCAGCAAAGTGAATGCCTTTTTAGCAACTCTCATCTACCTGCTGTAGAAAAGACGCTGTGGAAATGAACTTGTGGTGCAATTATTAAATCTGCATCCTGTCAATTGATGCTGTGGATTTTCATTGCAGATTTCACCTTTTGCAATGTAAAGAGTCAAATCCACATCAAATCAGCATTTCCACAGTGATATCTGCAACAAAAACAATCCATGTGTTGCTTTTTTCCCTCTACAGATGTAGACTGCAGCTTTTTTTTTTTTTTTTTTTTTTTTAAATAACCAAGGTTTTTGTCACAGTTTTTGATGCAGGAGTGGATTCCAAATGAAGGAGAATTATGAAGGAAGGACTTAAATGTATTGTCTCACTTCAGCAAATGGCATTTATCATGTAGATAACGTTAATCCAAGTCACTTACTAATGTATTATGATTGTCTATATTACCTCCTTTGCTGGCTGGATTCATTTTTCTGTCACATTATACACAGCTTGTTTCCATAGTTATGATCACCCTGTAGTCCAGCAGCAGTGGTCATGCTTGCATACTATATTAACCACCTCAGCCCCCAGTGCTTAAACACCCTGAAAGACCAGGCCACTTTTTACACTTCTGACCTACACTACTTTCACCGTTTATTGCTCGGTCATGCAACTTACCACCCAAATGAATTTTACCTCCTTTTCTTCTCACTAATAGAGCTTTCATTTGGTGGTATTTCATTGCTGCTGACATTTTTACTTTTTTTGTTATTAATCGAAATTTAACAATTTTTTTGCAAAAAAATGACTTTTTTCACTTTCAGTTGTAAAATTTTGCAAAAAAAAACGAGATCCATATAGAAATTTTGCTCTAAATTTATAGTTCTACATGTCTTTGATAAAAAAAAAATGTTTGGGTAAAAAAAAAATGGTTTGGGTAAAAGTTATAGCGTTTACAAACTATGGTACAAAAATGTGAATTTCCGCTTTTTGAAGCAGCTCTGACTTTCTGAGCACCTGTCATGTTTCCTGAGGTTCTACAATGGCCAGACAGTACAAACACCCCACAAATGACCCCATTTCGGAAAGTACACACCCTAAGGTATTCGCTGATGGGCATAGTGAGTTCATAGAACTTTTTATTTTTTGTCACAAGTTAGCGGAAAATGATGATTTTTATTTTTTTATTTTTTTTCTTACAAAGTCTCATATTCCACTAACTTGTGACAAAAAATAAAAACTTCTATGAACTCACTATGCCCATCACGAAATACCTTGGGGTCTCTTCTTTCCAAAATGGGGCCACTTGTGGGGTAGTTATACTGCCCTGGCATTCTAGGGGCCCAAATGTGTGGTAAGGAGTTTGAAATCAAATTCTGTAAAAAATGACCTGTGAAATCCGAAAGGTGCTCTTTGGAATATGGGCCCCTTTGCCCACCTAGGCTGCAAAAAAGTGTCACACATCTGGTATCTCCGTACTCAGGAGAAGGTGGGGAATGTGTTTTGGGGTGTCATTTTACATATACCCATGCTGGGTGAGATAAATATCTTGGTCAAATGCCAACTTTGTATAAAAAAATGGGAAAAGTTGTCTTTTGCCAAGATATTTCTCTCACCCAGCATGGGTATATGTAAAATGACACCCCAAAACACATTCCCCACCTTCTCCTGAGTACGGCAATACCAGATGTGTGACACTTTTTTGCAGCCTAGGTGGGCAAAGGGGCCCATATTCCAAAGAGCACCTTTCGGATTTCACAGGTCATTTTTTACAGAATTTGATTTCAAACTCCTTACCACACATTTGGGCCCCTAGAATGCCAGGGCAGTATAACTACCCCACAAGTGACCCCATTTTGGAAAGAAGACACCCCAAGGTATTCCGTGAGGGGCATGGCAAGTTCCTAGAATTTTTTATTTTTTGTCACAAGTTAGTGGAAAATGATGATTTTTTTTTTTTATTTTTTTTTCATACAAAGTCTCATATTCCACTAACTTGTGACAAAAAATAAAAACTAGAATGCCAGGGCAGTATAACTACCCCACAAGTGACCCCATTTTGGAAAGAAGAGACCCCAAGGTATTCGCTGATGGGCATAGTGAGTTCATGGAAGTTTTTATTTTTTGTCACAAGTTAGTGGAATATGAGACTTTGTATGGAAAAAAAAAAAAAAAAAAAAAAAATCAGCATTTTCCACTAACTTGTGACAAAAAATAAAAAATTCTAGGAACTCGCCATGCCCCTCACGGAATACCTTGGGGTGTCTTCTTTCCAAAATGGGGTCACTTGTGGGGTATTTTTACTGCCCTGGCATTTTCCAGGGGCCCTAATGTGTGGTAAGTAGGTAAATGACCTGTGAAATCCTAAAGGTGCTCTTTGGAATGTGGGCCCCTTTGCCCACCTAGGCTGCAAAAAAGTGTCACACATGTGGTATCGCCGTATTCAGGAGAAGTTGGGGAATGTGTTTTGGGGTGTCATTTTACATATACCCTTGCTGGGTGAGAGAAATATCTTGGCAAAAGACAACTTTTCCCATTTTTTTATACAAAGTTGGCATTTGACCAAGATATTTATCTCACCCAGCATGGGTATATGTAAAATGACACCCCAAAACACATTCCCCACCTTCTCCTGAGTACGGCGATACCAGATGTGTGACACTTTTTTGCAGCCTAGATGCGCAAAGGGGCCCAAATTCCTTTTAGGAGGGCATTTTTAGACATTTGGATACCAGACTTCTTCTCACGCTTTGGGGCCCCTAGAATGCCAGGGCAGTATAAATACCCCACATGTGACCCCATTTTGGAAAGAAGACACCCCAAGGTATTCAATGAGGGGCATGGCGAGTTCATAGAAATTTTTTTTTTTTGGCACAAGTTAGCGGAAATTGATATTTTTAATTTTTTTCTCACAAAGTCTCCCGTTCCGCTAACTTGGGACAAAAATTTAAATCTTTCATGGACTCAATATGCCCCTCACGGAATACCTGGGGGTGTCTTCTTTCCGAAATGGGGTCACATGTGGGGTATTTATACTGCCCTGGCATTCTAGGGGCCCTAAAGCGTGAGAAGAAGTCTGGAATATAAATGTCTAAAAAATTTTACGCATTTGGTTTCCGTGAGGGGTATGGTGAGTTCATGTGAGATTTTATTTTTTGACACAAGTTAGTGGAATATGAGACTTTGTAAGAAAAAAAATAAAAAAATTCCGCTAACTTGGGCCAAAAAAATGTCTGAATGGAGCCTTACAGAGGGTGATCAATGACAGGGGGGGGTGATCAATGACAGGGGGGTGATCAATGACAGGGGGGTGATCAATGACAAGGGGGTGATCAATGACAGGGGGGTGATCAGGGAGTCTATATGGGGTGATAACCACAGTCATTGATCACGCCCCTGTAAGGCTTCATTCAGACGTCCGTATGCGTTTTGCGGATCCGATCCATCTATCAGTGCATCCGTAAAAATCATGCGGACATCTGAATGGAGCTTTACAGGGGGGTAATCAATGACAGGGGGGTGATCAGGGAGTCTATATGGGGTGATCACCACAGTCATTGATCACGCCCCTGTAAGGCTTCATTCAGACGTCCGTATGCGTTTTGCGGATCCGATCCATCTATCAGTGCATCCGTAAAAATCATGCGGACATCTGAATGGAGCTTTACAGGGGGGTAATCAATGACAGGGGGGTGATCAGGGAGTCTATATGGGGTGATCACCACAGTCATTGATCATGCCCCTGTAAGGCTTCATTCAGACGTCCGGATGCGTTTTGCGGATCCGATCCATCTATCAGTGGATCCGTAAAAATCATGCGGACGTCTGAATGGAGCTTTACAGGGGGGTAATCAATGACAGGGGGGTAATCAATGACAGGGGGGTGATCAGGGAGTCTATATGGGGTGATCACCACAGTCATTGATCACGCCCCTGTAAGGCTTCATTCAGACGTCCGGATGCGTTTTGCGGATCCGATCCATCTATCAGTGGATCCGTAAAAATCATGCGGACGTCTGAATGGAGCTTTACAGGGGGGTAATCAATGACAGGGGGGTAATCAATGACAGGGGGGTGATCAGGGAGTCTATATGGGGTGATCACCACAGTCATTGATCACGCCCCTGTAAGGCTTCATTCAGACGTCCGGATGCGTTTTGCGGATCCGATCCATCTATCAGTGCATCCGTAAAAATCATGCGGACATCTGAATGGAGCTTTACAGGGGGTTGATCAATGACAGGGGGGTGATCACCACAGTCATTGATCATGCCCCTGTAAGGCTTCATTCAGACGTCCGGATGCGTTTTGCGGATCGGATCCATCTATCAGTGCATCCGTAAAAATCATGCGGACATCTGAATGGAGCTTTACAGGGGGGTGATCAGGGAGTCTATATGGGGTGATCACCACAGTCATTGATCATGCCCCTGTAAGGCTTCATTCAGACGTCCGGATGCGTTTTGCGGATCCGATCCATCTATCAGTGGATCCGTAAAAATCATGCGGACGTCTGAATGGAGCTTTACAGGGGGGTAATCAATGACAGGGGGGTAATCAATGACAGGGGGGTGATCAGGGAGTCTATATGGGGTGATCACCACAGTCATTGATCATGCCCCTGTAAGGCTTCATTCAGACGTCCGGATGCGTTTTGCGGATCCGATCCATCTATCAGTGGATCCGTAAAAATCATGCGGACATCTGAATGGAGCTTTACAGGGGGGTGATCAATGACAGGGGGGTAATCAATGACAGGGGGGTGATCAGGGAGTCTATATGGGGTGATCAGGGGTGATCAGGGGCTAATAAGGGGTTAATAAGTGACGGGGGGGGTGTAGTGTAGTGTAGTGGTGCTTGGTGCTACTTTACTGAGCTACCTGTGTCCTCTGGTGGTCGATCCAAACAAAGGGGACCACCAGAGGACCAGGTAGCAGGTATATTAGACGCTGTTATCAAAACAGCGTCTAATATACCTGTTAGGGGTTAAAAAAAACACATCTCCAGCCTGCCAGCGAACGATCGCCGCTGGCAGGCTGGAGATCAACTCTCTTACCTTCCGTTCCTGTGAGCGCGCGCGCCTGTGTGCGCGCGTTCACAGGAAATCTCGGCCATCGCGAGATGACGCGTATATGCGTGACTGTGCGCAGCGCTGCCACCTCCGGAACGCGATCCTGCGTTAGGCGGTCCGGAGGTGGTTAAAAAGCACCAGCCTATGTGAGCTCCCATGGTCCCGGCCACCAGAGACGCCTGCACTTTTCCTAATGGTGTGCAAGCATGACCAATACTGCTGGATTGCAGGGTGGTCGTAACCATGGAAACGAGCAGCGTATAATGTGATGGAAAAATGAATCCAGCCAGCGAAGGAGGCAATATGGACAATCACAATACATTAGTAAGTATCTTGTATTAACATTCTCTACTTAATAAATGCTATTTGCTGAAGTGACACAACCCCGTTAAGGAGGTTGGCTCTTCTTACACATTGGTGGCATATTGCTAGGATATGCCACCAATGTCAGATAGGTGTGGGTCCCACCTTTGGGACCTGCTCATATCACTAGAACGGACCTCCCAAAGTGAACGAAGGTGCACTGCGCAAGTGCGGACATCCTCCATTTACTTCTATGGGAGTGACGAAATAAAGGTGAATGGAGAGGCGGCCACGTTTGTGGTGTGCGCTCTCCATTCACTTCTATGGGAGTTCCAGAAATAGCCGAGCTCACTTTCTAGGCTCTTTGTGGGATTCCCATAGAAGTGAATGGAGACCACGCCGCACATGCGCTGCGCTCTCCTCCATTTTGAGCATCCCTTTCTAGAAACAGATGCGGGTCCCAGTGGTAGGACCCACACGTATCTGACATTGGTGGGATATCTTAGCAATATGCCACTTGTGAGCGAGATGAGCCAACCCTTTCTGCTGTACCCACTTCTGGCTTTGGTGTAAGAAACTGTTGTGTGTGAAACCACCCTCATCATGCTAAGCGTTTAATTTGTTCCTTGCACAAAATGGATAGAGAGCAGCTGCCATATCTAAAAAAAAAAAAAAAGCTTGGGATCCTCATACCCATGCAGTAATGCCATCCACAAATTACATTTATTTTCCATATTGTTTATACCCATCACAACAATATGTGAAGCCTGACACTGAGGTTTCTTCTGACACGCTCAGGCAGCCTTACCCACCCATTATCAGCTGGATGCCTTACCGGCGAAGTATCCTGAAAATGTGCAGTGACATCCTTCTATACTTCTAGTAGTAATGCGGCTGCTATCTGTGAACAGGAAATATTCATTCCACATGTGCATGCATTGTCTGGAGGGCGAGTCACTGTACTCTGCAAGCTCCACAAGTTCATATCAGCATAAACACTGAATATACAAAAACTTACCATGCTGGAAAAATACAATACAACGTCTGAGAACAAAAAAAAAGCTGTCAATTCATGCATGTCACTTTCCTACCTGGTCTCTGATCTTCTCAACTCTATTATTCTATTTTTCTTCACCCTTTCTCAAAGGAACTTCAACATTTCCTGTTTCCTCTCAATTTATCTGTGAACTTTTTCTCATCAGGAGATACACTGAAGTGTGTACTTAGGAAGTGATGTAACCCAGCCTGGGCTTGTCGAAGCAGCTACTTGAGAGAGAAAAAATCTCATACCAGCACCTGGATGACACGCTGGTTAGGACTCCTTGTGGATGGCATTTTACCTACCCATTTCACAGCACACTCATGCTTTACTGCTCCTTTTTTCCATGGGAAATACTCACTGACCTATGTAAATAAATAGCTTCTGTAATACAGCAATGCTCAGCATTTCTTCACATCCTATGTAAAAACCCAATACTATACAGGGGTCCCTCAAGTTACAACATTAATTAGTTCTGGGACTACCATTGTAAAATGAAATAATTGTAACTTGAGGCTACAACTCTGTGGAAAGCCGGGAATTGGTTCCAAAGTCCATAAATTAGATCCCAAAATAAGAAAAAAGGGACGTTTTAAGAAAAATTAGACAGACAAGACAGATAAAGCAAGTCCTTACGTAAAACAGTCAGGAATAGAATCTGGAGAACCTAGATTACTTTCCATGAAGAGGGCAGGAGCTTCTTCAGGGTCTTGCATAGCGCAATGTGTACCGGAAAAATAAAAATGAAGCCGCAGCTCACCTCATGTCCAAAAGAGAAGCTCATCCTCCACACAGACAGTAGGCAGTACAGAGCATGTAGTACCGCACTGTACTGTAAAGAGGAGCTACTAGACAACCAGTACAATTGTTTTACCAGTGAAATGTTGAGGGATCACTGCATTAGTCTTAGAAGAAAGAATATAAGTGCTGTAAAGATACATTCTGAAAGTGAAAAAAGCTAAATCTGCTGAGCAAAGCTAAATCTATTTCTTTTAGGTTCTGTTAAAGGCGTTTTCTGGTGTTTAATATTGATGAAGCCTCCTCGGGATAGGCCATCAATACTCGATCTGTGATGGTCTGACACCCAGCATCCCGCTTATCAGCAGTCTGAAGAGGCTGTGGAGCTCCAGTGAGCGCTGGGGCCTCCTCGCAGCTTAGCTAGCACAGTGCCATCAATAAGAACTTATTCACACAACCGTGGTTTGGTTCCGTATCCGAGCAGCATTTTTTTTGCAGCTCAGATGTGGACCCATTCAGACAATACCAGAATGACATAAATCTGTTCAGTACAGGGGAAGATATCAATGATAGAAATCGGGATGCTGTGAATAAAGCTGAAAGTAAAAGCAGATTTTACCCGCGATTATTCCCGACTCTATTTCTAACCGTGATTTATCCTCTGTTGCTTGGACTAGTCATTCTAGTCTGGACTGTCAGCTTTCAAACAAGACCAGTTGCATATTTCTAGCTGCTACCATTGAGAAAATATCACCATCTAAAGCAGCCCTCCCCCCTCCACTTTCTGCCTCAGCCCAGCTCCAGGCTGTCAGGGCTGAGCTCCTCCTCCCAGAGCTCATCCGTCTCTTGTTATAATACTGAGAAGACGGACTGCACATGGCAACGCTGTGAGATGAGCGCTGCTGAATAGGAAAGTAGCATGCATTTGTGGGAGTTATTAGCAGGTAAAACTGAAAATGATCAAATTTTTAATCACAAAAACACTTATACAGGGGGGCGTGGCTTCGGCATGGCGGCGTGAGGACGTGTATGAAGAGAGCTCCGTGACCAGATTCAGGAGAACACGCAAAGACTGCTCCCCTACTCGCCTTTCCTGGCCATGACTAAAGGGAGACGATCGAGGAATCAGCCTGCGGTCCCCCCTGAGCAATCCATCGGCCGCTTCCTCCGTTCCAGCCAGCAGGGAGGTTGTGACTCACCCACAATGGCCACCGCTCCTCCGTCACTGCGCCCAGCAGCACCGCCGTTTTCACCAGCGCCGGCATTGGAGACCGCCCGGCCGCAAGATCGACACCTGGGGGTTGAGAGCACTTACCAAGCGGTCTCTGCAGTGAGTAGCCAGGTCGCCAGCCTGACTTCTTCATGGCGCCACGCTGCATCCTCCCAGCCAGACCCTGCAATTACCGCTAACCAGGCCGGTTCTGGGCCTATTGAATCGGAGGGCCTGCGTCCCGCTGCCGCTTCTCCCTATGAGGTAAACAGACACCCTGCCGAATCTAGGCAGCCTATGGACAGGGCCCCTACCCACTTGGTGTCCCCTGTCACTACTTCCAAGGAGAGCCCTGTGGTAGATAAGACGCCTCCCTTGATGGCAGCTATTCCCACTCCAGGCCACACTCCAGGCCGCATGAGCCCGGTCCCAGCTACCCAGTCCCTTAGCCAAAACGTGCCGGCCATCTTCTCCACGCAGTTACAGCAACCAGAGGAGCCACTGGGGTCCCCTTTACCCCCACCCTCCATTGACCGCACGCTGGCAGAACTCTGGGAAATGATTAGGGCCCTACCCACTAAATCAGACCTGGAGGCATAGTTGGCCCGTATTGAAAACAAACAGGCTCAAGCCCTGCAAGCTGTCCGGGATGACGTCCATCATCTGGATGACCGTTTATCCTCGCTAGAGCACCGCTATGCGGTTACTGCTTCCGTGGTTCATTCCCACTCAGAGTCACTATCTGCACATACTCTTCAAATGCAAGATTTCTCTCTACACCTCGACGACGTGGAAAATAGAGGCCGCCGGAATAATCTTAAGCTTCGCAACATCCCGGAGTCTGTTCCTAATGACCAATTACATTCCGTCGTGGTCAGCATCTTTAATTCAGTCTTGGACAATTCTCCTCAGACCAAAATTGAACTGGACAGAGTCCATAGGACTGCAGGACCCAGAAACCGTGATGTAGACAGACCGCGTGACGTCATATGCCGGGTCCATTTTTATACAGTCAAAGAAAGTATCCTTCGCAAGGCCTGGGAAAAGAAGGAGATTTACTTTGAGGATATACCAATCTCCATTCTGCCTGATGTATCCCGTCTGACCTTATCGATGAGAAGAATGGTCAGGCCCCTGTTGGAAGCAATCAAGGACGCAGGAGCATCCTATCGTTGGGGACATCCATTCCATATTATTGTCAGATACCCTAACGGCCAATCCATACAGGTCCGTTCTCTGGCTGACCTCCCGGAACTGTTCAGGTTCCTTGATGTCCGCCCCTTCACGGTTCCTGACTGGACACTACCTCCGTCCCTGCAAGGTCTGCATCAGGAACTGGACTTTCTGCAAAGAGCACCCTCCACATCCCCGAGACGGTCATCTCCTGGCCGTTCCAACTCCCTCCGCGGCCGCCTCTCCGGACCACAATATCAGCCTCCACGGCGCCTTCCTCCACCTTTTCGCTGATCCGCCGGGGTATCCTCAACTGATGTGACTGTCTGTCTGCATTATTAAGAGTGGCCCAGTGGAGCTCTTCTTGGCGTCACTTCATTTTTCATGGACTTATGTGGTCTTGTGATAATCTCTGCACCTTCTCCTCTGTGTTTTCGTCCTATCCTTGGGATGACTCCTGTCCCTTTTTCTTATGGGCCTCTGCTCTTATCACTAACTTTCTCTACTCCACCCAGCTAAAGTACCTTACCCTCAGGGGAAGGAGTCTTTGTTACGCTATTCTGTCCTGGTTTACTTCTCTGGTCACGGATAGCTCTCCGTGTGATATGTGGTCTTTTTCCTTTGAAGACGCCAGCTGTTCCTCTCCCCCCATTAGGGCACTGTGAGTTCTTGCCTCTGTGAATTCTAACAGACAGGTTACTCACAGTTATTTCTACCTTGTTAGGTTTTTACCCCTCGGCTGAGGGTTAGATTTCCTCCTTCTTTCCGTCCCGGTGTTCCTACCCCCCTCCCTCTCCTCTACCTTATCCTTGCTGTCAGCATTCCTTACTTTTACTGAGAAACTCTGATTGTCGCTAGTCTCTGTCTCGCAGTACTGCACCATGTCTGATGTTTTGTTGGTCTCCCTTAATGTACAGGGGTTGAACTTGCCTGAGAAGAGATCGTCCCTTCTGCGTCTCCTCTGGAAGAAACGCGCGCATGTGGCGTTCATCCAGGAAACTCACTTTCGTTCGTCTTCCACTCCGAAGCTCTCGGACAGGCGCTTTCCACATGTCTACCATAGTTCTGATCCTGACACCAAGACGAAAGGTGTTTCCATTCTCATCTCCAATGATATCTCATGGGATCCGATTGACTCTCGCACTGATGGAGCAGGCAGGTACCTTTTCGTAAAGGGTAATTTAGCGGGCTCTAAGGTTACATTAGCATCTGTTTATGCCCCCAACAATGGTCAGGTGGGATTTTTGTCTAGAACCCTCAGGGCCTTGGAGGATTTCACGGAGGGTCTGCTAATTCTCGGTGGTGATTTTAACATTGTCCTGAATCCTCGCTTGGACTCCTCCAAGGGCCAGGTTTCCTTCCCTCTCTCCGCCATCTCCAGACTTAAGGAAATCTTATTTTCCCACCAACTTGCTGATACCTGGCGTATCCTTCATTCAACATCACGTGACTACACATTCTTTTCACATCCCCACAATTCCTACTCCAGACTGGACTATTTCTTCCTGAACCATGCTAGACTAGACCTCCTCTCTAAAGCAGAGATTGACCCTATTACATTCTCGGACCACGCCCTGGTCTCCATTTCCCTTTCCCTCCCAGCACACCAATCCAGAGCCTGGCATTGGCAGTTAAATGATTCGCTTCTCCAGGATCTCCAGGTCACTTCGGAAGTCCAGAGAGACCTGACTGAGTATTTCGCGACTAATATAACTCCCGAGAGCGACCCTCTTACCATATGGGAGGCCCATAAATGTTATATCAGAGGCACCTTTATTAAACTATGGTCTCGTTTGAAGGAGGAAAGGGCAGCAAAGATATCTACTCTCCTAGCGCGAATACACGCGATTGAACAGCAGCATAAGGAGACACTGGACTTGCAGCTGGGAGCGGAACTTACCCAGCTGAGGGACCAGATTCGCTCTTTGTGCCTTTCAAAAGCCAAAGCGACCTTGATTAAGTGCCGTAGACATTTCTATGAACACGGTAACAAACCAGGCAGAACCCTAGCACGTGCGTTACAAAAGACAAGGCTGCGATCCTTTGTCCCCCAGGTATCTCTCCCCTCCGGTAGAAAGACCTCTCTCCCGAAGGAAATAGCAGAAGCATTTAGATCCTACTACCATACCCTGTACAACCTTGACGACTCTCATCAATCCGTTAGCCCTGAATCCAGACCCTCAGTGAGAACGTATCTTGAATCAGCGGGTTTGCCATCTATGCCTCCAGAAGCGGTTTCTGACTTGGAGACACCCATATCACTGTCTGAGTTACAGGCAGCTATTAAGGACTCTCAGACAGGAAAGGCCCCGGGTCCAGATGGACTTACGCTTTCCTACTATAAACAGTTTAAGGACATTTTGCCTGTCCATTTTATAGCGGCCTTTAACTCATTGGATGGGGCCCGCACGCTTCCAAATGACACCCTTAGGGCACATATCACAGTAGTCCCCAAGGAAGGGAAGGACCCCTTAAGTTGCCAGAGCTACCGTCCCATTTCCCTGATCAATGTGGATCTAAAATTGTTTTCCAAAATACTGGCCACTCGCCTGTTACCTCATTTACAGAAATGAATCCACTTAGACCAAACGGGTTTTTTACCTCTAAGAGAAGCCCGCGACAGTACCACGAGAGCAATTAACATGATCTACCGTGCCGTTACTTCCAAGACTCCAACTTTATTCCTATCTACCGACGCCGAGAAGGCGTTCGATAGGGTCAATTGGGAATTTATGTTCGAGACCCTACGCTGTGTGGGTATGGGGGACAAAATGATGGCTCGAATTACTAACCTCTACTCCAACCCCTCGGCGGTGGTCAAGGTGAATGGTCAGTTTTCCATGCCCCTGTCCATCCGTAATGGTACGAGACAGGGCTGCCCCTATCCCCTCTAATATTCGTGATTTGTCTAGAGCCGCTTCTGTGTCACATAAGGGGGAACCCCGATATTTCAGGGCTACGGATTCATGAGACTTCGCACAAGGTTGCAGCTTATGCTGATGATCTTTTGTTCTTTCTTACCAACCCCAGAGTTACCCTTCCAAACCTTCTTCAGGAGCTTAAAATATATGCTCACTTCTCGAACTTTAAAATTAATTATCAAAAATCGGAGGCCCTAAACATAACCCTTCCCCCCTCCTTGGTTCAATCTATTTCAGAGAACTTTTCATTTAAATGGGCTCGTTCATCCTTGAAATACCTGGGGATTCTACTGACCCCCACACTTGCGGAGCTCTACCAGGTCAACTATCGACCCCTTCTTCGAACCATAAAAGCAGACTTGGACAGGTGGCATATTGGTACGTTCTCTTGGTTTGGAAGGATCTCTATTTTTAAAATGAATATCCTGCCAAAGATTCTATTTTTCTTCCAAGCCCTACCGATTCACATCCCCAGACTCTTCTTCCACTCTCTCCTGAAAATGCTGACCCATTTTATATGGGCAGGCAAACCGTCCAGAATAGCCAGGTCAATACTTTTTCGTCCTAAGCTGGAGGGTGGTCTTGGGCTCCCTGATTTCCTTTCCTATCATAGGGCATCGCATCTTCTTAGGATAGTTGATTGGTGCCGACACCAGGCATATAAACAATGGGTCTCAGTTGAGCAGTCCTTCCTGTCTGCTCCATTGTCAGCCATTCCTTGGTTGTCCACCCAGGTCCCATTGGAGGCTCGCTTACACCCAACAATTGGCCCTTCCCTGAAAGCCTTAGCCAGCATTCAGAATCGCCCAGGTATTTCTCCATCCCCCTCTCCCATGTTCCCTATTTTCGGGAACCCTCAATTTCCCCCAGGGTTAGAGCGAGGTCCTTTCAAAGAGTTAATGAACTGCAACAAATTTAGAGCCCACCATTTGATTACCTCGGATCAATGGCTCACACCACAACAGATCTCGGAGTCTGCGGGTCTGCCTACCCTCAACCCCTGGCAATCTAGACAACTCACTCACTTTCTGTCTACACTTCCTCCTGCGTCTACATACATTCGTGCTAAGACAGATTTTGAGGCCCTCTGTGAACAGTCTGGAGTGACTAGACGTACCCTTTCCCGCACATATAGTCTGCTAACATCCCCCCCGGACCAACCTCCCCCTAATTTTATCTCCCAATGGGAAACTGATTTAGCAATAACTCTTTCTTCAGAACAACGGTTGAGGTTATATACATGTATTCACAAATCTTCTATGGCCAGTAATGTCCAGGAGGCGGGTTTCAAACTTATGTCACGTTGGTACAGGGTCCCAACTAGGCTCAACTCCATCTTTCCATCTACCTCGCCCATGTGCTGGCGTTGTGGCTCTGAGAGGGGTACATTATTACATGTATTTTGGTCTTGTCCCCTTCTCTCGGCATTCTGGGATTCTGTGTGGGGGATTATATCAAAATTTACTACATACACCCTCCCGAGAGAACCGGCCTTTTTCCTGCTCCATCAGTGCG
The DNA here is from genome assembly GCF_905171765.1 of Bufo bufo. Taxonomy (NCBI): domain Eukaryota; kingdom Metazoa; phylum Chordata; class Amphibia; order Anura; family Bufonidae; genus Bufo; species Bufo bufo. The sequence goes on from NC_053390.1 coordinate 657,107,120, forward strand.
AGATTCCTCTGTCATCCTACAACAAATCTGTGGTAAGACATTTGGTGAACGCGGCGAGAGCTTGCATCCCGTGCCTATGGAGGCAGTCTTCCGCTCCCTCCGTAGCAATGTGGATCAGTAGAGTCCAGGAGATTATGAGAATGGAGGATCTCACTTCTTCTTTGAGACACACAGAGAAAAGATTCTCTAAAACTTGGAGTCACTGGTTGATCTTCTATGAATCGGCTGAATGTAAGTCGCTATTGTTACCTGAGTGAAAGTAGGGTTTGCGATTGCTGTCCCCCTTTCCTTTACCCTTCCTCCCCTTTCCCCTTCTTCCCTCCCCTGTTTCCCCATCTTCGTGTCTACAATTTGTTTGTATTTCATTTACATAATTTTGTTCCACAGTCGTTTGTGGTTTCTCCCGAGTAGGGATATAGAATTCTACGACCCATTGATTGACATTTACTTTACCTTTGCTGTGATACTGAGATTTATTCAACATCTGTCTCGTTATTTGTCATGATTTGAGGTCATTTATTTTATTAATGCTATGATACTGAGATGTATTCAACATCAGTCTCATTGCTTATCATGCTTTGTTCCTTTGAAAATTTGAAAATTAAAATAAAGAATTTATAAAAAAAAACACTTATACAGCAGGGTGTACTATACCATTAGGGAATAAAAAATGAAACTGCAGTTACACTTTAAAGGGCTGGTCGTCAGAGGTGCGAGGAGTCGGACCCGCACAAATGAGACCTGTATATCCTGAGTATAGGTCATTAACTTTAAACACGAGTAAAACCCCTTTAATACAGCCGCAGACTTTGTTGGGGGTTGTCACTTGTGACAGCAAGAATAGTAGAGCATATATGCTTATCCTAGCCATCAAAAGGAAGCAAACCTTGACAGAATCCCTACCAAGGCACATACCATATTTTCCGGCGTATAAGGCGACTTTCTAACACAAAAAATTATTTTCAAAAGTCGGGGGTCGTCTTATACGCCGTGTATACTCAGATCCGATGATATATTCTAACCGTTCTCATGGTGACGGGGACGCTTGCCTGGGGGTTAGAATATACAGGGCACCGCCGCTCACAGGAGTACATTTATTAACTGTAATCTGTAACTTTAACTTTAAATGAGCGCTCATGTCATAGGCAGTGCGGGCGGCGCTCACTCACTGACGTCACGTGCCTGCCCCTCCCACTAGGCGGCGCAGGCGCGTGACGTCAGTGAGTGAGCGCCGCCCGCACTGCCTATTACCGGAGCTGAGAGTAAGGTACCCTAGTAAAGACATGAGCGCTCATTAAAAGTTAAAGTTACAGATTACAGTTAATAAATGTATACTCCTCTGAGCATCGGGGAGGGGGATCTGTGGATGGCTCTGTCATGAAGGGGGGGGGGGGGGAATCTGTGGATGGCAATGTTATGGGGGGGGATCTGTGGATGGCAATGTTATGGGGGGGGATCTGTGGATGGCACTGTTATGGGGAGGGGGATCTGTGGATGGCACTGTCATGGGGGGGATCTGTGGATGGCACTTTTGGGTAGGGGGATCTGTGGATGGCACTGTCATGGGGGGGGGGATCTGTGGATGACACTGTTATGGGGAGGGGGATCTGTGGATGGCACTGTTATGGGGAGGGGGATCTGTGGATGGCACTGTTATGGGGAGGGGGATCTGTGGATGGCACTGTTTAGGGGGGATCTGTGGATGACACTGTTATGGAGAGGGGGATCTGTGGATGGTACTGTTTAGGGGGGATCTGTGGAAGACACTGTTTGGAGGGGGATCTGTGGATGGCACTGTCATGGGGGGATCTGTGGATGACACTGTTATGGGGAGGGGGATCTGTGGATGGCACTGTTATGGGGAGGGGGATCTGTGGATGGCACTGTCATGGGGGGATCTGTGAATGACACTGTTATGGGGAGGGGGATCTGTGGATGGCACTGTTATGGGGAGGGGGATCTGTGGATGGCACTGTTATGGGAGGGGGATCTGTGGATGGCACTGTTTAGGGGGGATCTGTGGATGGCACTGTTTGGAGGGGGATCTGTGGATGGCACTGTTATGGGTAGGGGGGGTCTGTGGATGGCACTGTCATGGGGGGAGATCTGTGGATGGCACTGTCATGGGGGGATCTGTGGATGACACTATTATGGGAGGGAGATCTGTGGATGACACTGTTATGGAGAGGGGGATCGCCGCTCACAGGAGTACATTTATTAACTGTAATCTGTAACTTTAACTTTAAATGAGCGCTCATGTCATAGGCAGTGCGGGCGGCGCTCACTCACTGACGTCACGTGCCTGCCCCTCCCACTAGGCGGCGCAGGCGCGTGACGTCAGTGAGTGAGCGCCGCCCGCACTGCCTATTACCGGAGCTGAGAGTAAGGTACCCTAGTAAAGACATGAGCGCTCATTAAAAGTTAAAGTTACAGATTACAGTTAATAAATGTATACTCCTCTGAGCATCGGGGAGGGGGATCTGTGGATGGCTCTGTCATGAAGGGAGGGGGATCTGTGGATGGCACTGTCATGGGAGAGGAATCTGTGGATGGCACTGTCATGGGGAGGGGGATCTGTGGATGGCACTGTCATGGGGAGGGGGATCTGTGGATGGCACTGTTATGGGGAGGGGGATCTGTGGATGGCACTGTTATGGGGAGGGGGATCTGTGGATGACACTGTCATGGGGTGGATCCCCCATAGCAGTGTCATCCACTGATCCCCCTCCCCATAGCAGTGTCATCCACTGATCCCCCTCCCCATAACACTGCCATCCACAGATCCCAGTCAGTTCCCTGGACTGGAGAAGATCGTCTTGAAGACAGGACGCGCTGGGCATTCAGGGGTAGTCTTATACGGCGAGTATAGCCCAAACCCTATATTTTAAATGGAAAAGTTGGGGGTTGTCTTATACGCCAAGTCATCTATTTATAGTATGATTAATGGATGTTGAGGGTCGCCTCAAACAAGCACCCACAAGCTTTTTTTTTAATAAGGTTTTAATATTTTATTTTATTTTATTTAAGAAATAGCTACAAAAAAATATTACTCTGCCATCATACATCCCAACCCACAAGGAGAGGAGAGGGAGAGAGGAGGAAAAAAACAAAACATCCTCAAGCTTTGATGCTATAAAGCTGGTCTCCACACCTTCTAGGGAGGCTCACCTGACAGGGCTCCTTCACTATGCATTAGACTGTATTTCACCCTCCCGAGGACTACACTACTACCACCACCATTACAATGAAAATGTCAAAATAAACAAAACCAAAAACTGGAGGCTGTATACATTTTGTTACACGCATGCAAATGTGTGTGTGTGTGTGTTTGTGTGTGTGTGTATATATATATATATATATATATATATATATATATATTAGTGCCTTGAAAAAGTATTCATACCCCTTGAACTTTTCCACATTTTATCACGTTATACTGACTTAAATGTATTTTATCGAGATTTTCTGTGATAGACCAACACAAAGTAGCAAGTATGTGTGATGTGAAAAGAAAATAATACATGGTTTTCAAAATGTTTGATAAATAAAATTCTGAAAAGTGTGGCGTGCATTTGTATTCAGCCCCCCTAAGTCAATACTTTGTAGGATCATCTTTCGCTGCAATTAGAGCTGGTGTTAGAAGGTCTGAAAGTGTCACTACCAGAGCTTTGAGACGTTCTCACAGCTCTGTTTCTCCACCCCTGTGATGATGTCACTACTAGAGCTTGGAGGAGTTCTCACTGCTCTGTTTCTCCGCCCCTGTGATGAGGTCTTTACTTTCTGTTTCCTTCCTCCCAGCTGTTCCTCCTCTGTTTGATTTCCCTACCTTTAAATCACCCCTCCTCCTTTGTAGGGTGTGGATTATATTTCTCATTTGAGTTGTAGCTCTTGCTTGAGTATCTTCACTTGTATGCTATCATTTCACTGGACCTGTGTTCTGCTGCAGCAAGTACTCCGGATATTGCCAGCTGTCTTTGGATCCGTCTTCACTGCTGCTGCAGCCCCTTCAGCTAAGTGTGCAGACATTGTAGTGTATCTGTTTGTTTTCTGACTGGATCCAAGGCGACCACGGTTCCCTCCATATACTGAGCAGGGCACCGGTGGCCGTGCCCCTTCCACTATTGTAGGGGTTACAGTGGTCATCATTCTTAGGTACGCGGGCATGCCTCGTTCCACCATTTGGATCCGGGCATGTGCTTAGCAGCATAGGGAGAGCTTTGAGGGTCTGACAGTGGTCACCCTTTATCCTCCCTAGTTTGGGTCCGGTCAGTAGCTCTATTTACTGTGTATGCTCTTGTTGCTCACATACAGCCGTGACAGAAAGACTGACTGCACATGAGTGATCTGACAGCCTCTTTTGGTTTCACTTTGTGTGTTGCTGGTATGTCCACACCTACTGTTCAGGTGTGGATCATGTGACCTTTACCTCTCCCTATTTAGTCTGACTTTACCCATCACTCCTTGCTCTGCATAGCTCCATTTGGTTTTTGAAGAGCTGGAGTGTGTTTCTTGTTGAAGTCCTGTTCATCCATCATCCTCAGAATTTGTATTCCCCCCCCCCCCCCCCGGGTTTTTTACTAGGCGAGACGCTGGTTCCTTCACCAGGGAAGGAACGGGTTGTCTCTGCCCTGCCATTACCTTCAGGGCATCTGAAGGGTTACCAGGCTTTTCCAGGTTCCTGTGTATGGGCATCTCTACCATCAAGAGGTGCCCATATGGATAGGAGTTAGGGCCAGGAGCAGGGTTTTATAGGTGGTGACCCTTTTCCTTCCCTAGCGGTGAGGCCTAGTGTCTTTCCTCTTCCTTCTTATTGTCTTTTGGTGTTCTCCCCTACTACATCCGTGACATTATCCAGAGCCTATACCACCATTTTTGTTCTGATCTGTGCAGCTATGCATACTATATCTGCACTGTTTCAAACAGCTGCAGAATCTGACTTTCGAGGTAGCAGACCTCCGCGCGTCTTGCAGATTCAGAGTCCACAGACTGCTTGTTCTGGTGGTGGGTCCAAGGCCTGCCCTGAACTGAAGGTGGCTCTCCCGGACAGATTTTCCAGGGGTAGTGACAATTTTATCCGGTTCAGGGAGTCATGTAAATTAGGCTGCATCCATACTCTTCTGGGGATGAGTGTCAAAGTGTGGGTATCATTATTTCGTTGCTTAAAGAGGACGCCCAATCTTGTGCTTTTTCTTTGCCAATCGGATCACCATCCCTCCGGTCGGTAGATGAATTCTTTAGAGCCTTGGGTCTTATCTACGATGACCCGGATCGGATCTCTCAGGCCAAGACCAAGTTACAGGGTTTGCGGCAGGGATAACGTTCTTACGAAGACCTATTGCTCTGAATTTAGGAGATGGGCTACTGATACAGAGTGGAACGATCCTGCTCTCCGTAGCCAATTCTGTCAGGGTCTCTCTGAGAGACTGCAGGACGCGTTGGATTTTCTTGATTTTCTTGAAAATCCTGAGTTATTGCAAACGGCTATGTCCCTTGCTGTACGTCTTGATAGACGCCTGAGGGAGAGATCTAGGGGTCCTCACCTTCAGGGCGTACTGTCCAACAAGTGTATTGCTTGCTTTGACACTTATGTGTCACGGCTGAGGATGGGGGAAACCCTCAGCCGTGAGGTGCCAGGTGTTTAAGTAGCTACTCGGCCATGAAGCCACAGGACAGGGAGCAGGTCACCTCCTACAGCGTCCCTACCCTGACCCTAACTCCTAACCTGCATGGGCCGACCTTTAAGGTAGGAGGGCCCATGCTCCGGAACCTCGGAGCCCTGTCTTACCCTCCGCAGATCCCTGAGCTAGGAGCTGGGTAAGGCAACCTACTCCTCCTTGACACGGAGGAGCAGGAGCCTCAATGGCCAAGCTGTTGGGAAAAGGGGAACAGAAACAGCAATACGGAAATGGCAGGTGAACAGACATTCACCAACCTGCCACAGCCCTGCTGACTGGATCCCTAAACAGACAGGGATCCAGAACCGTTATGCTGCACAAACACATATGAAAATCCCAACAGACAAACTTGCTACAACACACACATAAAGACATAGGCATACATAAAACTTTAACTTAAACCTATGAACTCAAACTCAAACTTAAACTTAAACTATGACCACAGTGGTGGCTCTCACTGGCGGATGCCAAACACAGGAGGCTGCTATCAGCAAGCATGCTGAAGCAACCTACTGAGCTCTGCAAGAGAGAAGGTCTTTATAGGCCCAAGTGGCCACACCCAAAGATTGGACACACCCAGTGACATCACACACACACTGGGAAGGAAGTTAACCCTTCCAGTAACACAGAAGGGAAAACGAACATACATAAAGGGAAAGTGCACACAATAACTTACAACACAGTGCACACAACAAACACACCTAACAAAAGGAACGTCAGGTGAGACCGCATGCCAGGGCAGCAAGCTGCCTAGCGACGCTCAGGCTGCTCTGCTGCTAACAACAACACTGGTTGCCCGCGGCAACCACAAGTGAGGCCACAGACAAGCAGCCCTCACCCGTGGTTGAACGCCCATACAAAACCGCAGGCAACCGCATGCGGTAAAGGAGTCACGGTCATGGGCATGGCCATGACATTATGGTGGAGAGACACTGGTTGTTGCGTCTTGTGATGAGCCTATACAGTAAGGAGAAGCTACTCCTGGAACTACTGGCAAAAGCTTGGGTCATGTGAAAGGAGTCTGCTTTTGTTGTGGCAAGAAGGGACATTTTGTGAATATTTGTCCGTACTTGCAGCATCAAGGTGTAAACAAAAAGAAAAAGACGTTTAATCCCCAAATTACTACTGGTGGTGTGGGTGTGGAGCAAGAAAACTTACTTTTGTCTTTTACTGGTAGTACCCGTTTTCTCCTGTCTGCCGAGGTGGCGCTAGAGTCCAATACGGTGAAAATTGAAGCATTTATCGACAGTGGGGCAGGAGTTAACTTGATTGATGGACAGTTTGTTCGCATTCACGGGTTGACTACTAATGCATTAGAGAATAGTATTTCCAAAAAAAATAAAAAATAAAAAAAAAAGAGAATAGTATTTCTGTCTTTGCTATTGACTCAGCACCTCTTACCCAAAATGCCTGTCGCAGGTAATAAATGACATTCATTTAAGAGTGGGTGATTTTCATCAGGAATCTATCTCCTGTTATGTGTTGGAGGGTCTGCCTGCTCCGTTGGTGTTGGGTCTACCATGGTTAAGCAAACATAACCCTAACATCGACTGGCATGCGAAACAGATTCTCGATTGGAGTAATTTTTGCATGGACAACTGTCTTAATGCATCGTTCTCTATGGTTACCACTAAAACTGTTCCCTCATTCATTTCAGAATTTTCTGATGTGTTCTCTGAGAGTGGTAATCAGGAGTTGCCTCTGCATCGGGAGTATGACTGTCCCGTCAATCTTATTCCCGGAGCTAAATTGCCCAAATTTCGGTTGTATAGTCTTTGGGAACACGAAAGAAAGGCCATGTGAGAGTATACCTCATGTCTGGACTTCCGTGGAGCTCAATCATATTTCTGTCCGTGATCCTTACCCCCTTCTTTTGATTCCGGATTTGTTTAGTCAGATTGTCGTGCCAAGGTGTTCTCTAAATTGGATCTGAGGGGGGCATATATTTTGGTAAGGATCAAGGAGGGGGATGAGTGGAAGACCGCATTTAATACCCCTGAGGGTCATTTTAAAAACCTGGTCATGCCCTTTGGGTTAACCAATGCTCCTGCGGTTTTTCATCTGGTGGGGAGGTTTGTAGTTGTATACAGTGATGACATACTAATTTATTCGCCTAATATGGAGACTCATCAGGATCATATGAGACAGGTGTTACAGATCCTAAGAGAGAATAAGTTGTATGCTAAGATGGAAAAGTGTGTATTTGCTGTACAGGAAGTGCAATTTCTGGGTTACCTGCTCTCATCCTCAGGTTTTTGTATGGATCCCGAGAAGCTCTGTGCCGTGTTGGACTGGGATTGACCCGAAAATCTGAAGGCGCTTATGAGGTTTTTGGGCTTTACCAACTACTACCGTAAATTTATCTTGAACTATTCAACGGTGGTTAAACCTTTAACAGACATGACTAGGAAGGGTGCTGATATTTCTCTCTGGTCAGATGCGGCATTACAGGCCTTTTCTGCTGTGAAAGAATGTTTCGCTTCGGCCCCTATTCTGGTGCAACCGGACGTGTCTCAGCCATTTATTGTTGAGGTTGGCGCGTCCGAGGTAGGGGTAGAAGCAATCTTGTCGCAAGGTCCTTCACCTTGTAAATGGCACCCATGTGCATTTTTCTCTAAAAAAACTCTCGACTGTTGAAAGGAATTATGATGTGGGGAATAGGGAATTGCTGGCCATTAAGTTGGCGTTCGAAGAATGGTGGTATTGGTTGGAAGGAGCAATTCATCCTATTACGGTAATTACAGATCACAAGAATCTGGCCTACCTGGAGTCGGCTAAGCGACTGAACCCAAGGCAGGCCAGATTGTCATTGTTTTTCACCAGATTTAACTTCATCGTCACTTACCGCCCTGGGGTTAAGTACATCAAGGCGGATGCTTTGATGCGTAGCTTTACTGGGGGAGTCTAATGACCCTAGTCCCATTTTATCTGAATGGGTAGTCATATCCACTCCTTATCCTGATCTTGAGGCCAAGGTGTTGGAGGCACAGGAGGATGCCTCGGACTCTTGTCCTCCGGGGAAATTGTTTGTTCCTCCGAATTACATCACAAGGTGTTCGAGGAAAATCACTGTACAGTGCATGCTGGGCACCCTGGGAGCAGATCGACTGTCAATCTCATCTCTCGCAGATTCTGGTGGCCGGAGTTGTGTAAGTGTGTTGAGGACTGTGTCAGCCTGTGGTACCTGTGCACGTGCTAAGGTGACACATACTTGGCCCTCCGGATATCTGCTTCCATTGCCCATCCCGTCCAGACCCTGGACCCATTTGTCCATGGATTTTATCACAGATTTACCGAATTCTTCGGTAAAAAACGCGATTCTGGTGGTTCTTGGAAGTTGGGCCCAAGATTTATTGGTCCATATAAGATCACTGTCATTGTTAACCCTGTAGCCTTCCGTCTTGAACTTCCTCAGGCTTTGAAAATCCATAACGTATTTCATAAATCGTTGTTAAAGAAATGTGTCGAACCTGTTGAGCCGTCCTCCTTACCTCCCGCTCCTGTCATGGTGGAATTTCAGATCAGCAGGATTGTGGACTCCTGAGTTCTCGGTCATTGGAGAGGGTACGGACCATAGGAGAGGGTGTGGGTTACAGCGACCGATGTTAATGCTAGTCGTCTGGTAAAAGCATTCCACAGAGCTCATCCTGATAAGGTCGGTCCTGGGTGCCCGGTGGTCACCCATAGGAGGGGGGGTACTGTCACACCTGTGAAAGGTGTTAGAAGGTCTGAAAGACTGACTGCACATGAGTGATCTGGCAGCCTCTTTTGGTTTCACTTTGTGTGTTGCTGGTATGTCCACACCTCCTCAGGTGTGGTACATGTGACCTTTACCTCTCCCTATTTAGTCTGACTTTACCCATCACTCCTTGCTCTGGATAGCTTCATTTGGTTTTGGAAGAGCTGGAGTGTGGTTCTTGTTGAAGTCCTGTTCATCCATCATCCTCAGAAGTTTAAGTGTTCCGCTTGTTGTGTTTTGTATTCCCCCCCCTGTTTTTTTACTAGGCCTCAGCGAGACGCTGGTTCCTTCACCAGGGAAAGAACGTGTTGTCTCTGCCCTGTCATTCTGTTTAGGTTATCCGAAGGGTTACTCTGGTTTTCCAGGTTCCTGTGTATGGGCATCTCTACCATCAAGAGGTGCCCATACGGATAGGAGTTAGGGCCAGGAGCAGGGTTTTATAGGTGGTGACCCTTTTCCTTCCTTAGCGGTGAGGTCTAGTGTCTTTCCTCTTCCTTCTTGTTGTCTTTTGGTGTTCTCCCCTACTACATCCGTGACAGTATGTCTTTACCAGCTTTTTCATCTAGAGGCTGAAATTCTTGCCTATTCTTCTTTGGAAAATAGCTGAAGCTCAGTCAGATTGGATGGAGAGTGTCTGTGAACAGCAATTTTCAAGTCTTGCCACAGATTCTCAATGAGATTTAGGTCTGGGCATTGACTGGGCCATTCTAATACATGAATATGATATGATCTAAACCATTCCATTGTAGCTCTGGCTGTATGTTTAGGGTTGTTGTTCTGATGGAAGGGGAACCTGCGCCCCAGTCTTAAGTCTTTTGCCGCTTCTACCAAGTTTTCCTCCAGTATTGCCCTGTATTTAGCTACATCCATCTGCCCATCAACTCTGACCAGCTTCCCTGTCTCTGCTGAAGAAAATCATCCCCACAGCATGATGCTGCCATGATGGTGTGTTCAGGGTGAGGCCAAAAAGTTCAACTTGGGACTTCTTATGGCTTGCTTTCAAAAATGGCTTTCTTCTTGCCACTCTAAGATAAAGGCCAATTTTGTGGCGTACATGACTAACAGTTGTCCTGTGGACAGATTCTCCCACCTGAGCTGTGGATCTCTGCAGCTCCTCCAGAGTGACCCTGGGCCTCTTGGCTGCTTTACTAATTAGTCCGCCCCTAGCCTGGGCTGTCTAAGTAGGTTTGCAGTTGTGCCATACGCCTTCCATTTGCGGATGATGGATTGAACAGTTCTCTTTGAGATGTTAAGAGCTTGTGATATTTTTTTTTATAACCTAACCCTGCTTTTCACTTCTCCACAACTTTATCCCTGATCTTTCCACTGTGTTCTTTCCAGTTTTCATGATGCTGTTTGATCACTAATTCTCACTAACAAACATCTGAGCCTGTCACAGAACAGATGTAGTTATACTGAGAAAACACTACACACAGGTAGATGCTATTTAATAATTAGGTGACTTCTGAAGGCAATTGGTCATACTGGATTTTATTTAAGGGTATCAGAGTACAGGAAGCTGAATACAAATACACGCCACAATTGTCATATTTTTTATTTATTACAAATTTTCTTCACACATACTTGCTACTTTGTGTTGGTCTTTTACATAAAACCCGAATAAAATACATTTGTTTGTGGGTGTAATGTGAAAAAATGTGGCCGCCTGTATCAGAGTAAGAAGAGATGCTGCCCAGTATTAATGTGATCCTGCCTTAACATATACCCTTCTACAGAACCCAAAATAAAGGGTACACCACCATGGTTCTGTGATAATTGACTGAGCACTTCTAGCAGTTTATACTTTGTCGATCTCAGCTCATTTGCATTAAAGGGGTTTTCCAGGCTTTTAATATTGATGACCTATACTTAGGATAGGTCATCAATATCAGATTGGCGTGCGTGCCGTCTCCTGTCTCTCTTCCTGCTCGCCGCTGCTATGTCTATGATCAGCTGTATGAAGAGAAGGCACGCGCCCTGCGCTCGTGACGTCTCCTGTCTCTCTTACTTCTTGCCATAGACATAGCAGCAGCAAGCAGGAAGAAAGACAGGAGACGGCACACCCGCCAATCTGATATTGATGACCTATCCTGAGAATAGGTCATCAATATTAAAAGCCTGGAAAACCCCTTTAAAAGGGCTTCTGTCACCCCATTAAACCGTTTTTTTTTTTTTTCCTTTATTAATAATCCCTACACTGCGATCTCAGCATACATAAGCTAATTAATGATTTTCGTTCAGTAGAATTTGCTAAAAATCGATTTTTATAATATGTAAATTACCTTGCTACCAGCAAGTAGGGTGGCTACTTGCTGGTAGCAGCCGCATCCTCCGATCGTAATGACGCCCCCTCCGCTTGTTGATTGACAGGGCCAGCGGACGGGATCTTTCTCTGCTGGCCCTGCCTGTTTTCATTCAATATCTGGCGCCTGCAGCTATCTTCATCTGCGCAGGCGCACTGAGAGGCGGCCACTCACTCGGCCGCTCGCTCCTCAATGCGCCTGCGCCGATGACGTCACATCTACACCCGGCGCAGGCGCATTGAGGATGGAGCGGCCGATATTGAATGCCAGATATTGAATGAAAACAGGCAGGGCCAGCAGAGAAAGATCCCGTCCGCTGGCCCTGTCAATCAACAAGCGGAGGGGGCGTCATTACGATCGGAGGATGCGGCTGCTACCAGCAAGTAGCCGCCCTACTTGCTGGTAGCAAGGTAATTTACATATTATAAAAATAGCGTTTTCTCTAATTCTACTGAACGAAAATTATTATTTTACTTATGTATGGAGAGATCGCAGTGTAGGGATTATTATTAAACAAAAAAAAAAAAAAACGGTTTAGTGGGCTGACAGAAGCCCTTTAAGTTTTGCAGGTGTTCTTTATTCATTTTCCAATAGAATGTCATGTGCTACATATGTGCTATCTGGGCCTGACCCTGCTGGGGAAAACACCAGCTAGAGTACCATAATCGGGTTATTCACCTTTGTAGACCTTTTCTACAGACCCCACATTACCATCTTGGGTCTGGCCATGATCTGGGGTCTGTAAAAAAGAACCACAAAGGTGAAAAACGCCTTTAAAATGATAAGGCACAAGGAGGGTGGAAGGCCCTGTGTGCACAAGCCCTGGACATAGCTCAACATTGAAGAGAAATATCACAGGCAGCATGTAACAGCGTATTTCCACTCTGGAGGTGTCATACTGCCCTGTGCAGAAGGGAAGCCACACTGACTGTATTGCATGCTGCACTGTAATGTATTGCACTGAACTATAGATGTACTGTATGGGCACACTGGTGAATGAGTTACAGGGCCGGACTGGGGATAAAAACCAGCCCTGGAAAAAGTTGCACACCAGCCCCACAGCATTGCGTCATTATTTACTTGTTTATAATAGGAGAAAGCATTCATTTTAAAACACGTGTGTAAACACGAATATGAACTTTGCCCCACAATAGCTCTTTTGTAGAACCCCCATAAAAACTTACAGTTACTTGACTTGGCCCTTGGGGATCTCGGACGCCACTTCAACACTTTGGCCGGGGGCTCGGCGGAGCTGATGTTGTGCTTTAACCTAATGAGAAAGATTTCATAATAAGTATTTGGAGAAGGTGCAGAGGGATAGCAGAGCAGGGTGCTGCTACTAGGGGGTCATACCATGGGGGAGTAATAAAGCCCACCATAATGCCCCCCCAGTAGTAATAATTCTCCTTATAATATGCAAAACATACCCCTTTGTAATGCCCCCAGTTGAGCTAATGTTCCCATAATGTGCCAATATAAAATACCCCTTCTCAGTGCCCCCGTAGATGACCCCCATAGTGCCCCCCCCTTCCCCATAGTACCCACCATAATGTGTCCCAGTATAAAATGCCCCTATACAGAGCCCCCATATAAAATATCTTCTTTTTTAGCCTCAGTAGATGCCCCTATAGTGCCCCCCAATAATCTGCAGTAAGATGTGCCCCCATAGATGCCCCCAATCATGTGCCAGTAATAAGAGCCCCCCCCCACCATCATGTGCCAGTAGCCAGAGCCCCCCCATATCATGTGTCAGTAGCCAGAGCCCCCCCATATCATGTGTCAGTATTCAGAGCCCCCCCCCCATATTATGTGCCAGTAGCCAGAGCCCCCCCCCATATCATGTGCCAGTAGCCAGAGCCCCCCCCCCATATCATGTGCCAGTAGCCAGATCCCCCCCATTATCATGTGCCAGTAGCCAGAGTGCCCCCATATCATGTGCCAGTAGCCAGAGTGCCCCCATATCATGTGCCAGTAGCCAGAGTGCCCCCATATCATGTGCCAGTAGCCCCCCCCATATCATGTGCCAGTAGCCCCCCCCATATCATGTACAAGTAGCCCCCCCCCATATCATGTGCCAGTAGCCCCATATCATGTGCCAGTAGCCCTCTTATCATGTGCCAGTAGCCCCCCTTATCATGTGCCAGCCCAGTAGTCCCCCCTTATCATGTGCCAGCCCAGTAGTCCCCCCTTATCATGTGCCAGCCCAGTAGTCCCCCCTTATCATGTGCCAGCCCAGTAGTCCCCCCTTATCATGTGCCAGCCCAGTAGCCCCCCTTATGTGCCAGCCCAGTAGCCCCCCTTATCATGTGCCAGCCCAGCCCAGTAGTCCCCCCTTATCATGTGCCAGCCCAGTAGTCCCCCCTTATGTGCCAGCCCAGTAGCCCCCCTTATCATGTGCCAGCCCAGTATTGTACCTATATAAAAATAAAAAAATTAAAAAAATACACTTATACTTACCTCCAGCAATGCGATGCGATGCAGGCCGCCTCTTCCGTCTGTGTCCCTCGCTATACGGCTCAGGCAACGCGATGACGTCATCGCACCGCCTGCACCGGCCTCTGATAGGCTGCCAGCACTAAGCCGGCAGCCTATCAGAGGAACAGGAGGGGACACACCTCTCCCTCCTCTGCCGCAGCACAGGCATCTGTATTGCCGTCCTGAGGACGGCAATACAGATGACTATGGAGATGAGCGCTTCCGCAATGGAGGCGCTCATCTCCTGCTCTGCCCTGCCGCCGGCCGCCCCCACTTGTCACCAGGGCCGCGGCCTTGCGGCACTCAGGCTTGCCGGCCCACCGGGAAATTTCCCGGTATCCCGGCAGGCCAGTCCGGCCCTGATGAGTTAGCTGCCTGGATTACATGGAACTGGCAGGGCTGAGTGATAAGGTTAGCATGAAGATAACTCTGGTATCCCAATGCTAGCTGCACAGCTCCATAGGGGATAAATAAGAGGGCAGGTATGACTTGTAGAAAAATCAGGATGGAGAGACCCAAAGGAGGCTGGGATTGCCGAGAAGCTGCGGTTTCCTGCAAACAACTAGCTCGAAGTACAGGTGAATGGTACTAGTTACTACTCAATTTCAGAATGCAGATAAGGCCACAGAGCAGCTGAGCATCGCAGTGGAGAGCGAGAGACTGCAGCATGGGTTGCTGACTTGCACTTCCAAGTTCCTGCACTCTGAAGCAGCTACAGACTGTGGAGAAGCCACAGACCACAAAGACCAGCCAGTCTGCAGCAGTGTGCTGACAAGCAGCTGCAAATTCAGAGTGTTATTTCCCAGGGAAGTTAAGTGTGCAGCATGCCAGGGCTCCCTAAGGATGATGCGGGCATGAGCGTACTAGTGATAAGGTGCCGAGGATAGTAGTACTCATGGTTTAGTTGTCCCTTGGGGCCGGCAGTGCAGTGGATGGGAAGACAGCACTAAATCCTCCGGGGCACTCTCTGTTGCAGGGAACACCAGCCAGATGTTGGTTGAGGTGCCCTTGATGGTAATTGGTGTTAGGTGCTTTGGTGGCTGGGCCCCTGTGTTCGTGACGCCAGCACCATTAGGTGCAAATGTTGAGAGTAGTGGTAGTAAGAATGAGGAGTCGGTAATTGTGAACCAGTTGAACATTTACTGACAATCAATAGTCTATGGACAGTTGGTACAGTTCATCAATGGAAAGCATTTTACATAGCATAAGTTATTATAACTAAGTTGACTTGTAATCCTATTATCAGGCAATGTCAGTTGTCAATGGGGGGATTCTTCTAATGCTGATACTTTACAGGCAAGGATCCCGGTGGTAATCCTAAGTTCACTCTTTACAGCACTCTGGCACTAAAGATGCTGATATATATGTAGTTACTATGAGCTATCCTTTAAGGGCGATCTCCCTTGTGGCAGGCAAACACATCTGCTTCATTATTTGGCAGGATACTCTTATAAATAGGATTTTCCACTATGACCCGGAAGGTTTAGTTAGTGAATAAGTTTATGGCCTTTAATCGTCTAGTTGTGTCCAGGCACTCGGAAAGCTACTCCAGGTCACTTGTGCTGATGAGGTCCATAAGCTATAGTTAGCTGTTACCCTCACTAGTCTCTCTGCATCTTGGTGACTCACTGGTGCTTGGTTTCTGTAGATATCTTCTCTAGGCTTGATCAGGGCCCAGAGGAAAGGAACACAGCTACATGGTGACGTTGGCCTGTCTCTCTCCTCCATGAACTTGCTTCTTCTTACTCTGTCTACATTCTAATCTGCCTTTTTTTCAGCTAGACCCCCCCCCCCCCCCCCCCCCACTATATATATACCATGTGTCGCCAGCACCACCTAGGGGCGAATGGATGTAATTACATTGCCAGCCAGAAAATAGGAAATACCATACATATACATATTCAGATGTTTGAAGTGTCCCATTTACACACATATGTGGAGTGCACCTGCGTGGAGTTTAAACTGAGGCCACTTAAAGAGATGGTACCTTTACCAAACCTTTTGCCTCTGAGTAAGCCTGTGCCCTCTTTGAGAGATTGTAACCACAAGCTTTTGAGACTGTAACCACTAAACCAGTTGGCTTTGTCAGTGTAGAAACCTCCTGGCAGTTTAATGGATTCTAACCCTATGCTGCCTGACCTGACCTCCGTATTAGCAGTTCACTGCCTTCCCTGACCTCAGACTGTTTTCGGTTTGCTGTCACGGCTGAGGATGGGGAAAACCCTCAGCCGTGCGATGCTCAGAAATGTCCGGTCGCTACTCGGCCAGGGCAACAGCATTAGGGAGCAGGTCACCTCCTATTGCGTCCCTAGCACTGACCCTGTCTCCTGTCCGCATGAGCCGACCCTGATGGTGGGATTACTCATACACTGGAACCTATTAGTCCCTGGAAGCCCTCAGGACGGCCCTGAACTAGGAGGAGGGTAAGACTACCTATTCCTCCTAGGCACGGAGGAACAGGGGTCTCACTGGCCAAGCAGCAGGGAGAAGGGGAAGAAGAACAGCCTATGAATATGACAGGTGAACCTAACTGTTCCACACTAACCTGCCACAGCCTTGCTGACTGGAACCTGTGCTCAGGAACGCTGTCCACACAAACATAGACAAACAGCACACACATAAGAACACAGAGGAACCAGGACATTCATAGCTGCAAACAACCAAAAGCATAGGACATAAACTAAACATCAGGGATAAGGATTTTATGACCGGAAGGGTGGCCCTTACTGGAAGGATGATAACCAGCAGGAGGATGTCTCCAGCAGCATGGCTGAAGCACCCTCTGACTACTGCCTTCCACTGAGGCTTTGTAGGGCCAAGTAGCCACACCCACAGTCAGACACACCCAGTGCACACACACACTAGGAAGGAGGTTAACCCTTCCAACACCAGGGAAGGGAAAACACCACTTAAAGGGGAAGTGCACACAATAACATAAAACCAAGTGCACACATACACACACCACACGAAACCGCATGCACAACATAGCAAGCTGCCATGACACAGCTCAGACTGCTATGCTGCCACATACATACTGTTGCCAGCGGCAACCACAGGTGAGGCAAATACCACAGCCCTCACCTGTGATTGACAACCAAACTAAACCGCTGACAACCGCATGCGGTTCAGGAGTCACGGTCATAGCCATGGCCGTGACATTTGCTCATACTCTGCCTGCCCTGAACTTGGCCTGTCCATGACAAAGGTTTAGCCTGAAAAGTCAGTGCTCTGCACCAGTAAGATGCACACAGGGTCTGATGCCAACTACACAGGAACCACTTCAAAAGGTAGCGGCCTAGTAGTTTCCCTGCAACAAAGTCCAGATCCCTGTACAGGGGTTAAAACTAGGGGACTCCCCGGATAACGCCCTTCGAAGTATCCCAAACCAAAATCTGTTGGTTGACACAGTGGTTCCACACCCACTGCCCTAACCCTTAGGCCTCATGCTTACGACCGTATGTTGGATCTGCAAAACTAGTAGGACAGGAACGGGACAAGCTGCTCTTGCACTTACAGCTGCCATGATATTCATTAATGCTTGACTGGCTGGAAATGTTTTCTGTAAGACTTTTTGGCTAATAAGTGGGGCATTCAGGAGCCTTGGTGCTGATCCCTGTAAGCTGAGCAACACAGAACTGAATCAATTAAATATTAATGTGCAAAGCCATAATAATTAGCCATAAAGCAGCAATGGGCACCATAGCCGCCAGGTTTCTGCTGTTTCAAACAGCAGAGACCCACGGCACATGTATGCGATCAGCCATAAAGCTGATGGCATACATTTTACCGCTCAGATGCCCTGGTCAAATGAGCAGTCCGCAATCGGGAGCCGCACGCTCCCGCTCACGTATCAGTGTTCCCCGGCTGAGATTGGGGAACCTGTTACACTATACTAATAGCAGCAATTAGTGGAATATACCAATACAGACCACTAGGTGGCAACACTGTATTGTTATATTGAAAATGAAGTGTTCAATGAGGGCTATATAGCCATCAATGAACACAATAGGCAATCTAATTATTGCAGTTATAGTCCCCCAGGGTGACTTAAGAAAAGTAAAAAAAAAAGGAATTTTTTATTTTAAATATAAAAAAATAAAAGTTCAAATCACCACCCTTTCCGCAAAATCAAAATCAAAATACTTAACCAATAAAAAAATACACATCAAGGGCATCAGCACGTGTGAAAACTCCCGTACTATTAAAATCTAACTAGGTTAATCCCATACGGTGAATGGTGTAACAGAAAAAAATATATAATAACGGCCAATTTTTAGTCACCAAAAAGTGATCAAAAAGTCAAAACGCACTTCAATATGGTATCAGTGAAAACACAGTACAGGACAGTGAAGGTGTTAAAGGGGTTCTCCGGTGACTTCACCTACACTGTATTCTGCAATAATTTGTGGAGGGATTATGTTTTACATAGTACTTACCCATCCCTCGCTCCGCCAATACCGCCGTCTCTACTGCACTTGTGCACGATGCAGGCTTGTGGCCACTTCTTTTCCTGTTCAGCTATATTTACTACTATGCAGCTGAACAGGACCTGGGGCGAAAGAACCCAGAGGTGCAAGTGATAGCGGGATCGGTGGTACGAGGGATAAATAAGTACTATGTAAAACGTCTTCCCTCCACTGGTTATTACAGAATACCGAGTAGGAGAAATGACCAGAGAGCCCATTTATTGTCAGTTTAACTGGTGGTATAGGCCAGTGAAGGGGTTAATTCCAGTATCTCTGGTGGTCCAGGGCAGTAAAATAGTTAAATTCAAGATCCCTGGAGGAAGGCAGTGGACGGAATAATGCTGCTAAGGATAGGCCATACATTTTAATTACATGATTTTAACCCCTTTAAAATTTATCTGCTTACCTATATGTCTTATTTGTGTTTGTCTTTCAATAAAGCTTAAAGGGAATCTGTCACCTGCTTTTACCATTTTAAGCTGGCACCATCGCTATGTTGACTAAAGTACCTTATTTCCAGCAGTCTTCTTTTTACTTTATTTCGTTTTGTAGTTTTGATATAAAAGCGCTTTTTATGTTATGCTAATTAGGGTCCAAGGTGCCCACAGCTCTGAACCCAGACAACGCCTTTAAACCTGACTGACCATTGCTCCTCCTTCCCACACACACACTGTGTTCATAGCGGGAAATAACGCTCCCACACGGAACGTCTTTGGCCAGTGAAGTGTTAACATTCATTCTCATATGAAATAGTGGCTAAAATGTGAATCTGTTATAAAATGTTACTGCAAAGTTTCATGAAAAATGTAACATTGTGACTTCAGTCCTGGAGTAAACACATTACAAAACCTGACATGCAATTTCCCCTATCAATTGCTCAATCTCTGCAATGCCCAAACAGATAAATAGCTGAGGTGGAGACAGTGGTGTAAGATACTTCAGGACTGGGGCTGCAGGAGACAGCAATGTTTTTCCAGTTCATGCTGGCATATAGAATCAGGATGGGTCCAGAGACTTCTACTGAGCATGTCTCTTGCAGCGAGGAGAGACAGCAGTATATAAAAAAAAGAACTACAACTCCCAGCCTGTACAGACTGCTATTGTACAGTCGTGGCCAAAAGTTTTGAGAATGACAAAAATATTAGTTTTCGCAAAGTTTGCTGCTAAACTGCTTTTAGATCTTTGTTTCAGTTGTTTCAGTGATGTAGTGAAATATAATTACACGCACTTCATACGTTTCAAAGGCTTTTATCGACAATTACATGACATTTATGCAAAGAGTCAGTATTTGCAGTGTTGGCCCTTCTTTTTCAGGACCTCTGCAATTCGACTGGGCATGCTCTCAATCAACTTCTGGGCCAATTCCTGACTGATAGCAACCCATTCTTTCATAATCACTTCTTGTAGTTTGTCAGAATTAGTGGGTTTTTGTTTGTCCACCCGCCTCTTGAGGATTGACCACAAGTTCTCAATGGGATTAAGATCTGGGGAGTTTCCAGGCCATGGACCCAAAATGTCAACATTTTGGTCCCCGAGCCACTTAGTTATCACTTTTGCCTTATGGCACGGTGCTCCATCGTGCTGGAAAATGCATTGTTCTTCACCAAACTGTTGTTGGATTGTTGGAAGAAGTTCCTGTTGGAGGGTGTTTTGGTACCATTCTTTATTCATGGCTGTGTTTTTGGACAAAATTGTGAGTGAGCCCACTCCCTTGGATGAGAAGCAACCCCACACATGAATGGTCTCAGGATGCTTTACTGTTGGCATGACACAGGACTGATGGTAGCGCTCACCTTTTCTTCTCCGGACAAGCCTTTTTCCAGATGCCCCAAACAATCCGAAAGAGGCTTCATCGGAGAATATGACTTTGCCCCAGTCCTCAGCAGTCCATTCACTATACTTTCTGCAGAAGATCAATCTGTCCCTGATGTTTTTTTTTTGAGAGAAGTGGCTTCTTTGCTGGCCTTCTTGACACCAGGCCATCTTCCAAAAGTCTTCGCCTCACTGTGCGTGCAGATGCGCTCACACCTGCCTGCTGCCATTCCTGAGCAAGCTCTGCACTGGTGGCACTCCGATCCCGCAGCTGAATCCTCTTTAGGAGACGATCCTGGCGCTTGCTGGACTTTCTTGGACGCCCTGAAGCCTTCATAACAAGAATTGAACCTCTTTCCTTGAAGTTCTTGATGATCCTTTAAATTGTTGATTGAGGTGAAATCTTAGTAGCCACAATATCCTTGCCTGTCAAGCAATTTTTATGCAACGCAATGATGTCTGCACGCGTTTCTTTGCAGGTCACCATGGTTAACAATGGAAGAACAATGACTTCAAGCATCACCCTCCTTTTAACATGTCAAGTCTGCCATTTTAACCCAATCAGCCGGACATAATGATCTCCAGTCTTGTGCTCGTCAACATTCTCACCTGAGTTAACAAGACGATTACTGAAGTGATCTCAGCAGGTCTTTTAATGACAGCAATGAAATGCAGTGGAAAGTTTTTTTGGGGATTAAGTAAATTTTCATGGCAAAGAAGGACTATGCAATTCAAAACTTAAGCAGCAACTTTTCCAATTTCCAATATTTATGTCATTCTCAAAACTTTTGGCTGTAGACTGTTAGATAAAACTACAACTGCCAGCATGTACAGACTGTTATAGTAGAATATTATGGGAGAGAACTACAACTACCAGCTTATTCAAGCTGCTATTATAGGCTATCATAAAAGAAAACTACAACTCCCAGCATGTACAGACTGCTGCTGTAGGTGACCAGAGGAAAGATATACAACTACCAGCATATCATTGGCTCTGTAGAAGGAGATGAAACACTGAACCCATAACTTTTACTCTTTCTTATCCTTCCTACAAAGCTCTGCCCCTAATGTCACATAACAGCATCACAGGTCCTTCACCATATCTTCTCCTCTCCATGGCTGAGCTCCGCCCCCTCTTGCACTGATCACATGATGGTGACAGTATCACAGGTCCTTCACCATATCTTCTCCTCTCCACTGCTGAGCTCCACCCCCTCCGGCACTGATCACATGACAGTGACAGTATCACATGTCCTTCACCATATTTTCTCCTCTCCACTGCTGAGCACCACCCCCTCTAGCACTGATCACATGATGGTGACAGTATCACAGGTCCTTCACCATATCTTCTCCTCTCCACTGCTGAGCTCCGCCCCCTCTTGCACTGATCACATGATGTTGACACTATCACAGGTCCTTCTCCATATCTTCTCCTCTCCACTGCTGAGTTCCCCCCTCTCCTGCACTGATCACAGGATGGTGACAGTATTACAGGTCTTCACCATATTTTCTCCTCTCCACTGCTGAGCACTACCTCCTCCAGCACTGATCACATGATGGTGACAGTATCACAGGTCCTTCACCATATCTTCTCCTCTCCACTGCTGAGCTCCGCCCCCTCCTGCACTGATCACATGACGGTGACAGTATCACAGGTCCTTCACCATATCTTCTCCTCTCCACTGCTGAGCTCCACCCCCTCCGGCACTGATCACATGACAGTGACAGTATAACAAGTCCTTCACCATATTTTCTCCTCTCCACTGCTGAGCACTACCCCCTCCAGCACTGATCACATGATGGTGACAGTATCACAGGTCCTTCACCATATCTTCTCCTCTCCACTGCTGAGCTCCGCCCCCTCCTGCACTGATCACATGACAGTATCACAGGTCCTTCAGCTTTTCCAGTACAGTAGATACAGAGCAGGTTCTGGTCTGCACTCACTGCTCTTGTTCCTTCAGTCTCATACTTAGGGCTCATGCATACATTTGTGTGCGCCCCGTGCTGGGGACCGCAAATAGCAGCACACAATGCATCCATATGGGCGCCGTTTGCGGATACAGACCCACTTACTTGAATGGGTCCGCGATCCGCAAGATTGAGTCTGCACCGCAAATAAATAGAACATGTTCTATTTTTTTGCGGTGCGGAGGCATGGACCGAAATCCCACAGAAGTGCTCGCAGCATCCAGAATTCGGACCCATTCAAGTTGTTTGCGGGCCGCAATACGGGCACGGCCCGCACATGTTCGTGTATGCATGAGCACTTAACAACATTTCAGTTGGTAAAATCAGGACATATACGCCTCGCCCCTGGGGATGCCCCAAACCAATAGCCCCTCCTATTTTCAGCCCAGGACAGTGCAAATTTGCTGGGACGGTCTCTGAAAATCACGGACAGTCCCAGAAAATTCAGGACAATTGGCGACTTTGAGTCTGTAGCTGCAGTGTGTGCACAGAGAGTGTAATGCTGCTGAGTCACAGAAAAGGAGAACATCCATAGGATAGGAAGCCAGGAAGCAAACAGTCTGGCCACCCTAGTGTTTCACACATGGCCTAAAGATATCTGACAGGCTGTTTTAGCAGAGGAACAGCCTGCCGGAGTTCACAGATTCTGACCAAGTCGGATAGGGACATGAACTGCTGCAGCCCATTTACTATACAGGGAGTGCAAAATTATTAGGCAAGTTGTATTTTTGAGGATTAATTTTATTATTGAACAACAACCATGTTCTCAATAAACCCAAAAAACTCATTAATATCAAAGCTGAATATTTTTGGAAGTAGTTTTTAGTTTGTTTTTAGTTTTAGCTATTTTAGGGGGATATCTGTGTGTGCAGGTGACTATTACTGTGCATAATTATTAGGCAACTTAACAAAAAACAAATATATACCCATTTCAATTATTTATTTTTACCAGTGAAACCAATATAACATCTCAACATTCACAAATCTACATTTCTGACATTCAAAAACAAAACAAAAACAAATCAGTGACCAATATAGCCACCTTTCTTTGCAAGGACACTCAAAAGCCTGCCATCCATGGATTCTGTCAGTGTTTTGATCTGTTCACCATCAACATTGCGTGCAGCAGCAACCACAGCCTCCCAGACACTGTTCAGAGAGGTGTACTGTTTTCCCTCCTTGTAAATCTCACATTTGATGATGGACCACAGGTTCTCAATGGGGTTCAGATCAGGTGAACAAGGAGGCCATGTCATTAGATTTTCTTCTTTTATACCCTTTCTTGCCAGCCACGCTGTGGAGTACTTGGACGCGTGTGATGGAGCATTGTCCTGCATGAAAATCATGTTTTTCTTGAAGGATGCAGACTTCTTCCTGTACCACTGCTTGAAGAAGGTGTCTTCCAGAAACTGGCAGTAGGACTGGGAGTTGAGCTTGACTCCATCCTCAACCCGAAAAGGCCCCACAAGCTCATCTTTGATGATACCAGCCCAAACCAGTACTCCACCTCCACCTTGCTGGCGTCTGAGTCGGACTGGAGCTCTCTGCCCTTTACCAATCCAGCCACGGGCCCATCCATCTGGCCCATCAAGACTCACTCTCATTTCATCAGTCCATAAAATCTTAGAAAAATCAGTATTGAGATATTTCTTGGCCCAGTCTTGACATTTCAGCTTGTGTGTCTTGTTCAGTGGTGGTCGTCTTTCAGCCTTTCTTACCTTGGCCATGTCTCTGAGTATTGCACACCTTGTGCTTTTGGGCACTCCAGTAATGTTGCAGCTCTGAAATATGGCCAAACTGGTGGCAAGTGGCATCTTGGCAGCTGCACGCTTGACTTTTCTCAGTTCATGGGCAGTTATTTTGCGCCTTGGTTTTTCCACACGCTTCTTGCGACCCTGTTGACTATTTTGAATGAAACGCTTGATTGTTCGATGATCACGCTTCAGAAGCTTTGCAATTTTAAGAGTGCTGCATCCCTCTGCAAGATATCTCACTATTTTTGACTTTTTTGAGCCTGTCAAGTCCTTCTTTTGACCCATTTTGCCAAAGGAAAGGAAGTTGCCTAATAATTATGCACACCTGATATAGGGTGTTGATGTCATTAGACCACACCCCTTCTCATTACAGAGATGCACATCACCTAATATGCTTAATTGGTAGTAGGCTTTCGAGCCTATACAGCTTGGAGTAAGACAACATGCATAAAGAGGATGATGTGGTCAAAATACTCATTTGCCTAATAATTCTGTACAGGGTGTAGTGGCATCAGCCATGGAATCGGCTGGTTTCTAGCATTGGTGCTGGGTTTTTACAGGACAAAAACCAGTGCGTTCACCAGTTTTTGTCAGGCCAGAACCCCATGCTTATGCAGGAAATCGGCAAGATCCCATTATAGTCAATCGGGTTCGGCCGAACTTCACAAAAAAGTTCTTTTGAGCACTAAAATGGCTCTAAAAAAGTCATGGAAAGGGCTAGAGGGCTGCAAATGGCAGCAAAATGTGGTTAAGAGCATGACAAGTGCTCTGCAAACAAATGTGGATAGGGAAATGACTTAAAATAACAAAATATGTAAAAATAAAAAATAATAATCTTGATCTAGGAGGATGAGGTCCATATGGAGTAGGAGGTTGAGGAGGCGGTGTAGGTGGAAGCGGCAGTGGAGGGAGAGGGGGTAGCCAACACTGTTTTTTGGTTTTGGATTTTATTTTATTCCCCAAAACATTGGGAAATATAACCTGTGATAACCCCCTCCAGCCGTGCTAAACACACGTTCAGACAATACACTAGCTGCAGGGCAGGCCAGCACCTCCAAAGCGTAAAGGACAAACTCAGGCCATGTGCCCAATTTGGAGACCCAAAAGTTGAAGGGGGCAGACCCATCAGTCAGTACGTGTAGGCGTGTGCACACATACTGCTCCACCATGTCGCACGTCCCCATCACGTCCACGATCCAATTGGATATCTTCTCTATCAACTTTCGATGTTCTTTTATGCGCCTACCATGGTGATCACGGGTAACGGGGAATCAGGGTTCCAGGCCGGAGAGGGAGCCTGAGAAAGGGATACCACATCCAAGGGAGGTCAATGGATGAAATTAAATGTGATCGAGTGGAAATGTGGGACAAATTATTGAAGCCGAAGCTTCCAAGTAAAGGAGGCGGCGCAGCAATTACCCACTCCCGACTCGGGGAGGTAGTGACGATAAATAACAATACAGGACTCTTAAGATACCCTGTTAATGGAATGATTAATAAAAAATTATAGGGAATGTCACTGGGGTATTTTGGATTTGGAAACGTTAGACAGGAGAGGACCTGCTGCCGCTTTGTTGACTCTAGATAACTTCTGCCTGATCGCACGTCCCCATGACGTCCACGATCCAATTGGATATCTTCTCTATCAACTTTCGATGTTCTTTTCTGCGCCTACCATGGTGATCACGGGTAACGGAGAATCAGGGTTTCATGCCGGAGAGGTAGCGTGAGAAAAGGAGACCACATCCAAGGGAGGTCAATGGCTGAAATGTGATTGAGCGGAAATGTGGGACAAGTTGTTAAAGTGGAAGGATCGAATGAAAGGATGTGTCGCGCGTCAATTAAAGACGAATTTTAGAAATTTAAATTTAGAAATTTAATTCCCTGTCACCTATGCACAGCAGAGGTTTTTCATCGGCAAAACTGTGTTCATGTCACCCACCAATGGAACAGATGATTTTTAAAAATTTCGGTCCCTGTCACCTATGCAGAGCAGGGGTTTGTATACGGCAAAATTGGTAAAATGTCACCTGACAATGTAACAGACGATTTTTTGAAATGTATGTCCCTGTCACCTATGCAGAGAAGGGGATTATTCAAGGCAAAAATAGTAAAATGTCACCCAAGAATGTTACAGACGCTTTTGCACCCTGCTCCCTCTTATGGTGTGCTGGTGCCTCTGTGCAACCACCGCCTCTTCCTCCAAACTAGACAGGTCACTCGCATGACCTTGATTCTATGTGCGGTCTAGTACCTCATCATCCTCCACATCATCTTCCACCCACTCTTTACCCCTGCCCTCCTTGTCGGTCTGCATACTGCAGAAAGCCGTAGCAGTTGGCACCTGTGTTTTGTCATCATCAGAGACGTGCTGCGGTGGTCCTCCCATGTCCTCATCCTGAAACATAAGTGGTTGGGCATCCGTGCACTCAATCTCTTCCACTTCTGGTGCAGGGCTAGGTGGATGGCCCTGGGAAACCCTGCCAGCAGAGTCATCAAAAAGCATAACAGACTGCTGCATGACTTGGGGCTCAGACTGCTTGTCTGATTTGCAAGGGGGTGAGTTGAAAGACAGATGGCCATGGGCTGTAGGTGCCAAAGTGGCAATATTAGATTATCCAGCTCACCTTTGCGCGCATGTGAAATAGCATTATCCCATGGGGGTCAGTGCACGGACTGGTGAGATGAGATCCCAGGCATATCCAAGACAATAAACACGTCCAGCACTTTTCAGTTAGAAGATTTTTCTTTAGTTCCTTTATTGAATACGGTACAAAAAATTAGTTTGTGCAGCAAGAGAATCCCAACCTCCTGACGTGGGTCTACAGAGGATCGTCTACGCGTTTCGAGCACACCTGCTCTTAATCATGACTCCATGTTGGACTCTGACTTGCTCAGTTTTAAATGCTCCCAGAGTTCGGACTCCACACTCAAAGGAGGAGAGAGAACTCAGGTGTAGAATAATTAGGTAGTATTACTGGGCTCAGCCAGGGACCAGCATATTATCTGCAGTGTTCAATAAATAGTGCGCCACCCACGTGACAAATACATGTATAAATATATACATGTAAAACACATTGTGTTTTTTTCTTTTATTACAGGAATGTTTTTGTACATGTCAAAGATGTTACCAATAGCAATAAGACCTTTGTTAGTTTATTGTATTAGTGTATGATGTCGGTCATACACTTGTTTTTTTATCTGTATATGTGTTATATGCATTTCATTTAGATGTTTTAGGGGTATGTTCTTAATATTTTAGTATAATAAAGTGTACTATCACTATTACCGCTTGTGGTTCCCTTTTGAGTGTGCCCCCCCATACTTGTTTTTTCACTCAAGTTGGTTAGACAGCCCCGGGCCTATCATGCACTTAATCCGCCCCTCAGACTGCTTGGCTGATTTGCAAGGGGGTGAGGTGAAAGACTGATGGACATCGGCTGCAGGTGCCAACTCTGATCTTTCATCATGGCACTAGGTGGGAGACAATGTGAAGGAACTGGAGGCGCTGTCAGCCACCCAATCTTCTATCTCATGTACTTGTTCTGGCCTCACCATTCGTAGAGCCGCATTCGGACCTACTAAATAATGCTGAAGGTTCTGTCGCCTACTCGCACCTGAGGAAGGTGTTTTGCTTGTGCATGTAGCTGGTACAGATCGACCACGTCCTCTCCCTGCAACAGGAGCTCCACCAGCAGCACCACGACCAGGGTCATGTCCCTTATTTGACGCTCTCCTCATTCTTTGTGTTCACCCACCAAACTAACAGATGGTTTATGTCAGGCGACAATGTAACCGCCAATAGTCAACAATTATGTTCACTGACAGTAAGGCAGTGTCGGTGTCAAAAAGAGGAAAAAATTCTTGAGGTCACACAATAGTGTGACAGGCGAATTTTATACAACTTTACGGTCCCAATTTTTTTTTATTTGTCAACCAACAATGTAACTGCAATATTGACTGGTTGTATTTGACTGTGACAAATGCAGCAATCCAGAATATAACAGCAGTATCTAACACTAGTATTTGACTGTCACAAATGCAGCAAAGGCCCCAGATGTAGGGTCTTGCAAAAAATGGGTGTTTTTTTTTAAACCTAGAATATAACTACAGTATTTAAAGTTTGTATTTGACTGTCACAAATTCAGCAAAGGACCCAAAATGTATTATCTTGCAAAAAATTAGTGTTTTTTTAAACCTAGAATATTACTGCAGTATTTAAACCTTGTATTTGACTGTCACAAAAGCACATATGCTGTGTTGGTGCACAGAACTTGCATAAAATGGCCGCCGCCACCCACCTAACTAACAGACGGATAAAAGTTATTTTTCTGTGTCACTGGGCTCAGGGTACAAAAATGGTGCACTGCACCCCCAAAACAAAACTGCTGTAGATCGCTGAGTTAACAAGCACTTCTGATAACAGATTCAGTCCTATTCTCTCCCTCACAGCAGCAGCAGCATCCTCTCCCTACACTGAGCACAGCAGAGTGACGTGCAGCGCTACGTGACTCCAGCTTATATAGAGGCTGGGTCACATGCTGCACTGGCCAATCACAGCCATGCCATTAGTAGGCATGGCTGTGATGACTTCTAGGGGCACAAGAGTTAAACGCTTGTTGATTGGCTGCCCTGCAGCCTTTCAAAAAGTGCCATTAACTCGCCGAACACCGAACCCGAACTTTTACTGAAAAGTTTGGGTTCGGGGTCCAAAAATCCTAATGTTCGGTACGAATCCGAACTTTACAGTTCGGGTTTGCTCAACCCTAATGGTGAACTCTGGCATGCTGTTTATCTGCCGGAACAGCCTGTGGAATATCTTTAGCGCATGTGCGAAAGTAGCCTCACTGCGTCACTCATCCTTCTCTGGTCACAGTGAATGGTCTGATGTGCTAATGGCATGGTTGACAAGCTTTCATGCTGGGTTTCTGAGAGGTGGGAAGGTGGAGCGCTCAGTGCTCTGGAATATAGTTTCACGCATTGGTATGCCCATGGGTACACCTAGCCTTTCTGCTGCCTGACAAAAATTGAAACGGTACCCCCCATGCCAATTTCTTAACCTAACCCCTCTGCCACAATGAATGAGCCCATGGCCCTTCCGCTGCCCCCCTCTTGCCCCTACCTGGTGCTGCCTGAGGCTATCATCTCAGGCCTCATTGGTGGTGCACCCCTGGGAATGCCCAGGGGCGTAGCTAAATGCTCATGGGCCCTGGTGCAGGAGTTCAGCTTGGGCCCCCTTCCCTCAGAACCTTGTGGCCAGGGGCAGAGGAGCACATAGCCTTCATGCTGCCTGCATCAAAAAACTTTAATGGCGCCCCTCCCCCCCCATTCTAAATTATTGCCCTAACCGCTTCCCTCCAGCCAGAAGTGCAGCTTGACCAGCATACACTTTCTATAATACCGGTGTCTTCTTATGCAGCACAAGGGTCTTTGGGCCCCTCAGGCTCCTGGGCCCGGTAGCGACTGCTACCTTTGCACCCCCTATAGCTACGCCCCTGGGAATGCCCCTTTCTTCAGTCCCCCTCCCTGATTCCTTAAAGGGAACCTGTCACCTGGATTTTGTGTATAGAGCTCAGGACAGGAATTACTAGATGGCCGCTAGCACATCCGCAATACCCAGTCCCCATAGCTCTGTGTGCTTTTATTGTGTAAAAATACCGATTTGATACAAATGCAAATTAACCTGAGTTGAGTCCTGTCCCTGACTCATCTCACGTACAGAACTCATCTCAGGGACAGGACTCATCTCACATACAGGACTCATCTCACATACAGGACTCATCTCACATACAGGACTCATCTCAGGTTAATTTGCATATGTATCAAATCGGTTTTTTTTATACAATAAAAGCACACAGAGCTATGGGGACTGGGTATTGTGGATGTGCTAGCGGTGATCTAGCAACCCATGTCCTCAGCTCTATACACAAAATCCATGCGACAGGTTCCCTTTAAACCACACCCCATTTAGAATAGTCACAAATCGGTTGTTAATAGGGGATGTTTTTTTTTTATTATGGAAGTGTCCTTTTAAGATGTCCTCCAAACATGCAAATATTTCATAAAAATATTTCATTTCAAAACGCATCAATGAAGGAAACTGGAATCTATAGGGAACGTCATCCAAACGTGCAAATTCTCTTCCCACCAGCAGAGGGCGGCAACGCCTATCACCTAGTCTGACGCGCCGCCATGTTTGTAGAGGGTGACACACGTCAGACAGTGACTTCAGGGGGAAATCCGGAACATAGAGTTGATAGTTCACGGCTAGAGAGGCCGGCTAAGTGGCTACACTTCCGGGTGGTGTTGGAAGTGTCTGTAGGGGTGTTGGGTCATTCAGCTGGTGTGAGAGGAAGACCGGGAGGTAGGGGAGCCGGTGCAGACGCGGAGACGTGGGGGAGGGACAGCCAGCATTAGCAGGTAAGAAGGTGGATGTGGCCATTACTTCTGTAATGGAAGCAACAGGTAGGCGGGGAGTGTGCACCTGTATGGAGGGAGCTGGTGGTCACCCGCCTGCTGCAGCACGTCAGACTCCCAGTACTTTGCAGACTGTCACCCTGCCTGTGACATAAGCCTGCACCCATGTAGTCCAAGGTTTGTTTAAATGGCATGTGTCCTCAGCCAATAGTGGCTCACGTGTGCTCTGAGTATTTAGACTCCTTCACCAGAAGTGGGTGCTCCTGGTGTTATTGATGGGGTGAGAGTGGGTGCTCCTAGGCCTTACCCCGGTGAGATGCTGTTGTGTGGTGGGCTCCGGTGCCGGATCCACGCCGTTCCGTCCATTGTGTCGGTATCGGAGCTCCGCTCACAATAGATGTGTCTGTGCCAGAGCTACCCCTGAACGGTTGATCAGTGGGTTGTTTGACTCCCCCCATCAATCCGATATAGATCCTGGGGATAGGCTCAATATGAAAAATCCCTTTAAATCCTTTTGCACAGGACTGTAGTTTCTGTCCACATTTTTTGCTAATCGGATGCGGACCCGTTCATTTCAATGGGGCGGCATAGGACACACGCACGCTCGGCGGGGTGAACGGGAGAATGCACTATATGCCAGTGGAGATTACATGGCAGGTGTTGGATACTTCGCAGTGTGATGTCCTAATCCCATGCTGGTTGTATGAGGGGTTAGGGCCACAGTGTTCATCTGCAGAGGAAGGAACGGAGCCAAGTTCTCACCCTAGGGTCCTTACACGAAATGTCCCCAACCACCTTTTACTACTGGGTATAGGCAGAGTGGGCTTCACTCTTGTAGTCCTATGCAGGGGTTAATCACGCACTGTACAGTTATCAGTTTGTGCTTTATAGCTGCAGCTTACTGGAGGACAACTAAGATCTAAGGTTTATGAGTGTTTTACCAAAAAGATAAGGAAAAGGAAGTAGCTGAGAGAAGCAGGATATTCAGCGTCCTGGCGAAGGTAGGCAACGTTTTCCGGATCACAGCGTAGGAGGGTCCTGAAATCTGCCGCCGGGGAATTAAAGGTTAATATATTGATTTAGTTTATGAGCAGATTTATAAAATTTTCCATTTATTCTTGATTTTGTATTTTCAGTAGAAATCAGTGTTGGTCCCATTATGCGGGGGCGTATCTTTTCCGGAGAATGAAGATGGTCCGACAACCAGGACCCCCGTGGATCAGCTGTTGGGAAAGCTCTGTGAGCGCCATGGCCTCTTCCTAGGCCATGTGACATCACCGTTCGTCTGTCACATGGTCTAGTTGCAGCTCAGCCCCGTTCAAGTCAATGGGTCTGAGCTGCAATTCCAAGCACTGCCGCTATACGATGTACGGCGCTGTGCGCGGAGAGATCCCTCTAGACGGCTGCGCATCTCTGAAACAGCTGATTGGTGGGGTTACTGGGACTCGGACCCCCGTGATGTGATAGTGATGACCTATCCTCCATTCCTGGATAGCCCCTTTATACATGAGCCGTTCCCTTTCAGGCCACATGCACACGGTGCTTATTATGTCCAGACTTTTGACTGGAAAATCCGCGGAGTGATACAGTACCAGTTAAGTAGAAGACATTTTTGACTTGTGGTGCAGATCTTGAAATCCGCTGCATGTCAATTGTGTGGATTTTCAGAACAGATTTCACCTTTTGGGATGAGGTGAAAGGGCCAAAATCTGTGAAAAAATCCTCAAGTGACACAAGCAGATTTTGGTGCAGAAATGCAGTAAAATCTGCACAAAAATCCAGATAATCTGCACTGCTGTGTGCATGTTCCATAATGCCTCAGTCACACGTCAGTGATTTCCATCATGGATTTTTAATCCAAAACCAGGTGCGGCTGTAAACACAGAACAGGTGCAGATCTTTCCCTTATACCTTGTGTCTGTGGAGGCTCCAATCCTGGTTTTGGCTCACAATCACTGATGGAAATCACTGACCAAACACTGACGTGTGAATGAGGCTTAATTCATCCCGCAGATGAAATATTTTTTCTCATGAGCTCCAGACAGAAATCAGTGCGTTTTTTTTTTTCTCTGATGCTTCATCATTTACTTGCATTGGAATCAGATTAGGAATGGATTTAACTAAATTCTCATCTAATCCTGAACATGTGAAGAGACTGCGCAGGAGTATTATAGCAGTGCTTGAATGGGAACTGCAGCAGCAATGCAGATGTGTGCTGCAGTCACCATGAACCTATGGTTGTACAGGACATGTAGTTAAAAGGGTTATCTGCCCTTTTACTACTGATGACCTATCCTCAGGATAAGTCATCAGTATCTGATAGGTGGGATCTGACCCCCGGGACCCCCGCCCATCAGCTGTTTGAGAAGGCACTGGAGCTCCTGTGAGTGCCGCAGCCTTCTCCCAGCTCCATACATTGTACAGCAGCTGTGCTTGGTATCGCAGGTCAGTCCCATTCACTTAGAGGGAACCTGTCACCGGGATTTGATGTATATTGCATGTATAGGACATGGGTTGCTAGATGGCTGCTACCACATCCGCAATACCCAGTCCCCATAGCTCTGTGTGCTTTTATTGTGGAAAAAAAAGGATTTGATTCATATGCAAATTACCCTGAGATGAGTCCTGTACGTTAAATGAGTCCAGCGTGAAGGAGCGCAGAACCGCCCCGCATCCTCAATCTCCTCCTTGCTCCCCGATGTCAGACAGCCAGAGCGCCGTAATCTCGCGATGCGCGAGCTAGCGCATGCGCAGTGTCCTCATAGTGTTCCTTCCCTGAGGCTGATGCCAGCACAGGGAAGGAACAGGGCTTGCGCATCGATTACGGAGATAACGGCGCTCTGGCTGTCTGACATCGGGGAGCAAGGAGGAGATTCTGAGGATGCGGGGCGGTGCTGCGCTCCTTCACGCTGGACTCATCTCAGGGACAGGACACATCTCAGGGTAATTTGCATTATGTATCAAATCGTTTTTTTTCCACAATAAAAGCACACAGAGCTATGGGGACTGGGTATTGCAGATATGCTAGCGGCCATCTAGCATCCCATGTCCTCATCTCTATACCCAAAATCCCGGTGACAGGTTCCCTTTAAGTGGGGCTGAGCTGCGTCTAGACCACGTGAGTGATGAACGTGTAGTCTCTGGCCTAGGGAAAGCAGTGAGAAGCCTGTGGCGCTCACAGGAGTGCTGGTGCCTTCTCAATCAGCTGATCGGCAGAGGTCCTCCAATCAGATACTGAC
The DNA here is from genome assembly GCF_905171765.1 of Bufo bufo. NCBI lineage: Eukaryota > Metazoa > Chordata > Amphibia > Anura > Bufonidae > Bufo > Bufo bufo. The sequence continues at coordinate 657,140,971 of NC_053390.1, forward strand.
CTAGTAAAATGTCAGAAAACCCTCTGCCCTATTTCTGTCCAGGAGTAATTTATCTGTAAGGCTAGGTTTGCATATTTTTTTTTTTATTACTGTTGTGATTATTTATTACTGTGTTTTTTTTTTTTGTTTTTTTTTTTACTGTTTATTGCTGAGCATACCCATAGACCCCATTCATGCAGCAAATGCCAAATCTATTGGACGCCTCAGGCAACGTCCAGGCGGATTCCGCAGACGGATCCAGAACCATTCAGCTCGACAGTGCTGCTTCTGTGTGGTTATGTGCATCCGTTCCGCACCGACCTTCCAGATTTGCCGCCCGCAATATGGGCACGGCCAATCACTTGCCATATTCTTATATTTTTCATAAATGCTTCGTTTTCTTTATATCATTTAAAAAAAAGTACAAAGTGCAGCAATATGTGTAGGAAGAGCCGTGTTGTGATTTTGGCGCATGCCGTGTGTGGGAGGAAATGTACCCACAAGTAAGGGCTCTGTTTCTCACTGCATCATATGCTCCCGCCCTTGCTAGAAGATGTAATTCTAGGAGATCTCAAGAAGAGGGCCCCAAAGCCATGGGAGAGCAAGCCTCGCATGCTCCCCCCTCCCCTCCATCCACCGCACGTTGGCTCTGCTATGGTGAATGGAGAGCATGTGCGGCCTGTGCTGCGTTCACACCAAGGTTCCTAGAGGTGGCACCTGCACCTTTCAGACATAAATATCAAGATGGGACAACCCCTTTAATATACCTTACAGAGGACTTCCACTTAAAAAGATGGTTTAATATCACTAGAGCACATGCAGGTGATCAAAGTTTGGTCATTCTTCTTACTTTTCGTGGGCTGCCTGAGATATCGACAGTGTTCTGTTCTCATCTTGGCATAAACTTTTCCCCACAGTCAAGCGTTTGGGGTGAGGTGGGGGCATGGGTAGTACTGTCTGCTCGCCTGAGTTGTATTCGTCATAAATAATAATTCTAGAGCATCTTTTCTTAGAGCTTTGTTATTCCTTCCTCCTAGAAATTTATGAATAAATTGACAGCTGTCTGGTAGTTTGCAGAACGGGTGCGGACCCATTCATTTTCAAGGGGGCCGCAAAAAATCTGGACAGCACACCGTGTGCTGTCTGCATCCGCACTTATGTTCCGCGGCCCCGCAAAAAATAAATAAAACGGAGACACTTTGGTTTCTTACTTTGGCAAATTGCTATGGGCTTAGACCAAAATGTCAGCCTTGTTCATTGTCGTGTGTCCCGGTGGTTGAGAGAACAGCACACTAGAATGACAGCAAGAGGTGGACCTCTGCACGGACGCATGGTCTGATTAGAAGAATGGTGAAATTGAACGCCACATCCCAACCGTAGTGCAGCAGACAGTGTCTACACAAACCATCAGAAGGCGTGTGCATGACACTGGGCTATGCGCTAGACGTCCAACTACAGGTGTTTCATTGACCCCACGACACTGCTTTCAAAGGCTATCGTGGTGCAGAGCATGAAATGGCTGGAATGGAGGTCTGTCGTCAGTGATGGTCCAGCTTTCATCTTTGGTGCAATGATAGACCACCAGGGCAATGCCATAAAGAGGCCTTCACAAGGGAATGTCGCACTAGATCTGCTCCATGGATTATGGTGTGGAATGGCATAATCCACAGTAGCTGGACCCCTCTAGTCTTCATTTCAGGTACACTAATAACTTGGTGTGACATTGATTTGTTCGGGGAACCAGTGGTTCAGCCATTTCTCCAAATGGAACGATGTCAGGTCGCATGCTGCCCATGATTAGGGTTGAGCGAATCGGGTTCGGATTGCTGTATCTGTACCAGATTAGTTTTCAGATTTAGTCTTACTGTAAAATGTATGTCCCCCGCGAAGATGTTTCCTAATTTTTGCAAATATCGGAAGACTTGCTTTGTCTCGCATCTGTCACATGTCAGGTCATTTATTGGCATAAATGACTGTATTAAAATACTAAGTCTTTGTGCCTCATTAACGAAGCTTTTTAAGTTCCGCTTCATATTTTGATACAGTAATTTACGCCCATAATCTGGTTGGGATTAGAGCTGCAACGAGTACTCGATTAAATTGAGTAATTCGACACACAAAAATCCTCAATGTAAATTTTTTGCATCGAGGATTCGTTTGTGTCATGTGACCACGGAGCGGGAGTGAAGTTTGCTATTTCTCCCGCTCCGTGGTCTCCCGCTGGCCTGCAATACTCACCTTTCCAGCAGGGGGCCTCCGGACACTCCACGACATGTCCATGGTCCCACGCTGCACTGACCTCCTGACGTGCACACCCCGTGACCTGACGCGCTGTGTGACGTCAGGCCCAGAGCAGCGCAGAACGATGGAGTGTCGGCGGCGCCACTGCTGGAAAGCTAAGTTGGTGACAGCGAGGGGGTGGGGGCGTGACTAAGGCCGGGCGCCCGGAGTGCACAGCGTCATAGCAACCAATGCTAGGCAGGAGGAGGGCAGGCTCCATGGACGGGCACAGCTCTGGGTGCTGGGACAGAAGCTCTGTGTGCTACAGTAGTTGCAGCTCCAGCTTACAGGGGGCGTGTCCTCGAGTCGAGATCCCAGAATAATACAAGAAAGGAAGTAAAGGTGCCCATAAATAGTGCCAGCCAGGGTGCCCACAATAGAAAAAAGAGTGTCAGAGTGCTTCTATGACTAGTCCAAGTTTGTGTCACCATATATGATGGCAGCTAGAGCACCCTTCTGTATAGTGCCAACCAGAGTGCTCCCATGAATAGTTCCAACCAGAGAATCGCCATAAATAGTTCCAGTCAAAAGGCCACCAGGAACAGTGCCCCCACAGTAACCCCATCAATAGTGCCAGCCACAGTGCCCCCATCAATAGTGCCAGTGGCAGAGACGATGGCACAAGGGGGGAGAGGAGCTGATGCCACCGGGGTGGGGGAGAGCTGATGGCACTGGGGGATAGTGGATTTGATGGCACTGGGAGGAACTGATACACTTGGGCTGATTGCACAGGGGGTAACAAAGGGTGTTGGGGACTAATGGCAGGGGGTCTTATGAGTTTTTAAAAAAATGAAAACAGTCTATTCATTTTTTATAAGATTAGTCAATTAATCATAAAATATAATCGATATAATACTCTATTTCTAAAATAATAGTTTACTGCAGCCTGATTCACTCAACCCTACTCATGATACTGCGAGCAGCCTGCTAGGCTTAAACGTGCTACCATGACTTGCAGCGTCTCCGGACTTGTCTCCCATCGATCACATTTGGGATGTGATTGCTTAGTAATTGCAAAAGGAGCTGCCAGCAGCAAGATTTCCTTGTATTTCTTTCTTTTAGGGTATGACCTGTATTTGCAGTAGGAGGCACAGCAGAAATCATTGTTGGTCCCATTTAGCGGGGCGTATCATTTCTGGAGACTGAACATGGTTTGACAACCAGGACCCCCGCAGATCAGCAGTTAGGAGAGGCCAGTGCTCTGAGCGCCATGGCCTCTTCCTAGTCCATGTGACATCACTGTACATCGGTCACATGGCCTACGTTCAAGTCTAGTGTCTGAGCTGCAATACCAAGCACTGCCACTATACGATGTAAGGCGCTGTGCGCTGCATATCTCTGAAAGAGTTGACGGGGGGAGGTGCTGGGACTTGGACCCCTGCCCATGTGACAGTGATGACCGATCATGAGGATAGGTCATTATTATCGATAACTGGATAGCCCCTTTATACATGACCGGTTCCCTTTCAGGCCACATGCACATGGTGCGTATTATGTGCAGATTTTTGACTAGAAAATCCACAGAGTAATACAGTACCAGTTTTTAGATGACATTTTTGACTTGTGGTGCAGATCTTGAAATCCGCAGCATGACAATTGTGTGGATTTTCAGTGCAAAAGGAGCTGCCAGCAGCAGATTCTGCATTCAGCGTGACAACCATTAATAACCTCATTGATGGCATGTTGAGGTGTGTACGTTTGTGTGTATTTGCATGTGGCGCTCATACTCCACCATTTTCATTTTTTATCAGTTGCATATCATTAAAGGGGTTGTCCACTCTTGTTATATAAATGACCTATTCTCAGGATAGGTCAATAGAGATGAGCGAATTTCCTAATTTGAAATTCGTTCACACTTCGTTTGGTGGTAAAAGGTGAATTGCGTTATGGATTCTGTTACCACAGACCATAACGCAATTCTATGACGAAATGCATAACGGAATAGAGAGTCCTCTCCTGCATGACGGAATCCGTTTTGCAGCCCATAGACTTCTATTATGACGGAATGCATAACTGAATGCCCCTAAAAGGCATTCCGTCATAGAATTGCGTTATGGTCCGTGGTAACGGAATCCATAACGCAATTCACCTTTTACCACAAAACGAAGTGTGAACGAATTTCACAAGCGGACATTCGCTCAGCTCTAGTCATCAATATCAAATCAGCGGAGACCGGACTTCCGGCACCCCCGCTGATCAGCTGGTTGAAGGGAACGCAGGGCTTGTATGAGCACCGCTTTCTCTTCACTCTTTAACTGCTCGCAATGGTCATTGCAGCGGTGAGCAGGTGTCATTAAAACTCCTCCGTCCTATTCATTTCAATGGGATGGCTCCTTTTAGTGCAGTGCAGGCACTCGGAGAGGTGTGGTGAGTAATAACAGTGCTAGGACTAGGAGCACTATACTCCCCACTCCCTGGGCTCACCAATCCATTTGCTCTCCTCCTGGGCCCCTTCCTGAGCCTGGGCCCTGTAGCAGCCGCCTCCCCTGGCTCCATGGTAGCCTTGCCCCTGGTTGATGGCGAGCAGGTAAACAGTGAAGAGAAGGCTGCGCTCATACTAGCCCTGCGTTCCCTTCAAACAGCAGGATTCGGCCCCCCTGCTGGTCTGATATGGATAGGTCATCAATATAACATGTCTACCCATCCATTTTCCAGAATTCCATGACTTTTCCTTCTTGGTGTTACAATTTTGATGATGAGGAGCGTATGAGGGACCTGTTGTAGATGAAGTCGTAGAGTTTTGGGAAGGTTTCACTGCATGCTTATTACTGGTTGGATACATCAGGTTCTGCCTCAGGCTTTTCTTGTGTATTCTTATTGTAAGGCCCTGGGTACTGTGAGACTTGGAACGTATACACTGACTGATTGTGAGGGATGTGGAGCTGTGACACATCTGCAGCTACATCATCACTGCCGTGTACGTGTCCAGCACACCCAGCGAGACCTAGGAGTGACTGTGGGAGGAGGATGGAGTCAGATGACGGGAGAAGCCCACACCGGTGTTAAGTTTAGAAATCCCAACACTCAAACTTGAGAAATATTTACAGATGTAGCAGAGCTGCGCTGGTATTTAGTAAAGCAATGTATGGGGGCTGCCACACTATAAAACATCTGCCTTGTGCTGCAGTTTATTTTTTTGCCTTTTTGTGGTGTTTTTTGTTGCCTGTCATTATTTTTTTCCTAGCTTTGCATTTTTCTACAGAAAAGTATGTATGTTTGATGTTACTTCTTTTGTAGATCAGTATGAAAAAAGAGCTATAAAAAACACAATTGTTCAAATTTATCAAAACTAGTGCAAAGTAGAACTGGCTTAGGCCTCTTTCACACTTGCGTTGTCCGGATCCGGCGTGTACTCCACTTGCCGGAATTACACGCCGGATCCGGAAAAACGCAAGTGTACTGAAAGCATTTGAAGACGGAACAGTCTTCCAAATGCGTTCAGTGTTACTATGGCACCCAGGACGCTATTAAAGTCCTGGTTGCCATAGTAGGAGCGGGGAGCGGGGGAGCAGTATACTTACCGTCCGTGCGGCTCCCGGGGCGCTCCAGAGTGACGTCAGAGCGCCCCATGCGCATGGATGACGTGATCCATGTGATCACATGATCCATGCGCTTGGGGCGCCCTGACGTCACTCTGAAGCGCCCCGGGAGCCGCACAGACGGTAAGTATACTGCTCCCCCGCTCCCCGCTACACTTTACCATGGCTGCCAGGACTTTAGCGTCCCGGCAGCCATGGTAACCACTCTGAAAAAGCAAAATGTCGGCTCCGGCAATGCGCCGAAACGACGTTTAGCTTAAGGCCGGATCCGGATCAATGCCTTTCAATGGGCATTAATTCCGGATCCGGCCTTGCGGCAAGTGTTCCGGATTTTTGGCCGGAGCAAAAAGCGCAGCATGCTGCGGTATTTTCTCCGGCCAAAAAACGTTCCGTTCCGGAACTGAAGACATCCTGATGCATCCTGAACGGATTTCTCTCTATTCAGAATGCATTAGGATAATCCTGATCAGGATTCTTCCGGCATAGAGCCCCGACGACGGAACTCTATGCCGGAAGACAAGAACGCAAGTGTGAAAGAGCCCTTAGTTGTCCATAGCAGCCAATCAGATTCCACCTTTCATTTTTCAGAGCTCATTTGGAAAATTAAAGTGGGAATCTGATTGGTTGCTGTGGTCAACTACGCCAGTTCTACTTTACACCAGTTTGCTAAATCTCCCCCAATGTGTGTACACCTTGGAAAGACTGAACACTGCCACTTTTTCAGACAGAGTCAAAAAATAATGGATGTCTATGGGACGAAAATGTCAGAAAATGAGGCAAAAATCATTCTTTTCCTTAGTTTTTTTTAAGCAGCTGTCTCCATCTAAGGCTCTGTTCATAAAAAGGCATAAACAATGCCTGTAGTAAGCTGCACTGTGTGCAAAAAAAGGCAGAAAAAAGCCTCTTATCTTTTGCAATTTTCCACTGGACGGCTACTTTCAGAGGATCTCAAAACCGCAGGAAATCGCATCCATTTGAATAATACAACCGGCTGCATTCGTTCAGGACGGATCTGCTTGTATTATATCAAAAATGTATTATATCAAAAATGAACATACCGGCATCAAATACCATTGTAAGGCCTCATGCGCTCGAAAGTTGTTTTTCTCGGCCTCCGTTCCGTTTTTTTTGCGGATAGGATGGGGACCCATTTATTTCAATGTGTCAGCAAAAAAATGCTGATAGTTCATCCTTTTGTGTTCCGCGTCCGTTGTCCGTGTTTCCCTTCAGCAAAAAAAATAGTGCATGTCCTACTTTTTTCACATTTGCGGACAAGGATAGGCATTTATTACAAAGGATCTGTGGAAAAAAACGGATCCTCCAAAAAAAACGGATGCCGCATCTGTTTTTTTTTGCGGACACACAATTTGCGGTCGTGTGCATGAGGCCTAAGTCGATGGGCGGCGGATCCAGCACCATTGACTTACATGGTTTTTGATGCCAGATCAAGTTACACGTGCGGGTTTGGTGTGGAAACGTTAATTATTCTGGATCTTCTGCATGTTTACCCGCACCCCATGTGCAGCGATTTGAATAGAGGAGGCGGTGTAGCAGGTTCCTCTATTCACTGTATAGCATTCATTGAATGCTATGTATCAAGGCAAGGAGACGGTATTAAACCACTTTTTGAGGAGCTGCGGTGTGGCGGGTTTTGTCACGTCTGCAGATTTTTGGGACCATTTAGTCTGGAGCCCTGATTGAAAACCAATATATTGCTGTTGTCGCCTGACGCTGCAGTAGACGGCACATTCCTGGGGATCTTGTATTGTTAAAAAGAGCTGGAAGAAACCACATTGGTGTCAAATAAGAATTCACGTGGACAACTCCTCCTTTCACTGACGTCAGTCACATGTTTAGGGTTAGGCCTTGTCATTCTAACAAAAGATCGTATGACATGTCGCTAGCAGCCTGCTGATCAAGAAAATCTACTTTCCTGGGCAGAAAGGTGGAGAGAAAGAATAAGCAGAAGGCTAAAGGACCACTCCGGTCAAAAATGGAAAAATCATCCATCACATAGTATTTGTGTGTGCCCTACTTTTACATTGTCCAGGCTTTCTACTCCTTTGATTTCTTGTTACTGTATTTCTGACTCCAAGGCCAGTAACGGAGTCAGCTGGATGGCGAATGCCTCTCAGCAGAACTAAGCTCCTCCTACAGCGGTAAAAGCGGAGTGTGAATGATGCATTATGGCGCCTGAGAGACATAAACCTGAGGCTGGGAATACGTCAGAGGATCTCTGTAATGGCACTATTCAGAAACTTTGGGAGCACGTATATCTCCACGACTTTCACCAAAGGATGCATTTTTAGTTTTGGCTTGGATTGGCTCTTTAAAGGGCATCTGTCAGCAGGTTTGTAGCTATGAAACTGTCTGACCTGTTTCATGTGCGCTTGGCAGCTGAAGGCATCTGTGTTGGTCCCATGTTCATATGTGTCCACATTGCTGAGAAAAATTATGTTTTTATATATGCACATGAGCCTTTTGGAGCAACGGGGGCGTTGCCGTTACACCTGGAGGCTCTGCTCTCTCTGCAACTGCTGCACCCTCTCCACTTTAATCAACAGGGCCAAGGGATGAGTCAGCAGTTTCAGAGAGAACAGAGCCTCCAGGTGTAACGGCAAAGTCTCTGCTGCTCCTAGAGACTCATTTTCATATATTAAAACATAATATTTCTCACCTATGTGGACACATATAAACATGGGGCCAATACAGATGCCTTCAGCTGCCAAGCGCACATGTAACAGTTCAGACAGTTTTATAGATAGAAATCTGCTGACAGATGCCCTTTAAAGCTCCTGAATGGCAGCTAGCTATTGGGCTGGACTCCAAAACATGCATTTAGAAATAAATAATTCTTGGTGCACACTGACGTTTGGTTTAGGCCTCATGCACACGGCCGTTGTTGTGTTCCGTTCCGCAAAATGGTGTTCCGTTGTTCCGTGATTTGTTTCCGTGTGTCTTCCTTTATTTTTGGAGGATCACCAGACATGAAAGAAAGTAAAAAAAAAAAAAATCTAAGAAAGGTTTGCCATGCAAATGATAGGAAAAAAAACGGACGCGGATGACAATCTTATGTGCCTCCATGTTTTTTAGCGGTCCCATTGACTTGAATGGGTCCGCGAACCGTTTTCCACGAAAATAATAGGACAGGTTTTTTTTTTTTTTCGGGGAGTTGGTTCCTCAATATGCAGCAGGTTCTGCGATGGCATTTTTTAAGAGTTCCCCCCCCCATGACATCAAAAGTTCTAAAAAAAAAATAATAAACACTGTGTATGTGACTTTTTTGATGCAGTTATCACGACTCTTGTTTGGGTCTCAAAAACAGCGGGCCCTCAAATCCACTCTCTGGCACAGTAGTGGGCATGTTTATCTGTTGATCCATTCATTCCTCTAGGACTGACAAAGACATAAGACCTAGTAAGTCCCATAGAAGTGATATCGCCGTTTGCTCCTTTGTCTCGTTTTCACAACCGCCAGAAGTACAATCAGTACAGTATGATTGGCTGGAAGGCGGTTTTACAATCGTGACCAATGGGGAGACAGGTTATGGTATGAAGTGATTGGCTGGCGAAGATGTTAATGATCGCGTGAACTTATGTTCGCGCGTTCGCACACTTATTCGCGCCCTTTCCGTTGCCGCGCTTATCCTTGTGGATGAAGAAACCTTTGTTAGACTGTCCCCATCCCTCCCGCCTCAGCTGGCGCCATGACACTGGTATCCTGCAGTAATACCAGGCCGGGCACAAATCAGCTACAGGTCGGGACGACCAGACCATCGTGCGAAAGTTTCTGCGCAGATGCGAACGAATCTGCGCATCTCCATAGGATAGATGGCGACCATACGGCGAACAATAATTTTCCACAACAGAAGTGAACCGAGCTGTGGAGCGCTCTACCACTCCATTCAGACAGAGGACTCGGGAACACTCTGTTTTCGGGATCACTGGGGGTCCCAGCAGTCTGCTCTAGTGATCTGATATATATCACCTATCTAGTGGTTAGGGATATAAGCTTTTCATGAGATAACCCCTTTAACACTCCACAACCCCTGTTTTTGTATAGGTTTGACCTGTGCAGGAATCAAAAACACTGGCGCATGTTTGCCAATATGAGTGTTCCTAGATTTTTAAGTAAATTGCACCAAAACATGGCACTATTTGGCACATCTAATTTTAGAGGAATTATCTGTGCGAGGTCATGACTTACTGAAGAAGGGCTTGACAAAATTCTGGCAGAATATTCTATCTCAGTCAAAGCCAACCAATAGTTGGTATTAAGTTAGCTAAGTGTTTATCCCTTGTGGTGATTCGCTCTGGGAGTTAGTATTAGCGGGTGCAGCACAAAGGCAAAGTACAAGTTCTTGGTTCAAAACATCAGTGTTTATTCACACGTGAAAGCAAAACAATCGTGATCGTTCAGACACATGAAAAGTTCATAAACAAAACAGTAACCTTTTCTCCTGGGTGTTACTTCACACCCTGTTGGAAGTTCTGCCTTGTCAAGTCCACAGGCAGGCGTTAGGCGGCCTGTTCGCCCTCACAGGGGTCTGAGCCCTTAAGCCCGGCTCAAGCCACAGATCCTAACACAGCCCTCAGATCACAGCACACAGTTCTCCTGAGCTCCACTGTCAGACGGAGGTAATCCTCCTCACCTGGCAGTGCTGGCTGGTTTTTATGCCTGGCAAAACCCTGCCTGGAATATAGGGAGTAGTCACCCACCCAGCACTTTGACTACTCCCAGTAAGAGCCGTCCTTGATCAGCTATTACAGCCATACTAAGTATCAAAGTGTCAAACAGCAACTGCTGCTGACACATAAAAGCCGGCTCTTACTCCACCGAGGCCAGGAACCTCGGTGACACGTACCTATCATCCACGATGATTCCTTGTACCTTCTTACACCCTTTACTAGCCTGAGTCACTGGGATAAACCTGGTGCAGGTCTAGACCCTTATCTAAAGGTGGCCATGCACATTAGACAGAAGATGGTTGAACAGAAGTTAAGCCAACAGTCTGGTGAACATTCATTTTGAAGACATGGCCATGCACATTTCATGTTCAATGAAACTGGACGATGGACGAAAGATTTTTCTGGGAACTTTCTTTCAAAGAAAGCTCTTTAAAGCCTCATTCACACGTCCGTGCTTAAATCCGTGAAAAGGTGGTCAGTGATGCCTCTGTGAAGATGTCCGTGATGGATCCGTGTTTCCGTTTTTCCTGTCCGTGTGCCATCCGTGTTTCACTGACACTGAACAGCTGAAATTTTTTTTTCAAAGCATCTCTTCCTAATGATCCGTGAAACACGGATTAAGCTCGGATGGCATCCGTGGTTTTCACGGACCCATAGACTATAATGGGTGTGATGGATCTGAACGGACAAAATAGGGCATGCATCAGTGCTCAAAAAGAAAAAAAAAACAGACCCACGGACCGTGCTAAGACACGGATGTGTGAATACACACATTAAAATGAATGGTGACGTATGAATGAGGCTTAATTCGTGAACTGTCTTTCTTTGAACGAAAGGTCTGTTGACAGACAATGGGTGACTTCTTATCAGATGAGAATGGTCTGTTATCGGTCGACTAACAATCATTTGTTATTAAAGGGGTTGTCCCACAAAAAATATTCTACCGGTTTCAAACCAGCCCTTGGATCTGAATACTTTTATAATTACATGTAATAAAAAATTTAGCATAGCCACTGAGTGTTTCAATAAAATGTACCTTAGGGGTATGGCCATCCTTGCTGGTTGACACACGGCACTTGTCCTGGTAGGTTCTTTCTTATAGTCCTTATATGCTGTATGGGCAGAAGTGGGTGATTATTTCTGGACCGGCAGTTATTATTCTGTTCACCTGCGGCTCCCCATATATACATTGTGGTATTACATATGACCTACCTTTGTGATATTTATTATTCATTACCTATTTATTACTTATTCATATATTAATTCATGATAACATTGCCTGTAGCCTGTGTCCCTTCAGGATGGTGTTTTTCTCTGCCCACTTGGCTTTTAATGATTATGTCCTTGATACATATCATGTTTTGCAACTAATAAAGTATTTATGATATTTGATGATAGTACTAGTCAGCTTCGTTTCTTCTATAGGTTTTGATATAAATCTAGCAGAGCAATGAATGGGGAGATCTCTGGGTCCATGTGAGGTACAGGGCTGGTTGTAGCTTTATTATGTATTATTTGATGTCTGATTTTTCATTTTTTACATTTAGTCATGGCATAAGTCCTTTTAAATTTCCACAACCAACTTCTGTCTAATGTGTATGGCCACCTTTAGTAGACCGGCGCAGTGGGGGAGAAATTCCACCTTTCATTTATTACAGCTTCTTTGGAAAATGAAAGGTGGAATCTGGTTGCTATGGGCAACTAGGCCAGTTCTACTTTACTCCAGTTTGATAAATCTCCCCCCAGTGGCCTTTCTTGGTAGTACTGACAGGTTGTTGATTATGCGGCTTTGCGTGTCTTTTTCATATTAGTAGTTGTGGTGCCAGAAGGATCCTTGGTACTGTTTATTGATCTGTCATAAGGAAGTCTGTTATAGGCATAACATACCGGTACATTATTGTGTGCTTGCAGTGTAACTTGAGCTTAAATCACTCCTGTGCCTAGTCTCTGTAGCACGAAGCCGTAGGCAAGCTGTGTGCAGTTTTATTATAATCCGTAACGCACCTATTTCTTAACCCCTTCAGGTCCCTGCCATTTTTCACCTTTAAGAACCAGGCCATTTTTTGCAAATCTGACGTGTCACTTTATGTGGTGGTAACTTTAAAACGCTTTTACTTAACCAAGCCAGGCCTTTTGCACACGACTGTATGGATTTTTCAGTATTTAGCGGTCTGCAAAAAACAGATCCGCAAAAAATACGGATGACGTCCGTGTGCATTCCATTTTTTACAGAACAGCTGGTCCCTGATAGAACAGTACTATCCTTGTCTGTTATTGGGACAATAATAGGACATGTTCTATCTTTGAATGTAAATATGGAAACGGAAGGTATACCTTATGTTTTTTTTGCGGATCCATTGAAATGGATTGTTCCGTATACAGAAAGCAAAAAACTAAACGTCAACGGGAAAAAAAAACTTTGTGAAAGAGGCCCCATTCTAAGATTAATTTCTCATCACATATTAAACTTCATGACAGTGGAAATCAAAATATGTTTTTTATTTATAAAAAATTAGCAATTTTCAAAATTTCAATTTCTCTGCTTTTAAAACAGATAGTGATACCTCCTAAAATAGTTATTACTTTACATTTCCCAAATGTCTACTTAATGTTTGGATAATTTTGTACATGACATTTTTTTGGGAATTAAGAAGGTTTAGAAATTTAGAAACAAATCTTAAAATTTTTAAGAACATTTTTAAAACCCAATTTTTAAGGACCAGTTCAGGTCTGAAGTCACTTTGTGAGGCTTACAAAATAGAAACCATCCATAAATGGCCCCATTTTAGAAACTACACCCCTCAAGGTATTCAAAACTGATTTTTACAAACTTTGTTAACCCGTTAGGTGTTCCACAAGAATGAAAGGAAAAAATGGAGATGAAATTTCTAAATTTCACTTTTTTGGCAGATTTTCTATTTTAATCAATTTTTTCCCGCAAGGGTTAAAGAGAACCTGTCACCTGGATTTAGTGCATAGAGCTGGGGACATGGGCTGCTAGATGGCCACTAGCTCATCTGCAATACCCAGTCCCCTAAGCTCTCTGCGCTTTTATTGTGTTAACCCCTTAAGGACCGGGCTCATTTTCACCTTAAGGACCAGGCCATTTTTTGCAAATCTGACCAGTGTCACTTTAAGTGCTCATAACTTTAAAACGCTTTGACTTATCCAGGCCATTCTGAGATTGTTTTTTCGTCACATATTGTACTTCATGACACTGGTAAAATGAAGTCAAAAAAATTATTTTTTTTGCACAAAAAAATACCTAATTTACCAAAAATTTGAAAAAAATTAGCAAATTTCAAAGTTTCAGTTTCTCTACTTCTGTAATACATAGTAATACCCCAAAAAATTGTGATGACTTTACATTCCCCATATGTCTACTTCATGTTTGAATTGTTTTGGGAATGATATTTTATTTTTTGGGGATGTTATAAGGCTTAGAAGTTTAGAAGCAAATCTTGAAATTTTTCAGAAATTTACAAAAACTCAATTTTTAGCGACCAGTTCAGGTCTGAAGTCACTTTGCGAGGCTTACATAATAGAAACCACCCAAAAATGACCCCATCTAAGAAACTACACCCCTCAAGGTATTCAAAACTGATTTTACATACATTGTTAACCCTTTAGGTGTTGCACAAGAGTTATTGGCAAATGGGGAGGAAATTTGAGAATTTCATATTTTTGTCAAATTTTTCATTTTAACCCATTTTTTCCACTAACAAAGCAAGGGTTAACAGCCAAACAAGATTGTATCTTTATTGCCCTGACTCTGCCGTTTACAGAAACACCCAATATGTGACCGTAAACTACTGTACGGCCACACAGCAGGGCGTAGAGTGAAAGGTGCGCCGTTTGGTTTTTGGAAGGCTGATTTTTATGGACTGGTTTTTTGACACCATGTCCCATTTGAAGCCCCCTGATGCACCCCTAGAGGAGAAACTCCCTAAAAGTGACCCCATCTAAGAAACTACACCCCTCAAGGTATTCAAAACTGATTTTACATACGTTGTTAACCCTTTAGGTGTTGCACAAGAGTTATTGGCAAATGGGGATGAAATTTGAGAATTTCATTTTTTTTGCCTAATTTTCAATTTTAACCCATTTTTTCCACTAACAAAGCAAGGGTTAACAGCCAAACAAGATTGTATCTTTATTGCCCTGACTCTGCGTTTACAGAAACACCCCATATGTGGCCGTAAACTACTGTACGGGCACACAGTAGGGCGTAGAGTAAAAGGTGCGCAGTTTGGTTTTTGGAAGCCAGATTTTGCTGGACTGGTTTTTTGACACCATGTCCCATTTGAAGCCCCCCTGATGCACCCCTAGATTAGAAATTCCATAAAAGTGACCCCATCTAAGAAACTACACCCCTCAAGCTATTCAAAACTGATTTTACAAACTTTGTTAACCCTTTAGGTGTTGCACAAGATTTAATGGAAAATAGAGACACAATTTCAAAATTTCACATTTTTGGCAGATTTTCCATTTTAATATTTTTTTTCCAGTTACAAAGCAAGGGTTAACAGCCAAACAAAACTCAATATTTATGGCCCTTATTCTGTAGTTTACAGAAACACCCCATATGTGGTCGTAAACTGCTGTACGGGCACACGGCAGGGCGCAGAAGGAAAGGAATGCCATACGGTTTTTGGAAGGCAGATTTTGCTGGACTGTTTTTTTTGACACCATGTCCCATTTGAAGCCCCCCTGATGCACCCCTAGAGTAAAAACTCCAAAAAAGTGACTCCATTTTAGAAACTACGGGATAGGGTGGCAGTTTTGTTGGTACTAGTTTAGGGTACATATGATTTTTGGTTGCTCTATATTACACTTTTTGTGCAGCAAGGTAACAAGAAATAGCTTTTTTGGCACGTTTTTTTTTTTTCATTCATTTTCACATTCATCTGACAGGTTAGATCATGTGGTATTTTTATAGAGCAGGTTGTCACGGACACGGCGATACCTAATATGTATACATTTTTTTTTATTTATGTAAGTTTTATACAATAACTTCATTTTTAAAACCAAAAAAATGTTTTAGTGTCTCCATATTCTAAGAGCCATAGTTTTTTCAGTTTTTGGGCGATTATCTTGATTAGGGTCTCATTTTTTGCGGGATGAGATGACGGTTTGATTGGCACTATTTTGGGGTGCATATGACTTTTTGATCGCTTGCTATTACACTTTTTGTGACGTAAGATGGCAAAAAATGGCTTTTTTTACACTGTTTTTATTTTTATTTTTTTACGGTGGTCATCTGAGGGGTTAGGTCATGTGATATTTTTATAGAGCCGGTCGATACGGACGCGGCGATACCTAATATGTATACTTTTTTTTTATTTATGTAAGTTTTACAGAATGAGTTCATTTTTGAA
Source organism: Bufo bufo (assembly GCF_905171765.1). Classification (NCBI taxonomy): domain Eukaryota; kingdom Metazoa; phylum Chordata; class Amphibia; order Anura; family Bufonidae; genus Bufo; species Bufo bufo. The sequence goes on from NC_053390.1 coordinate 657,156,835, forward strand.
CAAAAAAAAAATCATGTTTTAGTGTCTCCATAGTTTAAGAGCCATAGTTTTTTCAGCTTTTGGGCGATTATCTTGAGTAGGGTCTCATTTTTTGCGGGATGAGATGACGGTTTGATTGGTACTATTTTGGCGTACATGCGACTTTTTTGATCACTTTTATTACCTTTTTTGGGAAGTAAGGTGGGCAAAATTTCAATTTTCTCATAGTTTTTATTTTTTTATTTTTATGGCGTTCACCGTGCGGGGAAAGTAACATGACCATTTTATAGATCAGGTCGTTACGGACGCGGCGATACCTAATATGTGTAGTTTATTTTATTTTTTTAATTTTTATTCAGTGATAAATGTTTTTTTTTTTATCTTAACTTTTTTCACTTTTTTTTACATTTTTGTGACCCAGACCCACTTGGTTCTTGAAGATCCAGTGGGTCTGGTGTCTGTATAATACAGTACAGAACAATATATATTGTTCTGTACTGTATTTTACTTACACTGAACAGATCTATGCTTTTAGCACAGATCTGTTCAGCACCATGGACAGCAGGACGCCTGAGCAGGCGTCCTGTTGCCATGGGAACCCTCCCCGTCTGCTCAGAACATCGCAGACGGGGAAGGGTAAGCACGGGGCTGAGGGGGGCTCTCTGGGGGCTCTCTCCCTCTCCATCGGGGGGCTGCAAAGGCACAGCAGCCCCCCGATGGAGAGGGAGGGAGCTCCCTGACCGATGACAGTTAACTTTTTCCATACAGCGGTCCGTACGGACCGCGGTATGGAAAGGGTTAAACGGCTGACATCTTCACAGATGTCAGCCGTTTATACCAGGGTGCCAGCAATGTGCTGGCACCCTGGTACAACCACTAGAAGCCAACGATCGTTCATGGGGAGGCGGGCGGGGGATCGCGATCCCGCCTGCCGCACCGCCCGCCTCCCGCAACGCCCCCACCGCCTGCGACACCCCCCCCGCACCACCCGCCAGCATAAAATCGTGCAGGGGTGCAGGGGGGGGTGAAAAATATTTATTTTAGCCACTCTAAAGTTTCTGATCCCCGCGGTCAGGGACCGCGGCGATCAGAAACTGCAAAAAGCGCAGCAAACCGCAGGTCTGAATTGACCTGCGGTTTGCTGCGATCGCCGATACGGGGGGGTCAAATGACCCCCCCCTGCATTGTTACGGGATGCCGGCTGAATGATTTCAGCCGAAATCCCGTTCCAATTAAGCCCTGGGGCGCCGGAATACAGATTTTAATTCAGGACGTACCGGTACGTCCTGGGTCCTTAAGGACTCGGGAAATAGGGCGTACCGGTACGTCCTAGGTCCTTAAGGGGTTAAAAAACAGTTTTGACCCATATGCAAATGACTTGATATGAGTATTGTATCCGGAGATGAGTCAAGCGAAAAGGAGCCCAGCACCGCCCCGCGTCCTCCGAATCTCCTCCTTGCTGGCTGACGTCACAGAGCTGGAGCGCCGAAATCTCGCGGTGCGCGAGCTAGCGCATGCATAGTTCGTTCTCTGTGCTGATGCCAGTACAGGGAATGAACATGATGCCGACACTGCGCATGCGCTAGCTCGCGCATCGCGAGATTTCGGCGCTCCAGCTCTGTGACGTCAGCCGGCAAGGAGGAGATTCGGAGGACGCGGGGCGGTGCTGGGCTCCTTTCCGCTTGACTCATCTCCGGATACAGGACTCATATCAAGTCATTTGCATATGGGTCAAAACTGTTTTTTAACACAATAAAAGCGCAGAGAGCTTAGGGGACTGGGTATTGCAGATGAGCTAGTGGCCATCTAGCAGCCCATGTCCCCAGCTCTATGCACTAAATCCAGGTGACAGGTTCTCTTTAACAGCCAAACAAAACTCAATATTTATTGCCCTGTTTAGGTAGTTTACAGAAACACTCCATATGTGGTCGTAAACTGCTGTACGGGCACACGGCAGGGCGCAGAAGGAAAGAAACTCCATATGGTTTTTGGAAGGCAGATTTTACTGGGATAATAAGTTGCCATATCACATTTAAAGACCCCCTGATGCACACCTAGAGTTGAAACTCCCAAAAAATGACCCCATTTTGGAAAACTACGGGAAAAGGTGGCAGTTTTGTTGGTACTATTTTAGGGCACGTATAATTTTTGGTTGCTCTATATTACACTTTTCGTGAGGCAAGGTAACAAGAAATAGCTGTTTTTGGCACTGTTTTTATTTTTTGTTATTTACAATGTTTATCTGACAGGTTAGATCATGTGGTATTTTTACAGAGCAGGTTGTTATGGACGCGACAATACCAAATATGACTACTTTTGTTGTTTGTTTTACATACTAAAGCATTTTTGAATATTTTTTTTTTTCCCTGTGTCTCTATATTCTGAAAGCCATTTTTATTTTTTGGGCGATTGTCTAAGGTAGGGTCTCATTTTTTGTGCGATGAGGTGGCGGTTTGATTGGTACTATTTTGGGGGGCATACGCCTTTTTGATCGCTTGGTGTTGCACTTTTTGTGATGTAAGGTGACAAAAAGAATTTTTAGCACCGTTTTTATTTTATTTTTTCTACTGCATTCAGGTGAGGGGGTGGATCATGTGATAATTTTGTAGACCCAGTCGTTAAAGATGCGGCAATACCCAATATGTCTGGTTTTATTTTTACAATTTTATGCTTTATTTTGGGAAAGTTTATATATATATATATATATATATATATATATATATATATATATATATATATATATATATTTTTTTTACTTGAAACTAGGTTTGCAGCGGGTATCGAATTTTCGATACCAGGATTTGATGTTTATCGATACTAAGCTGCTCTCAGCGCGCTCCATGTTCTCCTCAGCAGCACAGTGGAGAAGGAGTCTCCTCCCTCCCCCCTGTGCCGCTGCTGCCAATAAGAGGAGAGAGACGGAGGAGGGGAGCGACTGTGGCCACTGCACCACCAATGATGATAACTCACCCATTAATACAAATATAGGCGGCGGGTGCCGGAGGCAGAATCGCATAGCCAGCACCGGACCTCTGACATGAAGGGAGAAATTCAGCTACAGGAAATCGGTGACCAAACTTTATTTGTGTTCTGTTCCTCTGCAGAATGTAAATTCCAAGCCGAAACAGGACGCAGGTACTGACACTTTGTCTTTATGGTGCGAATTTTGTTCTGAAAAATGTGAAGGCCTCTTTCACACGGGCGTCCCGGATTTGCTCCGGATGTGTTGCGTGTGCATTGTGGGAAACCCGCCCAAGTGCGCACGCAATTTCAGTCAGTTTTGACTGCGATTGCGTTGTGGTGTTCAGTTTTTATCACGCGGGTGGACTTCTTCACTGAAGGTATTCTGTTGATTTTATTATTTTACCTTATAACTAGGGTTGTCCCGATACCACTTTTTTAGGACCGAGTACAAGTACCGATACTTTTTTTCAAGTAGTCACCGATACCGAATACCGATACTTTTTTTAAATGTCATGTAACCGTTTTGGGGGATCTGTGGATCTGTGGATGACGCACTGTCATGTGGGGGATCTGTGGATGGCACTGTTATGGGGATCTGTGGATGGCACTGTTATGGGGGATCTGTGGATGGCACTGTTATGGGGGATCTGTGGATGGCACTGTTATGGGGGATCTGTGGATGGCACTGTTATGGGGGATCTGTGGATGGCACTGTTATGGGGGATCTGTGGATGGCGCTGTTATGGGGATCTGTGGATGGCGCTGTTATGGGGGATCTGTGGATGGCACTGTTATGGGGATCTGTGGATGGCACTGTTATGGGGATCTGTGGATGGCACTGTTATGGGGATCTGTGGATGGCACTGTTATGGGGGATCTGTGGATGGCACTGTTATGGGGGATCTGTGGATGGCACTGTTATGGGGGATCTGTGGATGGCACTGTTATGGGGGATCTGTGGATGGCACTGTTATGGGGGATCTGTGGATGGCACTGTTATGGGGGATCTGTGGATGGTACTGCTATGGGGTGGGATATCTGTGGATGGCATTGTTATGGGGTGGGGGGATCTGAGGATGGCATTGTTATTTGGTGGGGGATCTGTGGATGGTGCTGTTATAGGGGATCTGTGGATGGAACTGTTATGGGGAGGATCTGTGGCTGACACTGCTATATGTCATCCACAGATCCCCCTCATAACAGTGTCCCCCAATACACCGGGCCCCGCCGCTCACCGAAGTATTTATAAACGTGAATCCTTATCCTGTTGTTAAGTTGAACTAACGCTGCCCTCTCCCATGTTCCCATGTCCCCCCTGTATCCCCACAGCACTTAAGCTTCCATAGCAGGCAGAGCAGACGGCAGCAGTAACGTCACTCACTGACGTCGCGCGCCTGCTTCACTCATAAAGTGGGCGGAGCAGGCGCTCTACGTCAGTGAGTGACGTTACTGCTGCCGTCTGCTCTGCCTGCTATGGAAGCTTAAGTAAGTGCTGTGGGGATACAGGGGGGACATGGGAACATGGGAGAGGGCAGCGTTAGTTCAACTTAACAACAGGATAAGGATTCACGTTTATAAATACTTCGGTGAGCGGCGGGGCCCCGCCCATAGTTACGCCCATAGTATTCTATTTATGTATCGGGGCGGGGTATCGGCGGCTGAGTACCGCCGAGAAAACTCGGAATCGGTCCCGATACCGATACTAGTATCGGTATCGGGACAACCCTACTTATAACATGGTTATAAGAGAAAATAATAGCATTCTTAATACAGAATGCTTACTAAAATGTTGATTGAGAGGTTAAAAAATAACAACAATTGACTCACCTTATCCACTTGATCGTACAGTCGGCATCGTCTTCTTTCTTCTTCTTTCATGACCTGCAAAAGGACCTTTGACGTAATCGGTGAGCGTGGTCAGTACAGGTCCTGCTGAATGAAGATAGAAGATCTACCGTAAGTTTTCTGCGCGGGTGCAATGCGTGACGTGAACGCATAGCACCCGCACTGAATCCTGACACATTCATATCAATGTGTCTGTGTACATTTTTTGTCTGACTCTGTCTCCAATAGGAAAGTTGTATCATCGCCGTTTTATTCAGGTAAACAGCCCCCGACTAGCTCAGATTTTTGTTAGATCGTCCTAGACTTGACAAACCTGTGGAAACAGGATGTTTCAGTAAATTAAGCTGACCTTGGGCTATTTCTTAAATGTAGAAGCATTATAAATAGCGTTTATTGTAATGCAAAGTGACAGCTCCTTTAAGTGGAGGCAGTTCACTTAACTCATTCATGTAGAAGTTTCCATAACCTCATGATCGTCCGTACTGAAGGTCTGTCTACCTTATTTCCGACTCTTTTCATGGACAGCTGCCATTTTCCCTTGCTGACTTTCTCTACTACAGTAAGATAAGTCTTTATAACTTGATCACAGGGGCAATAATGTCACATATTATTACCCTAGATTGCTACGTATTAGCTCAAAGCTTAGCGTACAGTAGATTTTAGATCCCTTTTTAAACATACAAGGATTATCTGGGATTTTGTGAAAATTGGCCAGAAGCAGAAAATGGTATAAAACAAAGAAACAACCTATGCTTAGCCATTAAATCCCCTGATGGCTCCAGGGCGGCCTCTCCTACAGCAGACATGTCTTAAAATCTTTCATGTGATCACTGCAGCCAATCATTGGTCTCAGAGGCAACATGCTAAGTGTCACTTCTGAGGCCAGTGATTGGCTGCCTCGCCCTCTCCACTTTGACTGGGCCAGTTCTGACATTTCACTGCCTGGCCCTGTCAGTCAAAGTGGAGAAAGGGAAGCAGTTGCACAGAGAGCAGAGCCTCTAGGTCAGTGCTCCAGACTAAAAAAAATATCAAGGAGCCATTGGCTCCTAACCTGAAAAATTTAGGAGCCAAATTACATTTTTAGTCGCCAAACTTAAGATAATATAATTAAGTAATAATAAAAAAATAAATAAATAAAAAAGACTTCTTACCTTGTGTAGTTGCCCATTGGTCTCTCCTTTTGATTCGTTCTTCCAACCCTATCAATCTTGGGGCTCACCGTCCTTCATTACACCCCCTCACAGTTCCTCCATTAAAACCCCCACCTACTCTCACCCACATGGCTACTGTAGTGTTCCAATAAAATTAAAAAAAAAAAATTGCTTAGGAGCATGAGGTTTCCTAGGCTACAGCCCACACAGTTAAAAGGGTTGGGCACTAATTTCTATAAAGTCTCAGACTAGCCAGATTTGCGTTGCTGAAGATGCTTCCTTGATCCCTAGGGGCTCGGCCTTGGCTCATTCGCTTCCAGGCCTCCGCTACTTGTCTTGAGTTAATCCATGAAAACTTTTATCTTAATGCCGCTGCAGCCAATCACTGGCCACAGTGGAGATCTGATCCCCTTGCATCACAAGACCATTTAACATAATGCAAGGGAAATGGTGATCAGTTATTGGCTGTAACGGCGTCAAACAGGACGTTTTCATGAAGGGACTTAAGACAAGCAATGGGGGCTCTGGAGCAAACGAGCCAGGGCCCAGCACTGGGGATCAGGTAAATATGATCACCAACAAAGGTCCTGCCAGTCTCAGAAATTAGTGTATACAAACCCTTTAAGGGGGTTTCAAACCAGTATTCTTCTATATGTGACACAGAATGGGTGAAAAACTATCCCCACTGCAATCCTTGAAAGGCCAATCACTTAAAGGGGTTGTTTCATTGCAGACAATGGGGGCATATCGCTAAGATGTGCCCCCATTGTCTTATAGCTGCGGGTCCCACTGCTGGGACCTGCACCTATATCGAGAACCGAGCCCTGAAAGTGAAGGAGGGCGCACTGCGCATGCGCAGCCGTCCTCCATTCATTTTCTATGGGGCCGGCGAAAATAGCAGAGCGCTGGCTCAGCTATTTCTGTCGAGCCCATAGAAGTGAGTGGGAGCGGTGGCCGGTCATGTGTGGTGCACTCCCATTCACTTCTATGGGGAGCTGGCTTGGTGGTGGCCGGACCAGAGTCCTGAAGCCACCACCTTGCGTGGTGGGACCCGCACCTATAAGACAATGGGGACATATAAATAGAATACTTCAGGATCTTTACTCTTTATTCTCAACACCTCTGCTTGCCTTGTCAGTAAATGAAAACCTTTGCTCTCAGAGGGAGGAGATTGCCCATATTCTAGTGCTGCTCACTGTGTAAATGTGGCTGGACATAGACATTCAGTCTCTGAATGTCAACCTTGAAGGTTTCCATTCACTGCCAGCAAGCAGAGGTGTAGGAAAGGTAGGAGACCTCCTCTGGCAGCTGAAGTAGCCTGTGCTTAACCCCTTATAGGCTGCTTTAGTGAAATTATCCCTCTTTTTTAAGAGGACCTTTCATCAGTTTAGCCCTGGAGCCCTAGTCTAATTATGGTCTTACCTTATAGGGCGGCCCCCACTTATGCCATGGCACTTTTTTATTTTATTTTTTTCAATCAGAGCGCACCGCTCTTAGCCAGAGAGAATGAGCGGTGTGCTCTGATGGGATGCGCTCACAGCCAGGGAGAACAGAACCGCCCCCCAGCGAAACTGCGAGTCTCCGCCTAGTATATAACAGAGTCGGATCATTATAATATAAGGCTCCAAAATCAACGGGGCCAAGAGTGCACAAATGGGGGGACGGGACGGGGTCCTTTGGGGGAAAAAAAAAAAAGTGCCATGGCATCAGTGGGGGTCGCCCTATAAGGTAAGACCATAATTAGACTAGGGTTAAACTGATGAAAGGTCCTCTTTAACTTCCCATGTCTTAGGAGCAGCTAACCGCTCTCTGCCCATCACCTCACATGTCTGTAAGGAGCCGCGCATTAACATAGTTGTCCTTTTCTAGATTGTGCAGGAGCTCTGTACTGACCTCCCAGCACTGCTCGGGTCGCATAGCATTATATTGATTTATGATGCTATGTAACCCTTAAAGTTCTGGAATGTATTGGATAACAAGGACATCATTAGGTAAGTGTTATCCAGTACACTCCAGACCTCTAAGGGTTACCTGGCATTATAAATCAATATAATGCTATGCGACCTGGTCAGTGCTACGCAGACTAGGACAGGGGATTCCACGGGACATACTGTGGTACGAGACCAGCACGGTGAGTGCGTATGCGTGTTCTTACAGGGTTTACCAATCCCTGGCTTCTCATTAAGACCTCAGTAATAAATCTGTATACGGGTGACTCGCCTAGTCCGTGGACTGTGCGGGAGCTCTGTACGTCCTCCTTTAGTTGAAATGTCTCCAGCAGCTCAGCTTCACCTACAAAGTTGCGAGACTGCTGGAGGCAGAAGCCCAAGCCATGCCCACCCTCTATGCTCTGATCCTCACCCAGCAGACGTCTGAAGCCTGTGTCTGCTGGATGAAAGCCCCTTCTTCTTAGAGGCAGAACAGCGGAGGGTCTAGGCGCAAATGGCAACAAGACTACAAAGTCATGTCGCTATTTTGAAATTTTAAGTCGCATTGGCGACCATTTTGGTTGCCATCTGGAGCCCTGTAGGTGAGACGGAAACACCCCTATTGCTCCTAGTGTCTCATTTGCAAATATTTATATATAATTTTCAGTAATGTGGACACATATGAACATGGGACCAACACAAATGCCTTCAGCTGCCAAGTGCACATGTAACAGGTCAGCCAGTTTCATAGCTACAAACCTGCCGACAGATTTAAGCATTTATTAAATCTTTAATACAGTAATTTTTACATTATTTTAGTTCTCAAGCATTCCTGTAGTCATAGAAAAAATTGTCTGTAGATCCCGATCTACACAACAGTAAGGCCAGTGATTGGCTGCAGTAGTCATGTGCGGTACACAGGCACACCACTGCTGCAGCCAGGTGGCGAGGATGGTTCTCAGGCGCTGGATCTAAGGGGGCTCAAGAAGGTGATTATATATTTTTTTTATTATTTTTAGTGTGGGTTAACATCACGTTTTCCGCCTCTGTTTGATGTATAGGTTACAAAAAAAATACAAAAAATGCAGCATGCCACGTTCTTGTATCCTGCATAGTCCAGTAAAAAAAAAGTATACCCTTTTTTTTTTTTTACAATGGTAATAAAAGTATGTTTTTTGTTTTTCTGTTTTACAATGGGACTCTGTATGGCATCAGTCTGAGGCATCCATTTAACTTATTTATACTTTTTTTTTTGTATACGTTAAAAGGATTAGAAAAAAACGTGATGTGAACCCACCCTAACAACTTCCTTGCAGTTTGCCACAAAACAATTTAAAGTGGTTATCCAACTCTAACAGAGTGGCCCAGACCTGCCCGACCCAGTGTGAGGGTGATACTCACCTGATCCCTGCCTCAGGATCCAGTCTGTTGGGCTCCCAGGCCGGCAGGTCCGCTCCCACTTACGCAGAGGACAACATCCGTTGATGTGGGCATGTGTGACCTGCTCCCCCTGCATCACATGTGACATGACGCAGGAGGAGCAGGTCACCGCAGCGGTCATGTGTGTCCCCGTTGACGGATATTGCCCTCAGCACACATGGGAGTGAAACTGCAAGCCTTGGAGCCAAAAAGACCTGATCCAGAGGTGGGCATCAGGTGAGCATCACCCTCACCCTGGGTCGGGCAGGTCTGGACCACTGTTAGGCCTCATGCACACGGCCGTTCCCGGCAGCCGGGCGGGATTGAGACCCATTCAACTTCAATGGGTCCGTGATCTGTCCGTACCGCAACAAAATAGAACATGTTCTATATTTTTGCAGTGTGGAGGCACGGAGAGAAACCCCACGGAAGCACTCCATAGTGCTTCTGTGAGGTTCCGTGCCTCCGTTCCGCACCGCAGCTCCAGATTGCGGACCCATTCAAGTGAATGGGTTTGAATCCGTGATGCGGGGAGCACGCGGCCGGTGCCCGCATATTGCAGACCCGCTGTTTGCGGGCAACGACCGTGTGCATGAGGCCTTATTGTTGGATAACCACTTTAATGTAATACATATTAGGTGAATTTCTGTGGTATTTCAGTTTATTTTGGACATTTGTAGAAGAATGGCCGGTTCTCTTCTGTAGTCCATAGGGCTTTATCATGCCTCTGTAGCGTGCAGCACTGGTTTGTTTTCTGTCCCCCCATGTACTTCTCTAGTAATCAAACACATCTCACCCCCTTCAGGCTGGCTCCTAACAGGTTCTGCATGATCAGTAGAGACAGTCGCATTGAATAATGCTTCTTCAATTATCAAGGCAAATAACTGGCCATTGCTGGAATTGAGTGATGATCCTTATCTGCACATTGCAGCTAATAACAGCTTCTGTAATTGACCTGCCACCAGAAAATAGCTGCCGGCACAAAATAATCACCGGAGAAGCAATTATTGATTAAGCCACCATTCACTGACTTGTCTCATATAATATACCCGCGCTTTTCAGTGTCTTCCAATGAATTCTTCCTTGCTTGGGCTTTCTCAGATTTAAAATTTTTATATTGTTTAGTTGTACTTTATGCTTGAATTATTTTTATTTTTATATACGAAGGTATTTAACGTATATATCAAAACTCCCAACTTTTACCTTCCCCCTTTTGATGAGCGATTGCTGATTTGATGAAATCCTCCCAATCATAATACTGTACGGTAACAAATGATCTAGTTTCCAGGGCTCTATTACACCGATAAATCCAAGTCTTTGTGGAGCATTATTCCGTAGGAGAGACTGTATCTTGCTGCTGGGAGTCCCCACAATCAACCGTTATCAGCAGCAGACTTGCTTGGCCGTTCCGTGCCTTGGGAACCGCAATTTCCGGTAATCAATGCACGGGCGCCAACCATGCGGCTGCCACAGACTGATCCAGGCCCATTCAACTTGAATGGGTCCGTGATCCGTCCACACCACAAAAAAATAGAACAAATTCTATCTTTTAGCGATGCAGAGGCAAAAAGATACAAACGGCCAGTGCCAGTATATTACGGGCCGCGACACAGACATGGCTGAGCATCGGCCGTGTGCCTGAGGCCTTACAATGAATCCTCAGGATAGGTAATCAATATGTGATCAGTAGTGGTCCCATTATTGGCACCGCTAACGATTATCTCACTTGAATGGGTAGGAGCTGCAGATAGGACATGTGACTGTTGAATGTGACGTACCGATAATTAGCCTACGGAGCGGTCATAGCACACAATGCATTGCTGCTGCCTCTTCCAACAACTGATCGGTGTAGGTGTCAGGAGTCAGACCCCCCACCGATATGATATTAATGATCTGTCTTCAGGATTGGTTATCAAAATTTTACTCCCAGAAAACCCGTTTAAGTTGGTCATAAAATAATTTAGAACATCCTGCGTTGAGGTTTACACATTCAGATTTTTTTAATGCTGTTTTTGAAGCTAAAGCCTGGAGTGGATTCAAAAAGAGGAGGCGTGTATTATGTTTATGACCCATTCCTGGCTTTAGATTTAAAAACTGCATAAAAACCTAAACGTGTGAACATGGCCTACTAATGCAAACTTAACTCGAGTTGGAATTCTTACTTCCACAATAGGACTAAGACTAGGCAAAATGAGAGTTAATGCAATAGTAGCAAGGAGGAAACCACTGGTATCCAAGAATGAGGCTGTATGGTTGTCTATGGAGGCACTCAGCGTGTGCCATAATTGTAGGATTTCAAATGAATGCAGCGTTCCAAAATCAGACCCATTGGGGACTGGAAAAACGTTTTTCTAAGTTGAGTTTTTTTTTTTTTTTCTTTTAATTTTCAACTGCTCCCTGCAAAATGTACAAAATCTTGGAGTACTGCTTTGATCCCTTACAGTAATCTCTTGGGGGCTTACACTAATCCCTGGTGGTTTAGGGTATGGCCACATATTCAGGTTTCCTGATGCAGTTTTGGAAGCCAAAACCAGGAATGAATTCCAAACAAGAGAAATAGCATCTGTCCTTAAAGGGGTTTTTCTGTAATAAAGATTTTCTGAAGCAAGTGCACACAGCATTCCCCCTGTTATCGAAGATTCGTACTTAAAGGGGTTTTCCAGGAATTAAGAAAATGAAAATACGTAAATATTACTTTATTATAAATATATTCTCAAATACCTTTTATTTATAATGGATCGTTTTGTCTGGGAAGCAATCATCAGGGGAAAACAAATGGCCGCCGTCCTATTAGTTCACGCAAAACCTGATCACACAGGAGGACAAGTTACTTTAGAACACTAAGGTAAAGAGCTGCCTCATCCTTCTCTGCTCTGCTTGTCAGGGACTATGATCCTTTTAGCTGAATCTCTGGGGAATTTTGTTCATGAGGAGACATGAAGTACAGAGAGGACAGACAGGACAGACTGTGTTAGGCCTATTGCACACGACCGTATGGCTTTTTCAGTGTTTTGCGATCCGTTTTTCACGTATCCGTTGTTCCGTTTTTTGTTTCCGTTGTGTTTCCGTTTCTGTTCCGTTTTTCCGTTCCGTTTTTCCGTATGGCATATACAGTATACAGTAATTACATAGATAAAATTGGGCTGGGCATAACATTTTCAATAGATGGTTCAGCAAAAAACGGAACGGAAACGGAAGACATACGGATGCATTTCCGTATGTGTTCCGTTTTTTTGCGGACCCATTGACTTGAATGGAGCCACGGACTGTGATTTGCGGGCAATAATAGGACATGTTCTATGTTAAAACGGAACGGAAAAACGGAAATACGGAAACGGAATGCATACGGAGTACATTCCGTTTTTTTTGCGGAACCATTGAAATGACTGGTTCCGTATACGTACCGTATACGGAACGCAAAAAACGGCCAGTAAACGGGAAAAAAAAACGTCCGTGTGCAATAGGCCTTAATGTGTTGCTGTGGTAATGGAGACTGCATTCAAGAGCTGGTGCTCATTAACCTCACCTCACCCTCCTCTCATGTCTCCTTATCCTTTCCATTTCCACACCTGTGTTCCGCATCATGATTCCTGACAAGTAGAGAGGAGAATGAGGCAGCACTATGGCTCATTGTGAAGTAACTTGTCCTCCTCTGTGATTTAGGACAGGTTTCGTGTGTACTAATAGGATGGCGGTCTTTTTTTTTTTTTTTCCTGATTATTGCTCTTAGACAAAACGATCCATTCTAACTAATGAAAGGTATTTGTGAATATATTTATTATAAAATAATATTAAGCATTTTTTTAATTTCTGGAGAACCCCTTTAACTGATCCTTGTTACTCCTGTCCTGCGCACTGCCTCTGCTGCAGTGCGGCATCCGGTGGTGAATCGCCAGTCATTGGTTGGAGCGAGGCAGGAGACCATGCACCACTGGATGTAAACAGTGTGACTGGAATATGGAGGCGTTGGGGAGCAGGTAAGTATGAATCCTCTGTTTCAGGGAGCATGCTGTGGGCACTTGGTAAAGAAACATTTCTATTGGAAAGGACCTTTTAAGGACAGATGCTTCTCTTTTTTTGGGGATTTCACTCCACGTTTGGCCGTACCCTTAGTTTATTAGATGTTGCTCTGGCACTGATTACGGTGTGGTCTCTTCATGAACCCGTCCGACTATTTCATGTTCTGTAGAATGGGCTCAGACAGTTCCCACAATGCATGCTGATTCTTTTCATTTTACTTTCAGATATGTCTGACAACACAAGTGATACAACACCTAATGATGCAACATTACCTGATCCTGAAGATGTTGCTTCTGACCCTGAGGTCTGTTATTAAGATAAATATAACCTAGAAATTATTAGCTGCCTTCATCTGGCAATGAGATCTCTGTGAGAAATGTCAAAGCAGTGGATTTCTAGCTGGATGATGGGCATAATTTATCACCATAAGGCTACGGGCACAGTACCACCATTTGTGCCATTCTTGTCACTACTAATATTTGAATGCCAGAGATGGTGGGGGGAACTAGCCCTTTAGGCTACTAAGCCTTCTGTATGTCGAATCATTTGTTTGAAATCTTGATTTCATTTTGTCTCCTTAATTCTCTGTTGAGACTTCTGTTGCAGACGTTCCTGCGGCATATGCCAATTGTATCTATCGGCCCCAATGCACCCACTGTGTGCCAAAGAACCTTCATTTGGCATACACTGGGTTGCCATGAGTTGACATTACTTTTTCGACTGTATAAGTAAATGTAGTCTGTTGTGTTTTCCTAGAGGCCTCATGCATACAGCCGTTGTTTTGGTCCGCATCGGCGGCTCGGATGCGGACCCATTCACTTCAATGGGGCCGCAAAAGATGCGGACAGCACTCCGTGTGCTGTCCGCATCCGTTGCTCCGTTACGTGGCCCCGCTAAAAAAATATAACCTGTCCTATTCTTGTCCGCGCTTTGCGCACAAGAATAGGCATTTATATTAAAGGCTGTCCGTGCCGTTCCGCAAATTGCGGAACGTGCACGGACGCCATCCGTTTTTTGCTGATCCGCAATTTGCGGACCGCAAAACACACCACGGTCGTGTGCATGAGGCCATGGAAAAGGGACACGGCAAATAAAAAATAGTGTATACCACGCTTATACTTTTTATTTTTTTTATTGCTGAAGATGTCATGCCACTGTAGGCCTATACAGTAGCTTACATTGGGGAATATGTTTAAAGTATATGTCAGATGGAAGTAAACAGTCTGAACAGAGCTTTAATGAGGCAATTAAAAACATGAATTTAATAACACATTAATTTAATCACGCTTTTTTTTTTTTTTTTTTTTTTTTTTTTTTTGAGGTTGTCCGGGACTTTGATATCGATGGCCTATCCTCGGGATAGGTCATCAATATCAGATTGGCATGGATCAGACTCCTGGCACCCTCGCCGATCAGCTGTTTGAACAGGCTGCTGTGCTCAACAGAGTTCAGGTGAGCACAGCCTCCTCACGTCTTACCAAGCACGCTCCGTCCATTGGATAGTGGCTTTTCTTGGTAATGCAGCACAGCCCCATTCACTTGAATGTGACTGTGCTGCGTCTAGGCCGCATGATTGATATTCGGTGATGTCACTGGCCTAGGAGGAGGCATAAACGCTCACGGCGCGCCATAGCCTCTTCGAACAGCTGATTGGCGGGGGTGTGGGCACTCGGACCCCCACTGATTTGATAGTGATGATCTGTACAGAAGATCAGCCATCAAAATCCGCATAACCCCTGTAAAGGAAAACTACCTCTAGAAATGAAATTTTGGTCTTCAAAATACGAATATCTCCCATTTGCATACATTTTTCTTACTCCCATGAACAGAAATTATTATTATTATATATATCATCTGCAATACAGAGAAGAATAGGACATGTTCTATCGTTTG
Source organism: Bufo bufo (assembly GCF_905171765.1). Classification (NCBI taxonomy): domain Eukaryota; kingdom Metazoa; phylum Chordata; class Amphibia; order Anura; family Bufonidae; genus Bufo; species Bufo bufo. The sequence goes on from NC_053390.1 coordinate 657,172,034, forward strand.
TAATCCACCGAAAACACTGATGTGTGCATGGCTGCATAGAAATGAATAGGTCAGGCACTACTTAATTGTTTTTTATGGAGAGAAGGAAGGCCAAGATCTGCTCATTCTTCATTGGTGAGGAAGAATTTGTCTACCCTCTGTTAAAAATTACTGTCAAGCTATAGGCATATTGCAGTGGCTGGGTTTGTGGTGGCCCCAATGCTACGCTGGGTCCCCCGGACACCGTCGAGGTGTTGCTGCTCTCCGGAAGGGATGGTAAGGTGTGGTGCACCCCAATGGGAAATAAGTCCAGAGGTACTCTTTTACTGGAGGAATTCAGGTCCAAAACAATGCAGGCGAGGCATAGGGCTGGCTTCTCGAATCTCCTCCCTGGCAGAAGAAGGGTTTGATGCCGAGGAAAGGCCTAAGCTACGATCACTCTCTCTTTCTCAGAAGGCTGGCATCCTGGTCAAGGGCCCACGGTCTGTACCTCTGTAGTATAGGTAGCTCCTTCGTCACAGAGTTGGTGATCCATGGTTTGTGGCTCAGCGTCCCCATCTCAGCATCATCTTCTGGTCACTCATGCAGAATGGCATGAGTCTCCCCTCCAAGCATCGGTCCCTAACTGCAGAACACTAGAGGCTATGACTGCTCTCCTTATATTCAGTTTTAGCTAGACTGGAACCTTCTAGTGGGAGGGGGGGGGGGGAGTGGAGAAGCTCAGCACAAACAGATACATTGTAATACTTTCCGTCTCTCATAAACTTACATTAGAGCTTTAATGATACGCAATGGCAATGAGTTTTTCAAGACAAAAACAGGTTTCCAGACATAACAGAGCTAAACCAGACCGTTACAAGGTCTGTCTGTCTGGTTTTGGTGGTAAACAACTTCTGTCTTTTTCCCTCCAAAAAATGTTATTCTTATAACTCTATGGCAACTTTGGAAAATTACCAGCTTCTCATTCAAAGTCCTAACAGTCTCTAAGTATTAACTCTTTCCACAGAGCCATGTAAATACAGTGATAATGAACAGGATATATATCACAACATATAAAATGCAGTTACACAGTATAAGTTAACCCTTTTTAAGAGAAATAAAGTAAGTTTTAACTTTTTGCATAGGAGAAATAGACAAATGTCCAAACATCAAAGTACTTCCTGCTCCAGGGCACTACAATATCTCTCATAAAAGATTGGTGGGCAGAAGACTTAGGCCTCTTTCAGACGGGCGTTGCGGGAAAATGTGCGGGTGCGTTACGGGAACACCCGCAATTTTTTTCGCGCGAGTGAAAAACATTGTAATGCGTTTTGCACGCGCGTGAGAAAAATTGCGCATGTTTGGTACCCGAACTTCTTCACAGAAGTTCGGGCTTGGGATCGGTGTTCTGTAGATTGTATTATTTTCCCTTGTGACATGGTTATAAGGGAAAATAATAGCATTCTGAATACAGAATGCATAGTAAAATAGCGCTGGAGGGGTTAAAAAAATAAATAAATAAATTTAACTCACCTTAATCCAATTGATCGCGGAGGCAGGCATCTCCTGTCTCCTTTGCTGAACAGGACCTGTGGTGAGCATTCATTACAGGAAAATGACCTGTGGTGACGTCACTCCGGTCATCACATGATCAATCACCATGGTAAAAGATCATGTGATGGATCATGTGATGACCGGAGTGACGTCACCACAGGTCATTTTCCTGTAATGAATGCTCACCACTCACCACAGGTCCTGTTCAGCAAAGGAGACAGAAGGAGATGCCGGCCTCCGCGATCAAGTGGATAAGGGGGGGTTAAATATATATACTATGCATTCTGTATTCAGAATGCTATTATTTTCCTTTATAACCATGTTATAAAGGAAAATAATAATGATCGGGTCACCATCCCGATCGTCTCCTAGCAACCGTGTGTGAAAATCGCACCGCATCCGCACTTGCTTGCGGATGCTTGCGATTTTCACGCAACCCCATTCACTTCTATGGGGCCTGCGTTGCGTGAAAAACGCAGAATATAGAGCATGCTGCGATTTTCACGCAGCGCACAAGTGATGCGTGAAAATCACCGCTCATGTGAACAGCCCCATAGAAATAAATGGGTCGGTATTCAGTGCGGGTGCAAAGCGTTCACCTCACGCATCGCATCCGCGCGGAATACTCGCCCGTGTGAAAGGGGCCTTACAAATACCATGGGTGCAAATTGAAAGTCATGTACTAGATAGTAGCTCAAAGATCAGTTGGTGGTGACTTCCACAGAACTGCTTTTTTACCATTTTACATGCTAGATCGTTTGGTCAAATACATTTAGGGTCACATTTATTAAGATCATCGTCTTAATAAACCCCTAAACTGGTGGTGAATCTGCCCAGAGCTATGAAGAGGCGCCAGCCTCTTCATGACTTCGACGGATCCTCCGCCAGTTCTAAATGTAAGACAGCGTCCTTGCTGTATTACATTTAGACCTTTTTCTACACCTAAAATAGGCGTAGAAAATGGTAAATGAGACAGGCCTGCCAGCCCGCCCCCTTCCCCGCTCACGCCACACTTATAATTTTAGACCTGACGTGAGCGGTGAGAAGTCGCAGATTATGGCGCATCTAACCATTGCACCGCAATCTGCGCCTGAAATATGCCTAATATAGGCGTGTTTCAGATTAATAAATGACCCCCTTGGTCTATAGAAATTCCAATTCCATGTTGGTCAATCATACGACCATCCATCTACTTGAAAAAGTCATAGGAGATCTAGACCTATCCAAATGGAGAGCTGCGGGCATAACCTTTGTGGCTTAGCTAGTAGATGGCGATTTGGTGAGATCATTTGAGGACATTCAAGTTGAATTCCCTCAACTTGAGTCCCTCATAAGGAATTTTATAATTAGGGCTCGTTCACACTTCAGTGTTTGGTCAGTGATTTCCATCAGTTATTTGTGAGCCAAAACCAGGTACGGGTCAAAAGCACAGAACAGGTGCAGATCTTTCCAATATACCTCATCTCTTTGTAGGTTTCACTTATGGTTTTGGCTCACAAATCACTGATGGAAATCACTTACCAAACACTGAAATGTCAACGAGGCCTTACTTATGGATTAGGCTACTTTCACACTGGCGTTTTGGCTTTCCGTTTGTGAGATCCGTTCAGGGCTCTCACAAGCGGTCCAAAACTGATCAGTTTTGCCCTAATACATTCTGAATGGAAAAGGATCCGCTCAGAATGCATCAGTTTGGCTCCGTTCCGTCTCCATTTCGCTTTGAAGGCGGACACCAAAACGCTGCTTGCAGCGCTTTGGTGCCTGACGAAACTGAGCCAAACGTATCCGTTCGGACACAAAATGTAAGTCAATGGGGACGGATCCGTTTTTACTGGCACAATAGAAAACGGATCCGTCCTCCATTGACTTTTAATAGTGTTCAAGACTGATCCGTCTTGGCTATGTTAAAGATAATACAAACTGATCCGTTCTGAACGGATGCAGACGTTTGTATTATCTGAACGGATCTGTCTGTGCAGATCCATGACGGATCCGCACCAAACGCGAGTGTGAAAGTAGCCTAAGGCTGAGTTCAGACGGGCGAGATTTCCGCGCGGGTGCAATGCGGGAGGTGAACGCATTGCACCCGCACTGAATCTGGACCCATTCATTTCTATGGGGCTGTGCACATGAGCTGTGATTTTCACGCATCACTTGTGTTGCGTGAAAATCGCAGCATGCTCTATATTGTGCGTTTATCAATGCAGGCCCCATAGAAGTGAATGGGGCTGAGTGAAAATCGCAAGCATCCGCAATCAAGTGCGGATGCGGTGCGATTTTCACGCATGGTAGCTAAGATGACAGTCTATTCACTGTATTATTTTCCCTTATAACATGGTTGTAAGGGAAAATAATAGCATTCTTTAATACAGAATGCTTAGTAGGTGGTCAATTGAGGGTTAAAAAATAAAACATAATTAACTCACCTTCTCCTCTTGATCGCGTAGCTGCCGGTCTCTTCTTACTTCATATCACATGTTCCAATCACATGATCCATCACCGTGGTGATGGACCATGTGATCTGACGTCACCACAGGTCCTTTAGCCAGCAGCTCATGATTAAAGAAGTAAGAAGAGACCGGCAGCTACGCGATCAAGAGGAGAAGGTGAGTTAATTATGTTTTATTTTTTAACCCTCAATTGACCACCTACTAAGCATTCTGTATTAAAGAATGCTATTATTTTTCCCTTATAACCATGTTATAAGGGAAAATAATTACATCTACACAACCTTGAACCCAAACCTGAACTTTAGTGAAGAAGTTCGGGTCTGGGTACCACAGTCAGTTTTTTATCACGCGCGTGCAAAACGTATTGCACCCGCGCGATAAAAACTTAACAACGGAACGCAATCGCAGTCAAAACTGACTGCAATTGGGTACCTGCTCGCGCGGGTTTGCCGCAACGCATGCGGACCTTATCCGGACACGCTCGTGTGAACTCAGCCTAAGGCATTAACTTGGCCCACTCTTGCAGTCTTCCTCTAAGGTTAATTAAGATGTTATTCATCTTTTTGAAAATCCAGCATTATCTGGAAAATGCACGAGGTGTGTATATGATATATTGGGAGAAAAAATATATACTTTTACCCCAAAAAAATCTTATTACAGCAAGTGAAATAGACTTACAGCAGACTTACTCTACAGAAGGTTGGTCTGAGGTCCTACAGTTTCTTACTACTACATTTAAATGTGTTACTCACTATAAGGCTAGAGTGAAGACACTTCTCCACTGGTACTTTACTCCTCACAAACTGAGTGTTACTTACCTGGGAACATCAACCTGTTGGCGGTAATGTGGGAGAACCGGGACACTTCTACATATATTGTGGGCTTGCCCAAAGTTGAGAACTTACTGGCAAGCAGTATTTACCTTGTTGTCAGAGGTATGCTCTCACCGAGTTGTTCCCTCCCCTGATTTGACACTGTTTCTCAGAAAACATCATTTCTCACCCAGAGAAAGGGTGCTGATTGGTCATATTCTCAGCCCTAAGCTTGTAGTCAGTTGGCACTGGAGACATGTGATCTCCCCAGAGCTGGGGGAGGTGATACAGGTTATAAGAAAGTGCTATCTAATTAGATTAATATTTTCTTGGTAAATCAAATGTAGAGAAAATTTGGGCCCATTGGACCATTCACTCCAAATACTCCCCTTGACGTACCTCGCCATTTTATATAATGATCACTAAAGTAGCGTATCAGAGAGTACATGTTTGTTTTATTGTTTATCTGCAATGACATCTTTATTACCTATGCAGCTTTTGTACTCCTACCATTGGAGTTAATTTTTGTAAAGATATTATGGTTTGATCTAATATGTATATACGCGATGTAAGACAAGCATCTTTCATTGCTGTGTGTGTAAGTGTACTTGTTTTAAAACACTTAATGAAAACTATTGATACTAAAATTATATAAGAAGTGTAAAACCCCCTTCACCCACAACCCGAAATGTACATTGTTGTGAAGTGTTTTCCCTGCTACTAGGGGCAAATATGGAGACAGACGGGGCAGTCTAGGAAATGTGAAAACACTAAGGGCTCATGCACATGACTGTTGGATGTTTTGCGGTCCGCTGTTCTGCATTCCACATTTTATGGAACTGCCGGCCCCTAAGAGAACAGTTCTATTACAGTCCGTAATGCGTTTTATTTTTTTGCAACCTCATTGAAGTGAATGGTTCCTTTTTATATGGTTCGCAAAAAAACAAAAACAGAACGAATACGGAAAAAAATACATAAGGCCTCTTTCGCAAAGTCGGTGATTGTGAGTCAAAACCAGGTGCACGTACAAAACCCAGAACAGGTACAAATCCATTATACCTTAAAGGTGTTGTCTCACTTAAGCAAATGGCATTAATCATGTAGACTAAGTTAAAGGGGTTGTCCTATCTTGGACATTGGGGGATTATTACTGTCCTTAGAACGGAGCCTGCAAAGTGACGAAGGGTACACTGCACATGCACAGCTGGCCTCCATTCATTTCTATGGGAGCACTGAAAATAGCCGAGTGACACCGCTCCATTCACTTCTGTGGGGTTATTCTGTGCTCCGCTATTTTCAGTGGTCCAATAGAAGTTACTGCGGCTGCGCATGCTCAGTACGTCCTTTGTCACTAGGATATATGTGGGTCCCAGAAGTGCAACCCGCACCTATCTGACATTGGGGGAATATCCTACTGGTATGCCTTCAGTGTCCAAGATGGGACAACCCCTTTAATACAAGGCACTTCTTAATGTATTGTGATTGTCCATATTGCCTTCTTTCTTGGCTTGATCCTTTTTTTCCAACCCATTATACACTGCATGTATCCAGGGGGTTACCGTCACGCCTAAAATATGCTACAAAAAACCCTGTCTGAAGGCTGTATTACATAAAGTGATACAGCAGGCGATTGTGGGCAGTGTCGGACTGGGGTGCCTGGGGCCCACTCTACCGCTACCATAAACAGAAGTATTACTTGTATATTTTTCGACCTCACGTGCATAAACGTATGCATTTTAGAATACAATTCAGCACGCAGAACAGAACTGTATTGTGCACTGTACAATATCAAAGTGTTTCTCATTAAGCAACTCAATTAGTTGATTATTTAAGGTGGGATTTATCTTCTCCCTTGCGCCAGAAAAGTGACTTATTGAAAAAAATGTTACAAGTGCCTCTTTTTACTCTGCACTCACCACTTTAACAAAAAGGAGCATGACCAGGGTGGGAAGGGGGCGCAGAGACAAATCTACGGTATCTTCATTTACACCAGTTTTTTTTAATGCAAATAAAGCCAAAAATCCAGGGGCAGACTCACCATAAACGCTACAGGTAATTTTTCCGATGGGCTGATGCCCATAGGGCACCCAAGCCCTCCTCACTGCCGCTGTCCGGGTACATACTACTGGGGGAACTATAGGATCATTATCATAGAAAGTCCAGGTAGCATGCTGAAGGTAAGGGTGGCTTGGTGTTGTGGCCCACATCTCGCCTCCTGTTACTAAAGACAATCTGAGGAGGAGAACTGAACATGGATATTAATGACCACCACAGAGAGACAGCTTATGGGGAGGTATTTGGTTCTGTGGGATAGCATTCTGTGCTGCACTATGGTATTATTGACCTTGCCAACTTGTCTTGGACCCATCTACTTGTGTTGCCCCACTTTCTGTCAATTTGAAACCATCTACAACACTGGGGCCACTTGTATTTTTTTAAATTTTTTTCAAGGTCAACTTTAAGTTCCCAGTCCGCCCTTTCAGAAATGTACGGCAGCTCTGAGCTGTTGTAGATTTTTGTTTAGGTGCACAGACTGCAGGAGGATGTACCTAATTTATGACCAGGCCTGCACCTCGTCATAAATTGGATGCATCCTCCAACGGTGAAGTAGAGATCAAGACCGGCATAGAAAGCACCGATCTTGATAAATCTCCCCTTATTCTGCTATTTACAGTCAGTAGTATGGACAGCAGTCACACATGGAAATTCCTTGTCCTAGATTAACCACCCAGTTCCTCAGCAAGCCTTGTGATGTCACATCGCTGAGAGTGCGAGGTCCTGCTGCCTAAAGTGTTCCCATGCATACCTGTGATGAGATGAGTATTTTTAAAAATTTGTTGGCATTGTCATGGGTTTACACCCTGCCTTCTGTGCCACTCATATACCTGCGTACTTCTGTCTAAACAGCAATTGGCCTATTCATTTCAAAGGGGTCCATCTGGCTGTCAAAATGAACAAAAAATGGGACATAAGGGACATGTCCTATTTATTGATGACCGCTAGAAAAACAGCCAATTGAATGGCCCTATAGTCTGCAATGCTACTGAAAATGGCTGTGTGGCGGTCGTAAAAAAAAAGTCTTTTCCATTGTTGTATGAATCAAACAAATTCATTTTGTTCACAGGGGAATGAGAAAGAAAGTAAATCTATTGTTTTTTGTTTTTGCTTTTTTATGGCATGCACTGTGCAGTATAATGTGTACTCCTTTTTAGCACTATGTCACCATAATACATATAAAATAAAGTTAGATTTTTATTACACTTTTTTAGGTGGATTTTTTAAATTTACTTTTTATGTTTTACTTGTGCCTGTGCCACCCATGGTTGGTATTGACTGTGGCTTTGGGGTTAAACTGTAGGGTTGGTAATTATCTCTTATCCCAACCGTAAGGATGTTGTCACATGTAGCGGCTGCTGCATGGCCAAGTTGTGGCCAAAAGCCTGAAGACCTCTGAGTCTACAAATGAATTAGGAGTTTTCTACTTGCTAACAGTTAAAGGGGTTCTCTGGGCTTTTACTATTTACTCAGGATAAGTCATCAATATCAGGTCAGCGGGGGTGCCAGGTGTTGCAAAGACCATAGACAGCAGTAGCGAACAGGAAGGGAGACGGCACGAGCACACTGCACACGTCTCCTCATACAGCTGATTTGGCTGAGATGCTAGGAGGATAGATCATCAATAGTAAAAGCTTTTGAGTTCACCAGACATCACGTGAAAAATACAAGTGTTCTGTTGACCTGTGGAAGAAATTTAGTTTCATTAATACTTCCCTGTCTCTTGCTCCAGTAATGCTGCATTGGCTGCAAGCTCTTCCGCTCTTTTCCCGGGTGTGTGCGCTTCTTTTCCTTTTCAGCTACATTTATTGCTATGTAGCTGAACAGGAAAGGAAACCCAAACATCCGGTCGCGTCAAGAGCTAGCGGCCTGTGCGAGTGCAGCAGGGACAATGGCATTAGTGGAGCAAGGGACAGGGAAGTATTAATGAAACTAAATTTCTTCCACAGGTCCACGGAACTTGTATTTTTCATGATGTCTGAAGAACCCTTTTAATTTATTTCTATACCGTACAGAGTTTGTCAGCAGCAATTGATGTGTGCCTGCTTGGAACATAAGGAGCCGTTCACATGGCAGAATTTGACTAGTGGTATTTTGGTGCAGATAATTCCTCCGGTGACAAGGTTGCCAACCAGAATTTTTCTGGACAACTTATCCAAAAATTACAGACATCCAACATTTTTATGGACAATTTGGAAAAACATATTGAATGATAAAGGTTATAAGTATACTGAGACATACCCATTACCAGTATTTACTGTGAATGATGATCATAACCACCAAAATAATAAAGTCAAGTACCACCAGTCTCAAAAAAAAAAGACAGACATGCCTATTTTTACAGATTGTCCAGAAATTTCTGGACAGTTGGCAACACTGTCTGGCGGCCATGTAGTGTTTGCCTCCCATAGTTCTCAATGGGAGGCAGCACTTTGCAGTGCAGAGGTTTTAACTAATGACCGTGGTAAGAACATTTTTAAACGAGAAAAAAGGAGACGCCCACGGAGAAAGACTCAGTCTCCTCCTCATTTCTCCGATGCTCAGTATTAGCATACTGAGCTGGAGAAATCTGGAGCATAAGAGGCATATTTAAAAAAAATCAAGCAGGGTGGCAGCAATTACAGGTATATATCTCTCTTTATAAAATCGCATGAAAGGTCACCTTTAAAACATTTTTTTATTCCATATATGCTATTGTGTTAAAGTGAACTAAAAAAATAAAGTATACATATTAGGTATTGCCGCGTTGTAACAACCAGTTCTATAAAAATATCACATGACCTAACCCCTCAGCTGAACACCGTAAAAAAATAAAAATAAAAACCGTGCCAAAAAGCAATTTTTTTGTCACCTTACATCACAAAAAGTGCAACACCAAGCGATCAAAAAGGCTTATGCCCTCCAAAATAGTACCCATCAAACAGTCACCTCATCCTGCCAAAAAATGAGACCCTACCTAAGACAATCTGTCAAAACATTTTAAAAAAATGACTCTCGGACAATGGAGACACTAAAATATGATTTATTTTTAATTATTTTTTTTGCTTCAAAACTGCTATTGTGTTAAAGTGAAATAAATAAAGTAGACATATTAGGTATAAATCGAAAAAAATAATCGAATCGCGATAATCGGCAAATGCGATATGGCGATTTGGCCGACCCGAAAATGCCGCGATTATATATGAAGGGGCCCCGCGCACATAACTGTCTGTGTGTAAAGTATTTTACTAGTGTGTGTGAAACAATCTCTCTCCTATTGATAACAGGTCCAGCCTCTGTACTCACTGTCACGATGAATGCACTGCAGCGACGAGCGGGAGCGAGCTGGCCGGCCGGCGCGTGACTGACGTCACTTAGTAATGCTCCTGCTTGCTCAAGTGGGAGGAGCGTTACTAAGTGACGTCAGTCACGCGCCGGCCGGCCCGCTCGCTGCCGCTCGTTGCAGTGCATTCATAGTGACAGTGAGTACAGAGGCTGGACCTGTTATCAATAGGAGAGAGATTGTTTTACACACTAGTAAAATACTTTACACACACAGCCAGTTATGTGCGCAGTTTAGGAGACATGAGGGGACACATAGGGCCATGCGGGGGACCAGCATAAGATGCTATATGTCTTATGCTGCCCCCCCTCATGGCCCTATGTGTCATAGCACACATCCCCTATAACAGCGTCCTCCACAGATCCCCCATAACAGCGTCCTCCACAGATCCCCCACATAACGGCGTCCTCCACAGATCCCCCACATAACAGCGTCCTCCACAGATCCCCCATAACAGCGTCCTCCACAGATCCCCCACATAACGGCGTCCTCCACAGATCCCCCACATAACAGCGTCCTCCACAGATCCCCCACATAACAGCGTCCTCCACAGATCCCCCCCACATAACAGCGTCCTCCACAGATCCCCCCACATAAGTGTCCTCCACAGATCCCCCATAACAGCTTCCTCCACAGATCCCCCCACATAACGGCGTCCTCCACAGATCCCCCCCACATAACGGCGTCCTCCACAGATCCCCCCCACATAACGGCGTCCTCCACAGATCCCCCCACATAACGGCGTCCTCCACAGATCCCCCCACATAACGGCGTCCTCCACAGATCCCCCCACATAACGGCGTCCTCCACAGATCCCCCCCACATAACGGCGTCCTCCACAGATCCCCCCACATAACGGCGTCCTCCACAGATCCCCCCACATAACGGCGTCCTCCACAGATCCCCCCACATAACGGCGTCCTCCACAGATCCCCCCCACATAACGGCGCATCATCCACAGATCCCCCCACATAACGGCGCATCATCCACAGATCCCCCCACAACAGTGCATCATCCACAGATCCCCCACAACAGTGCATCATCCACAGATCCCCCACAACAGTGCATCATCCACAGATCCCCCACAACAGTGCATCATCCACAGATCCCCCACAACAGTGCATCATCCACAGATCCCCCATAACTATATCATACCCAGCCGCGTCAGCGGCTCATATGGGAAAATCCAAGCAAATAGACCTCTAGCACAATTCCCTTAAAATATCGCATCGCACATCGTTATCGCAATTTTTAGGGCCCTAATCGCAATCGCACAAAATTCCCATATCATGCAGCCCTAATATGCACCCAAAAATGGTACCAATAAAAACGTCAACTCTTCCTGCAAAAAACGAGCCCCTGCACAAGACGATTGGCAGAAAAAAATAAATAAGGCGTTCAGAAAATGGAGACACAAAAACATAATTTTTGTTTTCAAAAATGCTTTATGTAAAACTAAAACAAAGAAAGTAGACATATTTCATATCATTGCGTCCATAACAACCTGCTCTATAAAAATAGCACATGATCTACCCTGTCAGATGAATGTTAAAAATAAAAACCGTGCTAAAGCAGCCATTTTATGGTTACCTTGCCTCACAAAATACGTAATATAGAGCAATTAAAAATCATATGTACTCCAAAATAGTACCAATAAAACTGGCACCTTATCCCCTAGTTTTGTTTGGCTGTTAACCCTCGATGTGTTAAAGAAAAAAAATGGTTTAAAATTGAAAATCTGTCAAAAAAGTGAAATTTAGAAATGTAATCTCCATTTTCCTTTAATTCTTGTGGAACACCTAAAGGGTTAACAAAGTTTGTAAAATCCGTTTTGAGTAACTTGAGGGGTGTAGTTTCTACAATGGGGTCATTTATGGGGGGTTTCCACTATGTAAGCCTACAAAGTGACTTCAGACCTGAACTGGTCCTTAAGTGGGTTTTGGAAATTTTCTTAAAAATTGTATGAATTGCTTCTCAAATTCTAAGCTTTCGAACGTCCTAAAAAAATTTAATTAAATGTACAAAATGATGCAAACATAAAGTAGATATATGGGGAATGTTAAGTAATAAATATTTTATGAGGTATCACTTTCTGTTTTAAAAGCAGAGAAATTTAAATTTAGAAAATTGCGAATATTACTAACTTTTTGGTAAATTTCGGATTTCTTCATAAATAAAGGTGAAATATATTGACTAAAATTTATGACCACCATGAAGTACAATGTGTCACGAGAAAACAGAATGGCTTGGATAAATAAAAGTGTTCCAAAGCTATTACCACATAAAGTGACACATTTCAAATTTGCAAAAAATGCCCTGGGCAGGACGGTGAAAACTGGCCCGGGGTAGAAAAAATAAATAAAAATGCACAATACAAAACTATGTGCGCTAGTACCCTAATGCTGTGTCTAGGGATGAAACATCCGAAGTTGATTCGCATAAAACTTCGTTTCAGCTCCGTACAGTATTAGAATGTATTGGCTCTGATGAGCCGAAGTTATTACTTTGCGTAATAACTTCATAAATTGACTTATACTGTAAAATAGAATTGTCACGATACCAACATTTTGATTAGATTTTGATACCATAAAAAAGTATTGCGATACTTGATACCACGCAAAAAAAATAAAACAGCAAAGCCGCGTGCGTTACGCATTTTATGGAACGTCCGGCTCATAATTGAACAGCCCTATCCCTCCATGACTGTATACCATGAGAAATTACCCGCCTCCAACCAGATAGGGACAGAAAGATAAATATGACCCTACTCCGGCTCCTCCTAAGTGTTTTACTGTCCCTCCAAGTGGAGACTGATTATCCTCATGGCACTTGCGGTGAGCTTTCTGTTTAAGCAAGGCAGATAAGAAAAAGAAAAATGAGGATACTAAGGAATTAATGCCAATGAAAAATGTTTTCCACATGAGGGAAGCAGGCAGCACCTGTGCCCTAGTTGGGTATATGAGGTGCTGATAACCATGCACATTCCTGCTCCTTTACCTCCCGCTCTGCGCGTCGGGCGTGGAGGTCCATGTGCCTACCGGACACTCAAGGAGTCCCTCCGGTCATGTTCAAGCTCCGCATCGCAGCCCGATACTTTTGGCGCTTGCGATGACTTCACCGGAAGTCAGGTGCGGTCCATGTGCATTCCAAGAGGTAGTTCCGGTCTGTGGAACGCACGCTAAGGGGGCGGAGCTAGATTTGGCATGGATGATCAAGGCGGATGTCGCCCCCTGATCTGAGGTCTGCAGGTAAGAGTATTTATTTAAAGAGGTCAGAGGTAGAAACTGAAAAAATGTCTGAGCCTGGTACAGTCCAAATGGAGACCTCCCAGGGACCGACTATTGTAAGTTACTGATTCTATTGGTGAGAATGCTGTATAATTTTACTTATGCTAACCCCCTTGTACCTCTGTTTCCTTCTCTTCCTGTATGCAGGCAGAGTGATAAGGATTGGGGCTCAGAGAGCGAAGCCTAGTCAAAAAACTAAGAAATGTGTTATGTTCAGTAAAATTACCTGATTCATATACAAAAAAAACTCTGCAGGAAATGTACTTCAAATATTGCTAAATATTTGGTTCCGTCTATTAGAGAGAATTGAGAGACGTAATCATGTTAGAAATGCGGGCAGCCCTGTCTGAAAATCCTGTGCCTACCCCTGGTGCATCTATGTCAAAACATAGGAAACCAAAAAATAAGTTACTCTAGTTAGTCTTCAAAGTCAGATCTAGAATCCTTTTCAGAGGGTCTTATCTGCTCTGATTCATCTGGGTCTGATTCAGAATGTAAAAGGTTTTTGTTCTCCTGAGGATACTAAGGAATTAATGCCATCAGGGAGACCATGGATCTCTCAGACAAAAAGGTCCAGAGGTCCGTTCAAGATCAAATGTTTAGTGGACTAGAACAAAAGAAAAGGAGAGTTTTTCCAGTTCACAAAAATATGCAGGAACTAATTAAGAGAGTGGAAGGCTCCAGATAGGAAGTTATTTGTTCCAAAAACAATGAAACGTCGCTTTCCATTTAGCGATGAAGATGAGGCGTTGTTTTCTTCTTGTGCAAAGGTAGATATTTCCTTAGCAAAATTAGTCAAAGGGACAAATGCCATTCCTTTTGAGGACATAGGGTCCCTAAAAGATCCCATGGACAAGAAAGCCGATTCAAGTCTAAAGAAAACCTGGGAGGCCGCTGCAGCTTTATTCAAACCAAATCTAGCTGCCACATCCGTTTTTAGATCCCTAAAAAAATGGTTATCACAGTCGGAATCGCTTCTGAAGGAAGGGGCCACTTATGACTCCCTAAAAGCTTCCTTTCCCCTCTTATTAAAAGCGGTGGGCTTTCTGTCTGATTCCATTACAGAATCAGTCAGAATAGCAGCAAGAACCTCAGAACTAGCGTTAGTGGCCAGAAGGGCACTTTGGTTGAAATCTTGGACAGGTGACATCAGTTCCAAGATGAAACTATGTAGTTTGCCCTTTCACGGAAACTTGATGTTTGGTCAGGATTTTGAAAATATTTTAGAGAAGGCTACGGGCTCTAAAAAATCATTTCCTAAGGATACAAATAAAAGAATTTCCCTTTCGGAGGGTCAAAAAAGGTAGTTCCTTCCAGGCCAAAAGATCTAATAGAAAAAGACTGTGGTCCAGAGGGAAAAACAAAAAAATCGGAAACGGAAGTTTCTTGTTTAATCCCAAAAATATAGAATCTTCCAAACAATGATGCCAGGCTTCAGGTAGGAGGGAGATTACATTTTTTCTTAAAAGAATGGGAAGAGATTACCGTAAACCCTTTGGTCTTAAATATTTTATAAGGGGGTTACGATATTCCCTTTAGTCATCCTCCTCCCACGGATGTTTTCAGAGTAACCCCTGTTCAGAAATTAGCGATACTACAAAAGAAAATTAGAAGAAGGGATTCAGAATCAGCTGGCTCAAAAAGCTATTGTATCAGTTCCCCTCTCACAACAAAAAAAGGGTTATTATTCAACAGTCTTTTTAGTAAAAAAAAAAACTTGATGGGGGATATCGTCTGATAATAAACTTAAAGAGCATAAACAAATTCATAAAATACGAGAAGTTGAAAATGGAAACCATAAAATCCACCATAAATCTATTAAAGAAAGGAGATTTCTTGGCATCAATAGATCTAAAAGATGCGTATTACCATATTCCAGTATGCGAAAACTGTCAGACACTACAGTCATGTGAAAAAATTAGGACACCCTTTGAAAGCATGTGGTTTTTTGTAACATTTTTAATAAATGGTTATTTCATCTCCGTTTCAACAATACAGAGAGATTAAAGTAATCCAACTAAACAAAGAAAACTGAAGAAAAGTCTTTTCAAGATCTTCTGTAAATGTCATTCTACAAAAATGCCTATTCTAACTGAGGAAAAAGATAGGACACCCTTGCCCCTAATAGCGAGTGTTACCTCCTTTGGCTGAAATAACTGCAGTGAGACGGTTCTTGTAGCCATCTACCAGTCTTCGACATCGGTCTGAGGAAATTTTACCCCACTCCTCAATGCAGAACTTTTTCAGCTGTGAGATGTTTGAGGGGTTTCTTGCACGTACAGCCCTTTTCAAGTCACCCCACAGCATCTCAATGGGATTCAAATCTGGACTTTGACTTGGCCATTCCAGGACTCTCCATTTCTTCTTTTTCAGCCAATCTTTGGTTGATTTACTAGTATGTTTTGGGTCATTGTCATGTTGCATGGTCCAGTTCCGCTTCAGCTTTAATTTTCTAACTGATGGTCTCACATGTTCTTCAAGCACCTTCTGATACACAGTAGAATTCATCGTGGATTCTATGATGGTGAGCTGACCAGGTCCTGCTGCAGCAAAGCAGCCCCAAACCATGACACTTCCACCTCCATGCTTCACAGTTGGTATGAGGTGTTTTTCTTGGAATGCTGTGTTTGGTTTACGCCAAACATGTCCTCTGCTGTTGTGTCCAAATAATTCAATTTTGGACTCATCTGTCCAAAGAACATTATTCCAGAAGTCCTGGTCTTTGTCAACTTTATCGCTGGCAAATGTCAGTCTGGCCTCGATGTTTCTCTTGGAAAGCAAAGGTTTCCTCCTTGCACACCTCCCATGCAAGTTAAACTTGTACAGTCTCTTTCTGATTGTAGAGGCATGTACTTCTACATCAACAGTAGCCAGAGCCTGCTGTAGTTCTCGAGATGACACTTTAGGGTTTTTGGATACCTCTTTTAGCATCTTGCGGTCTGCTCTTGGGGTGAACTTGCTGGGGTGACCAGTCCTGGGCATGTTGGCAGTTGTTTTGAAAGCCCTCCACTTGTAGACTATCTTCCGGACAGTGGAATGGCTGATTTCAAAATCTTTTGAGATCTTTTTAAATCCCTTCCCAGACTCATAGGCTGCTAAAATCTTTTTTCTGAAGTCCTCTGACAGCTCTTTTGCTCTCACCATGGTGCTCACTCTCACTTCAACAGTCAGGAGCACACCAAACTAAATGTCTGAGGTTTAAATAGGGCAAGCCTCATTCAACATGCAGAGTAACGATCTACTAATTATGTGCACCTGGTGTGATATACCTGTGTGAGATCTGAGCCAATTTAAGAGGGAATACATGTGAGGGTGTCCTATCTTTTTCCTCAGTTAGAATAGGCATTTTTGTAGAATGACATTTACAGAAGATCTTGAAAAGACTTTTCTTCAGTTTTCTTTGTTTAGTTGGATTACTTTAATCTCTCTGTATTGTTGAAACGGAGATGAAATAACCATTTATTAAAAATGTTACAAAAAACCACATGCTTTCAAAGGGTGTCCTAATTTTTTCACATGACTGTATATCAGACAGGCTGGGTAATAAACTGTAAAAAATCTAACCCCTGTCCATCCCAGAGTTTAATATTTTTAGGGGTCCGTCTAGACTCAATCCTTCATAAGACTTTTCTTCCAACCCAGAAAGTGATAGGGATAAGCAAAAAAGTCTCACAATTCCAAAGTCAGTCAGTATGCACGATCAGAGAGGCTATGAAGCTATTAGGCTCATTGACATCTTGCATCCCAGCAGTAAAATGGGCCCAGTTCCACACTCGGACTCTCCAACAATGGTTATTAGAGAGTTGGGACAGAAATCAGGACACATTAGAAGGGACAATTCAGATTCCCCTAAGAGTGAATCAGTCCTTACAGTGGTGAAAAGATCCAGACCATCTGATGAGGGGAGTTTCTTGGAATCCCAAACATCTGCAAGTTATTACCACAGACGCGAGCCTTTGGGAATGGGGAGCGCATTGCTCTCGTCTAGCTTTCCAAGGACAAGGGTCCGAGGTTCAGAGATCTCTCTCTCTTAATAAAGCCGAGAGAATTGTCTGCAGTCTGGGAAGCTATAAAGTCTAGATCTGTTGTCATAGGGGCCAGTCCAGCATCCCAAAGTGGAAAGACTACATCTGGCAGCTTGGAACCTGAGAGGATAACATTAAAGTCCAAGGGTTTATCGGACACCATAATTGACACTATGGCAGCCAGCAGGAAAGAAGTTACTTCCAAGATTTACTCTAAAATCTAGAAAAGATTCTGTGGTTGGTGTAGTCAGTCGGGGAACTCTTCTCAGAGATTTTCCATCCAGTCAATTTTGGGATTTTTGCAAACAGGATTCGAGAAAGGGTTGCGTCCAAATACCCTAAGGCAGGCATGCTCAACCTGTGGCCCTCCAGCTGTTGCAAAACTACAACTCCCAGCATGCCCGAACAGCCTACAGCTATCAGCCTACAGCAGGGCATTGTGGGAGTTGTAGTTTTACAACAGCTGGAGGGCCACAGGTTGAGCATGTCTGCCCTAAGGGTACATGTATCGGCATTGAGTTCAGTGTTTGATGAAAAAATTGCGGACCATCATTGGGTTATCCGGTTTCTGAAAGGGGCAGATAGATTAAGACCATTCTTAAGACCTACTGTTCCTCCCTGGGATCTTAATTTAGTTCTGTCAGGTCTGACGAATTCCCTCTTTGAACCCCTTTTGGAGGTCGCACTAAAATATGTTTCCCTAAAAACCCTATTCTTTAGCAATTACCCCAGCACGTAGAGCAAGTGAGATCCAGGCTCTAAAAGTAGTGGAACCATTTTCCATGGTCTTTGGATTGGACTATTCTTTCTTTCCAAAAGGTGTATCTAATTTTCACAGACAGGAGATGGAGAGGAGAAATTTCACAAATTGGACGTATGTAGAGCTATCTTGTACTACTCAAAGTTCACGAAGTCCTTCAGGAAAACTGATTACTTGTTTGTACAGTTCAGTGGGGCACATAAAGCCACAAATAATTCTTTGTCCAGATAGATAAAAAAGAGCAAGCGCTTCGTTAGAACAGATCTGTAGAGCAGCAATATGGTAAAGCCCTCACACGTTTACTAAACACTACAGGGTAGATACTAGGGCTAGTCAGGAGTTTGCCATTGGTAGGAAGGTATTGCAGGCCATAGTCCCTCCCTAAACGTATAGGATAGTATATAGGTGGAGGTATGTGTTGGTGTGAATGAAATAGGAAAAAAAAATGGGAAAAAGTTTCTCGGCTACTGGTTCAGAGACACTGAGGAGGAGCCGGAGGAGGGTAAAATTTATCTTCCTGTCCCTACCTGGTTGGAGGTGGGTCATCTCTCATGGTTTTTGAAAAGGAAATTACCGGTAAAATGTTTTTTTGATCGCTTGCTATTAAATTTTTTCAGTGGCAACGAAGTGTAAATTAGGAATTCTGTCATATTTTATTTTTATTTTATTTTTTTCACGGCATTCGCCAAAGTGTATAATTTATATATTTGTAGTGCGGGTTGTTACGAACGCGGTGATACCAAACATAAAGGGGAGATTTTTTTGTTTGATTTTTTTTGATTTTTGCATTGAAAAGCGTATTTTTATTTTTACTGGAATTTTTTTTTTTTTTACCACTTAATAGTTCAACAAGGGGACTATAACATTCTGATGACATTTTGATTGATTTTACAATACAATGCACTATCCGTATGGTGCATTGCATTTTAATGTGAGTGCTTTACTAACATTGACCAGAAGGCTCCACCAGAGAGGCACAGTCTGCTGGAAACTACTCAAGGCTGGTTTGGGGCCTACATCAGACCCCAGCCAGCCTTCACACAAATCGACACTCCCACGATCAGCACTTTGCATGCAGCGGGCGCCATTGCCCGCGGCATGTAAAGCCTTAAACAGGCTGGATCGGCACCAGGTTGGTCCGGGCTGTTAGAGCAGGAACGTGGCTCTCGTGTGTGAGCTGGGTACCCATGCAGCGCTTAGACTGGGCAGCTGTAAAAAGGCGGTGGCCCAGACTAAGGCCTCTTAGGCCTCATGCACACGGCCATGGCCGTATTTCGGCCTGCAAACAGTGGGTCCGCAATATGCGGGCGCCGGCCATGTGCTCCCCGCATCACTTGAATGGGTCCGCAATTTGTAGCTGTGGTGCGGAACGGAGGCACGGAAGCACTACGGAGTGCTTCCGTGGTGTTTCTGTCTGTGCCTCCGCACCGCAAAAAATAAATAAATAGAACATTCTATTTTTTTTTTGCGGTGCGGACGGATCACGGACCCATTCAAATTGCGGTCCCCAATGCACGTAACGGCCGTGTGCATGAGGCCTAAGTGACCACTGTAAAAAAGCATATGGGTGAGCACTAAGGGGTTAAGCTTTCCACATGGTAGAGGTTGTCTTTACATTCTGACAGGCTAGGCTACTTGCAGCAAAATAATCTGTTTGCCAAGAATTGGACCAGCGACCAGATTTCTGATTTATATTGTTTATTTGAAAATTAGGAGGCATTTTACAGTTTAACATTTACTTTATTTCTGTGTTTTGCTATGTCACAAAAGACCCTTATGGGACAAATATAGAAACTTTTTTGCAGCGTAATTTCATTTCTGTCTAGAACTGATATGTTGAAAATATTTTCAGTTATCAGGAACGAATGCTCATTGCCAATAATTGCTCCGTGTAGAAGTGCCGCTGATCACCCTACCAGTGCAAACCTGACACATTAAACCCTTGTCGTCAACACCTTTTCCTGTGCTACCGACAACCAATGACTGTATGGGAATGAATGATCATAGTAACCATCATTCATCCCCATACAGAAGGGATGATTGCTGTATGTTAATGCATTTAAACCAGACAGTGATTGGGAATGATCCTGATCATTGCCCCATTTAGCAACCCAAGTTAATGGACCCTAGCCGCTTCCTTCTACTTAAATAGGAGTTGGAAGTTCTTTATCTAGCTCACAGCTTTCACGGACTTGGATCCAGTAAAGACACAATCCAATACTAATGTAAATGCCATTAATACCATCTGTCCAAATCTTATTATTGACGACTCAATAGATGCGTCGTTTTCAGGTCTTCTCAGCAGAGCTTGCTCATTGAATGATGGTTTATATCGAGTGATTAGCTTGTATTTCCTACCAGTATTCTACTATGTGAACTTCACTTTCTAACATATTCTGTCAGGGCTAATGGTCATTTTCTTAAAACCTCCTACCGGCTTTCTCTACGAGCCAGGGAAAGCCTAAGTTAGAATACCCATCTTGAAAACTGAGCTGCTAGTTGTCCGCTCTTCATTGTAGGCGTTCTGCAGCAGTTCTATAACTCCACGTAAATAAAGAATGACCTGTGAAATGGATCCTATGTGTTGTCCTAGTTTTAATAGCTCTGTGAATGGATGCCACGTGTCCTAGTGCAGTAGCATCTCTACTGATTTGATTGCTGTGTAAACAGAATGGGGAAGTAGAAGAACATATTACATTATTAATGCTTGCTTGTTCCTTCTCATTTAAATGGGCATATAAAGTCTACAGCATGTAAGTAGGACACCCGTGCCCCATTACTACTAAATTCTTTTTGGAGATCAGCAACACACTCTAGGTTGAAAAAATAATAATAATCCTTTTCAGTCCCAAGCAAATATGTTGGGGGTGCCACCCAGTGTCCGGCTTTTGCTCATGAGCCTCAAAAGTCAGCAAGCTTGAAAAAATAACATGTAGGATTGAAGTGTTGCATTTTCAGTGAATAAAAGTATCACTAATTTCTCTGAAAAGATTGGATGTGCACTATGGTTTTTCTTGTCTAAGGGTAAGTTCACACTTTTATTTTTTTATTTTTTTATTTTTGATGTTTTGAGGCAGCTCTTCCTGCAGGTTTTTCAGCCAAAGTCAGAACTTGATCAGCAGGAAGAAATGCAAGTCCTTCCTTTTATATTTACAATTTCTTTTAAAATTCACTTCTGGTTTTGGCTGAAGAACCTGTAGGAAAATCTCCCGCAAAACCTCCTCCAAAAACTCAATGTGAACCTACCCTTACAGCTCCTATAGAAATCCCATTAGCTTCACAGGGGGCAATAGATTATATATCATTTCATAACTAAAGCTGGATTTACACAGCCTGATGTCCGAACCAATTATTGGGCACAAACGTCTAAAGGTGCCACAGATCACCCAATGAGCGAGAAAATCGTTAACCTCCATCATTGTTTCTTGGGAGCAGATGGTGCTGTCTAAACAGCACTCTGCTGACCAGAAAAAATTATTTTGTATGGAGATGAGCGATAGCAGCATCGCTTCACCTCCATCTTCCTGACAATCGGCTGCTCCTCGCACCATCTAAATGTGCTGAAGAGTTCATGTAAACTTTAGGTAACTACTGTGTATATCCAAGCTGAAGGACATCTGTAATCAGATTTTTACCTATGAACTGGCTGGCCTGTTTAATGTCCGCCTGGCAGCTTAAAGCATCTGTGTTGGTCCCATGTTCATATGTGTCCGCATTGCTGAGAAAAATTAAGTTTTAATATATCCAAATGAGCCTTGAGGAGCAAGGGGAAAGTAGCCATTACACCATGAGGCTCTACTCTCGCTGCGCCACATACAAATCTGTTGACAGCTGCCTTTTTAACCTCTTCCCGGCTTATGAGGTACTATTACGTCATAGCAGGAACAAGTGACTTTCTGCAATTTGACGTAATAGTACGCCATGCTGATCAGGTGGGTACCAGAGCTGTGCTCGCCCGATCAGTGCAGGGGCCTGGCTGTGACTGACACTGAGTCCTGCAGTGTGCCCTTAGAGCAGTTTACGACCACATATTGGGTGTTAATGTAAACTGCAGAATCAGAGTAATACATATTGAGGTTTATTTTGCTGTTAATCCTTGCTGTGCTGCAAGAAAAAAACTGATTAACATAAAGAATCTGCAAACAAGGTTTGAATAATTTGAGGGGTGTAGTTTCTAAAATAGGGTCATTTATGGGTGGTTTGTATTATGTAAGCCCCTCAAAATCGCTTTATAACTGACTTGTTGCTTAAAAAAATCATTCCCTCTAATGAATCCTTTAACCCCTTAAGGACCTAGGACGTACCGGTACGCCCTATTTCCCGAGTCCTTAAGGACCCAGGACGTACCGGTACGTCCTGACTTAAAATCTGTATTCCGGCGCCCCAGGGGTTAATTGGAACGGGATTTCGGCTGAAATCATTCAGCCGGCATCCCGTAACAATGCAGGGGGGGGTCATTTGACCCCCCCCGTATCGGCGATCGCAGCAAACCGCAGGTCAATTCAGACCTGCGGTTTGCTGCGCTTTTTGCAGTTTCTGATCGCCGCGGTCCCTGACCGCGGGGATCAGAAACTTTAGAGTGGCTAAAATAAATATTTTTCACCCCCCCCCTGCACCCCTGCACTATTTTATGCCGGAGGGTGGTGCGGGGGGGGTGTCGCAGGCGGTGGGGGCGTTGCGGGAGGCGGGCGGTGCGGCAGGCGGGATCGCGATCCCCCGCCCGCCTCCCCATGAACGATCGTTGGCTTCTAGTGGTTGTACCAGGGTGCCAGCACATTGCTGGCACCCTGGTATAAACGGCTGACATCTGTGAAGATGTCAGCCGTTTAACCCTTTCCATACCGCGGTCCGTATGGACCGCTGTATAGAAAAAGTTAACTGTCATCGGTCAGGGAGCTCCCTCCCTCTCCATCGGGGGGCTGCTGTGCCTTTGCAGCCCCCCGATGGAGAGGGAGAGAGCCCCCAGAGAGCCCCCCTCAGCCCCGTGCTTACCCTTCCCCGTCTGCGAAGTTCTGAGCAGACGGGGAGGGTTCCCATGGCAACAGGACGCCTGCTCAGGCGTCCTGCTGTCCATGGTGCTGAACAGATCTATGCTCAAAGCATAGATCTGTTCAGTGTAAGTAAAATACAGTACAGAACAATATATATTGTTCTGTACTGTATTATACAAACATCAGACCCACTGGATCTTCAAGAACCAAGTGGGTCTGGGTCACAAAAATGTAAAAAAAAGTGAAAAAAGTTAAGATAAAAAAAAAAACATTTATCACTGAATAAAAATTAAAAAAATAAAATAAACTACACATATTAGGTATCGCCGCGTCCGTAACGACCTGATCTATAAAATGGTCATGTTACTTTCCCCGCACGGTGAACGCCATAAAAATAAAAAAATAAAAACTATGAGAAAATTGAAATTTTGCCCACCTTACTTCCCAAAAAAGGTAATAAAAGTGATCAAAAAAGTCGCATGTACGCCAAAATAGTACCAATCAAACCGTCATCAAAAAAAACTTGCCAAAAAAGCTATTTCTTGTTACCTTGCTGCACAAAAAGTGTAATATAGAGCAACCAAAAATCATATGTACCCTAAACTAGTACCAACAAAACTGCCACCCTATCCCGTAGTTTCTAAAATGGAGTCACTTTTTTGGAGTTTTTACTCTAGGGGTGCATCAGGGGGGCTTCAAATGGGACATGGTGTAAAAAAAAACAGTCCAGCAAAACCTGCCTTCCAAAAACCGTATGGAATTCCTTTCCTTCTGCGCCCTGCCGTGTGCCCGTACAGCGGTTTACGACCACATATGGGGTGTTTCTGTAAACTACAGAATAGGGGCCATAAATATTGAGTTTTGTTTGGCTGTTAACCCTTGCTTTGTAACTGGAAAAAAAATATTAAAATGGAAAATCTGCCAAAAATGTGAAATTTTGAAATTGTGTCTCTATTTTCCATTAAATCTTGTGCAATACCTAAAGGGTTAACAAAGTTTGTAAAATCAGTTTTGAATAGCTTGAGGGGTGTAGTTTCTTAGATGGGGTCACTTTTATGGAATTTCTAATCTAGGGGTGCATCAGGGGGCTTCAAATGGGACATGGTGTCAAAAAACCAGTCCAGCAAAATCTGGCTTCCAAAAACCAAACCGCGCACCTTTCACTCTACGCCCCGCTGTGTGGCTGTACAGCAGTTTACGGCCACATATGGGGTGTTTCTGTAAACGGCAGAGTCAGGGCAATAAAGATACAATCTTGTTTGGCTGTTAACCCTTGCTTTGTTAGTGGAAAAAATGGGTTAAAATTGAAAATTAGGCAAAAAAATGAAATTCTCAAATTTCATCCCCATTTGCCAATAACTCTTGTGCAACACCTAAAGGGTTAACAATGTATGCAAAATCAGTTTTGAATACCTTGAGGGGTGTAGTTTCTTAGATGGGGTCATTTTTGGGTGGTTTCTATTATGTAAGCCTCGCAAAGTGACTTCAGACCTGAACTGGTCGCTAAAAATTGAGTTTTTGTAAATTTCTGAAAAATTTCAAGATTTGCTTCTAAACTTCTAAGCCTTATAACATCCCCAAAAAATAAAATATCATTCCCAAAACAATTCAAACATGAAGTAGACATATGGGGAATGTAAAGTCATCACAATTTTTTGGGGTATTACTATGTATTACAGAAGTAGAGAAACTGAAACTTTGAAATTTGCAAATTTTTTTCAAATTTTTGGTAAATTAGGTATTTTTTTGTGCAAAAAAAAAAATTTTTTTGACTTCATTTTACCAGTGTCATGAAGTACAATATGTGACGAAAAAACAATCTCAGAATGGCCTGGATAAGTCAAAGCGTTTTAAAGTTATGAGCACTTAAAGTGACACTGGTCAGATTTGCAAAAAATGGCCTGGTCCTTAAGGTGAAAATGAGCCCAGTCCTTAAGGGGTTAAATTAGCATCTTTAAAAATTCTGTACAAAGCTATTCTATGCAGTCTCAAATTTGAATGCAGTGCTCACCTGTGTGTAATCCTGGGAAGCACGGACACAGCCTGGACTTGACTGTGAAGCAACTCAATTGAGAAAAGTAGCGATGAAGTCCAGCTTCCCATAAAACATAAATGCTTTATTTTTTTGCGGTAAAATCCAGATACAAGATTACATACGAAATCTACGCGTTTCGGACCCCCAAATCGCGGTCATGAGTAAGGACTGCGATTTGGGGGTCCGAAACGCGTAGATTTCGTATGTAATCTTGTAACTGGATTGTACCGCAAAAAAATAAAGCATTTATGTTTTATGGGAAGCTGGACTTCATTGCTACTTTTCTCAGTTGAGTTGCTTCACAGTCAAGTCCAGGCTGTGTCCGAGCTTCCTAGGATTACACACAGGTGAGCGCTGCATAGAATAGCTTTGTACAGAATATTTTAAAATGCTAATTTAAAGGATTCATTAGAGGGAATGCCAACTCCCCTATGCTGCCATCACATGGTGTAGTGACAGGACAGCTGATTTCAGGGTCCGTCACTCTAGTGGTGGCATTTGAAGTTACTGTAAAAGTACTAGAGTATTTCATTCTGTCCTGATGGGTAACGTTTCTATAGAATTAATGAAGCACCGTTTAGAAGCTTCGATAAAGCTTTATGGTTTTATTTTTTTTTAGCGCCATTAGGCCTCTTTCACAGGAGCGATACGGATTGTGTCAGAACTGATGGTTTCGCAGTTTTGTCTGCGATTGCGTTCAGCGTTTGGCTTTTTTCCATTCGGATGCCATCCGTTTTTCACACGAGCCTTGTTTACTTCTATGGAGCCAGGGCTGCTTGAAAAACACACAATATAGAGCATGCTGCCATTTTTTCCTGATCGCAGAGATGATGGGTGAAAAATGCTTCACCCATCGCATCCGGACAAAAAAACTTGCTTGTGTGAAAGAGGCCTTGAAGGGCTTGTGTCACTTCAGCATTTATTATGTAGAGAAAGTTAATACAAACCACTTACTAATGTATTGTTATTATCCATATTGCTTTCTTTTCTGGCTTGATTCATTCTTCCATCACATTATAGACTATTCGCTTCCATGGTTATGACCACCCTGCAATCCAGCAGCGGTGGCTGCGCTTGTACAGTATAGGAAAAAGCACCAGCCTATGTGAGCTCCCACAGACCCGATCACCAGAGAGGCCAGCGCCATTTCTTATTGTGTGCCAGCATAACCACCACGGATGGATTGCAGGGTGGTTGTAACCATGGAAACTGTGTATAATGTGATGGGAAAAATGAATCCAGCCAGCAAAGGAAGCAATATAGATAATACAAACCACTTACTAATGTATTTTTATTAGATTTCTCTACAAAATAGATGCCACTTGCTGAAGTGAGACAACCCCTTTAAGGAAAGACACAGTGGTCCCTCAAGGTGCATTGTCAGTTGATTCCGAGACAACTATTGTCAGTTGGAAATATTGTATCTTGAGACCATTTGGGGGAGATTTATCAAAACTGTTGTAAAGGAAAAATTAGTTTAGTTACCCATAGCAACCAATCAGATTCCACCTTTCATTTTCTCAAGTAGCTCTGAAAAATGAACGTTGGAATTTGATTGGTTGCTATGGGTAACTAAACCAGTTGGTTCAGAACCACTGGTTCAGAAAACACCAAAATATCATCCCAAAATGAGAAAATTAAGATTAACAGTGTAGTAGAACTGCTACACTGCTTCCACAGCGACCTGGGACAATCCCTTTAAGGCTGCCTGCAGGTTTACAAACCGAAAAGGAAGTCTGTTACCAGGAAATGAATTGATAAACCAGGCACATTGCCTTGTGGGGCTAGCCCAGCTGAAGGAAAGGTACTTTTATATAGTGATTCATTGCTTCATTCTGGAAAAAGTGCTTCTAATCCATATGCAGTTAAGTGCACTGAGGGCGGGCCCAAGCCACTCTCTGCAGCTTTGCTCCTCCTGCTTCCTGACAGCCCCTCCCACTTGATTGACAGGACCAGGTTCCTACGTAGTTATCTCGCCTGGCCCTGTCGATAAAGAGAAGGGAGGGGCTGGCAGAGGAGGCACGGGGAGCAAGGGTGCGCAGAGAGACTTGGAACCTTCCTCGGTGCACTTAACTGGATTGAAAGCACTTCTTGTCCAGAATGAAGTAGCTGATCACTATGTGACCGTGCTGCAGTCTAGTACTGTGTGTACCTGTACGGGCGGCAGCAGCCCTAATTAAAAGAATGAAGACGGCACTATTTAGACAGGCTGACTATACAGTGCACTCTTCATTTGTTTAATTAGAGCCCACAGCGGCTGATACTCGTCCGCAGGCCGACCGCTTCCCAACGGTGACATCAGGTTGTACAGTAACAGTGGATATTCTGGTGATAGACTGCCAGGGTAACTGAAATGTATTTATTTTTATGTGTAGGGGGAAATGATATTGATTATTTTTGCAATACATAATAATCTGTTCAGCACAGTACTGAAGATGCTCCTGCCCTCAGTGCCTCGTTTCTATAGATCGCTATAACCGACCTTATATCACATAGAACCACTTCTGTCCTATCTCCCTGATATCTGTACGCGGTCAGTGGTCGGCACCAACTAATGAGCCGCCAGGGATATACAGCAGAGCAGACAGCACTCACCACTGACAGGAAGTATAGAAGGGAGGGAGACTGAGAAGCAGTTTTATAATATGTAAGGATAGTTATATAACTGCCCCTATATACTATAAAACTGCTTCAGTCTCCCTCCCTTCTATACTTACTGTCAGTGGGAGTGCTGTCTGCTCTGCTGTAAATCCCTGGTGACCCATTAGTGGGCAAGCACATCGGGTATACAGAGCACACAGTGTCATGCTGGGCTGAAGACGGGTTTTCTTTAGGAACTCATTGCCAAAAGACAGCTTCAGAGCTACTTTTGTCATGAACAAGTACAAAACGCCTAATAAATTGTATTGCAAAAATAATCATAATCACTTGTCCTGCACATAAAAAAAAAAACCGAAAGTTACACAAAATTACATTATGTATCTATCTACATATACAGTGTGTGTGTGTATATATGTATGTATGTATGTATGTGTGTATATATATATATATATATATATATATATATATATATATATATATATATATATACATATACATATACATATACACACACATACACACATACACACATACACACACACGTACGTCACGGCCTTTTTTTGGTTCCATTCATCCTGCCACATGATAAAAATTAGAAACTCTTAAAAAGGAGCCCTGATTTTATTAATTTTTTTTGTATTACTCCACTCATACTTAGGGGCTTTTCTCTATTAAAAAACATCAAAATCTTTTGATGTTTTTTGATAGCGAAAAGGCCTTTGTAAGTACAAGTAGAGTAATGCAAAAAATATACTGTTAATATTGTGTGGTTGCTCCCTAAGCTCTGATTCTCCATGTCCTGCACTGATGAGCATTGACAAGTCAGCTGGAATGAATGGTTATGCTTGTATTTGTGCTAAATTTGTGCCAGTACCAGCAGTTTTTTTCAATATGACTTGTACGCCTTGTAGAATTTGTGATGAAAGTCATGGTCTTGGGTTGCTCCTGTAGACATCAGTGTTGTCCCACTATCATCCAGTAGATGCTGCTGTTTGACCAGTATCTAAGAGAAGGGCTGTTACCGCAGATGTAGTCTTGTTAATGTGTCCTTTATGTGTTTTATATACCAGGGTCATGCTGTTAATGCAGTTCCAAATGTAGAATATACAAGCTTTTTCAATTTGCCATGTAACATGGACCAAGAAATTAGACTTTTTTTTTTTTAAAGAACCACTCCAGATTTTCTCTTTGGGACCGTGTTTGTAACATCTCTAAGAGTTAGGGAAGAAAATTGAAAGACTTTACCGCCCTCTGAAGACTAGAGATACATGGTGACTTTTGCAGCGCTAGTGATTGATTTTAACTATTAAGGTACAGGTGGTATACAAGGAAAAACTTAGTCCCTCATACACAGCCCCAGGGATTCCACTACTAAATATCACTGTGGTATTCCTTAGCTTATATATTTCTGTGAATTTAGAAGTAGAGACAAATAAAAGAAAAGTATTTGGATGCTTCACCTGCTCTCAATGAGATCACTACACCAATATTGAGCAAATTATTCCTCCACCAAATGCAGGTCAGAGGAGAAACAGCAGGGGGCGCTACCAGTGCTGAAAATGTAATGTACATTAAAAAGTCTTACAATAGTTTTAGTGCAGGTATATTCCAGTAATACTTCATTTGAAATGCCCTATTCACTGCCTACTAATTCTTTCCTGGGATAGCCCCTTTAATAAGTCCCTCAAACTTACCTTCCCAGTTATGTTAAAGGATAACTGTCATATTTTTTAATTTTTTTTGGAGTATTGGATTGTGGTGATTAATATCTCCTTGGTGGCCCTATTTCAACTTTTCACTGTGTATTCAATTACCCCTTAATTCCACATTTTTGTTCCCTGTACTGCCTACTTTTACCTGTGCTTAAAATAGGGTTGCTAGGCATGGTCCGTCTATCTGTTGATAGACAGAGCACGCAGCGTGCAGGGTCACATTACTAACAGCCAGGGACTGTAAATAAATGATTAAAGCCAGGTCCTCCCCAGCAGCTGATAACAGTGCCTGGGCTGTGTGCACTTCTCCCTGTCCCTGCGCTTGGCAGACGCTCCCTCACTCAGTAGAGCTGGAGAATGCAGAGTGGAAGCAGCGCAGACCAGGGAAGGGAGATCTGCCATCTGCTCAGTGTATAAATGAAAGCAACATGTGGTAAGAGGACCCCTTTGTGCTGCAGGAGATCAACCCTTTAGGGGGCAGGGCTCTGGTTACTGACACTTTTGGGGGGCTGTTGTTACTGGCTAGTGAGGGCAGGCGGGATTAGCCTCAGGGTGAGGGCAGTGGCGGCCATCTTAACTGAATAGTGAAATTGCAGTTTTATGCAGACTGGTTGCTAAGGGCTGAATCTTATTAAATATGGGGTAAGTCAGTCTAATAGTAACTGATTCTGGAATATCATGTTATTAGCAACTACATATATGAAAATTGAAATTCGGGTCTAAATGTGACAGTTATCCTTTAAAGATGATGAACACGGGAATTTTATCAAGCCCTGCACTCCAGAATTCCTGCTTCAAGAATTCACAAAATAAGGCTTTGCAACATTTTGCAATTTTCACCACTCCCTCTACTTCCTATTGAGCTGGTTTATCAAATGCAACTTTGATTCAAGTCACAACTTTGTTGCAGTCCTGCTCCAGTCCTATGGTGTAGTTAGTGGAATAACTGTTAGGCTAAGTTCACATGACCGTTTAGCTTTCTGTTCTGATATGTCAAAAACCGAAAAAATAAACCTGATCCGTTATTTGGAGCATCAGTTATGATCAGTTTGTGTCACTTCCATCAGAGATCAGTTATTTTTGTCTGGAGAGAGAGTGCTGCATGTAGGACTTTTTCTTCCATCAAAAATAACTCCTCTTCGACGGAAGTGACACAAACTGATGCTCAAAATAATGAAAAAAAATTAGTTCTTTCGACTGATCAGAAGGGAAAGTTAAACGATCATGAGCCTAAAGATGCACCAAATTTATCAAAGCTTGTGCAACATTTGATGAATTTACCACGTGTTCCTGCAAATTAGACTCCCGCAAAACTAACTTCAAAAAATTCCTATCATGATAAACCTCTCCCGCAATCTTTGATCCGTGTTATAACACTTGAATGTGATCGGCCTGGGAAAAACGGGGGCCGTGTATTTGCCGGATCAACCGCGCTCCCCTGTATCATAGTGTTTTATGATGCAGTCAGTTCATTTCTGATCTCAGATTTCTCGTACTCTGCCCCCATCATTATGTGACTTCGGTACAAGAGATCCGCGCTCAAACATGAACTGGCTGCATCATAAAACAATTGTATAATCAAATCCAGAGGGCCGTGCTTGATCCGGCCCGTTTTTCCCAGGCCGATCACGTGAAACAGCCCTTAATAGAAAACATACACAGAGTACAGATTGTGATACCCCCCAGGGGAGGAATTGGTTGCTAGCATTTTTAACTTTCTGCGGCTGCTGAACCGGACCATAGGTATTACACACCGAAGAATGGGGACATGTTAGTATAACTGAGAACTACAGACATTTTTCTGTACGTCCATTTTGAGTCTACGTTGACAATAAAAGAGAGAGCATGTTAATTCTTGCCACAGTTTGTGTGGAAACCTCCTTGGGTGGCAGCACGTGGATTAGCCTAGTTCAATGAGTCGAAATCCCCAGCATTAAAAACTGCAAACCTGTGGCAGATGTTTGAGGGTCAGCCTCAGATTTCTCTTGCATATTCCATGGCAAATACATGTTGGAATTTTCCTGTGTGTATTTTGGTTGTGTGAACCTGGCCTAAGGTGGTGTGTCCATTTGCCATGTTTTAATAAGCACAAAACATGTGTTTACGCCATTATGAATGGATCCGGTTGTATTATGTCTTCTAAAGCCATGACGGATGCGTCTTGAACACCATTGAAAGTCAATGGGGGACGGTTCAGTTTTCTATTGTGTCAGAGAAAACGGATCCATCCCCATTGATTTACATTGTGTGTCAGGACGGATCCGTTTGGCTCCGCTTCGTCAAGCGGACAGCAGAACGCTGCAAGCAGCGTTTTGGTGTCCGCCTCCAGAGCGGAATGGAGACGGAACGGAGGCAAACTGATGCATTCTGAGCGGATCCTTTTCCATTCAGAATGCTTTAGGGCAAAACGGATCCATTTTGGACCGCTTGTG
Source organism: Bufo bufo (assembly GCF_905171765.1). NCBI lineage: Eukaryota > Metazoa > Chordata > Amphibia > Anura > Bufonidae > Bufo > Bufo bufo. The sequence continues at coordinate 657,204,028 of NC_053390.1, forward strand.
AGAGCCCTGAACGGATCTCGCAAACGCAAAGCCAAAACGCCAGTGTGAAAGTACCCTAAAACGGGTTGTGCTGTGGCATAATAGACATATCCTCAGGATAGGTCATCGATATCAGATCAGCTGGGGCACAACTCCTAGCACCCCCGCCGATCAGCGAGCGCTGCGTCTCACTGTAGCAGTATAGCTACAACTGCACTGTCCCATTCACTTGAATCATGGCACCATGGCCCCCTCAAACAGCTGATTGGCAGAAATACTGGTTGTCAGACCCCCACCAATCTGATACTGAGGATAGGTCTTTTTTTTTTTTTTTTTTTTACTTGAATATTTATTTTATTTTAGAAACTAGAAATTAGTACAAAGTCCAATATTGATCAAGTCAGTATACATAACACAATAATTATAAACATCATTGTGGCAAAGTTTTACCGATCAATATAAGTTTACACCCAATATAGTAATAATTATACTAATACTACCCCCCCCATATTGGCTGCCGTCCAATCCATTCAATCAGCTATAAAACAGCATTAAATATACCTAAGAGGTCTTGCGTGACACCCCCTACTTTCTTGCGATATCCTCATATACTCTAATTTGTTGAAGGTATAAACTCCACTCGCTTACCGAGGGCGGGGAGACAGAGCCCCAATACTTAACCAACATAGCTTTGGCGACCATCAGACCCCTCATCCAGATCTGTCTGACCCGAAGGGGGGTTTCCATTTCTGAGAGATAGTATCCCAAAATCACTGTCAAAATGCCCGGGTTGTAATTCGACGCGGACTCCTTTTGTAGGGAAGAGAACACTTGGTCCCAATATTTTTTGATTTTACTGCAGCCCCAAAGCAAGTGTATATAGTCGGCATTAACATATCCACATTTAGGGCAACAACAGTCCCTAGCTTTATTTTGACCGAATTTCCCTTGGATTTTTGGGGTATAATATAATCGATGCAAAATCTTAAATTGGATTAATCTATGGGCATTGGAAACCGACGCCTTCTTCACATTCTTATAGATGGAAGACCACTGTAGTGGAGAGCAATTCAACTCTTGCTCCCACTTAGTTGGACTATTAAAAGGAGTAACAGTTGCCAATGCCGTTCGGAGTTTAGCGTACAATGCAGAGATCTTCACCTTCTCGTACTTGTGAGCATCACAATAATCGAAAAATAAATTCTCTCGTGGAAAAATGAAGTCCCTATTCCTAGAGGCTAAAAAAGTGTGTTTTAAGCGTGTATACATAAACACGTCTAGTGGTGAACTATAAGTGACACCAAATTCCCAAAGCGATTTAAAATGACCCGAATAAAAAAGGTGAGACACTTTATTAATACCCTTACGTGACCAATAACCAAAATCTGTAATTTTGAAGAATTCCGCCAGCCCCTTGTTCCCCCACAGAGGAGTGAAGGCAAAGGGACTAGAAACTTTAAGGATATCCTTCAGCTTATTCCATACCCTCTGTAGTGAACAAGGGATCGGCAAGGACTTCTCCAATCCCATATACCCAGTCTCCAAACATGCAAAAATATTCTCTATTGGTTTATCCATCACTTTAGTCAAATAGCGTAGAAGTAAACTCTCTTTCAAAAAGCAACAACGCTGTATCTGTGCACATAAATAATAACCTTGAAAAAAAGGAAGTGACAACCCACCATCTTCCTCCGACAACCATAAGTATCTCTGCTTTATACGCACCCTCTTCCTTCCCCAAATTAGATCATTTATCAGAGTCTCCAATCTATGAAAAAATATATCGTCAATCCAGATTGGGGAGGCACATATCGGGAACAAGACGATGGGCAAAATAATCATCTTAATCAATGCTATTCGATCTATCTGAGCCAACATCAATTTCTGCCAAGCGCTTATCTTGATCTTAACTTTATTCAATACCGGGACCAGATTCAGCTCGTAAAACCTATTTATGGGTACCCCAATCTTAACTCCCAAATATTCCAAAGTATCCTTCTGGCCCCTGAGGATAGGTCTTTGATTTTACACCACTGCACAGCCCCTTTAAGAACCAGTTTCACAATGTGATCACTAGTGAGTAGCAGTGTTCTTTGTTAAGACTTGCATGGAAGATGATTCATATTTTATGTTTGAGTAATATATAGAATGCTGTAATAAAGGAAGGAGTGCAATACTGGAGGGGATAATGGTTGATTAGGACATGAAACTGAATGGGATTTGTGTAGTTACATATTATGTACAAATGTTACGAGCTGCTTTGTGTTACCGATAAAATGTGTAACTGATTTTCAGGTCATTTTAGGTTTTAGTTTAAAAAAACAGTAATAGTTTCTGATTTCTTTACATTGTTCCGAGTAAGGCTACTTTCACATCTGCGTTTTTGCTGGCTCCGTCATGGGTCAGCAAAAACGCTTCCGTCATGATAATACAACCGTCTGCATCTGTTATGAACGGATCCGTTTGTATTATCTGTAACATAGCCAAGACGGATCCGTCTCTAAAACCATTGTAAGTCAAAGGGGGACGTATACTTTTTCTTGTCTTAATGGGACAACCCATGTATGTTGCGTGCATTCATACCAGGAGTTAATGAAAAGTGCAAGTGGATGTTGCTGCTTTCAACATGCGCTTTTCATCTGGCTCCGCTGTAGCAGCAAAAACCGTGCTTCTATGCTGAGAATGTAGTCCAATTTCCATTTGCCTTTTTTATGTGATTTTTTTATTTTCCTTTTTTTCTTACTTGTAGGAGCTCACAATGGCTCAAGATTCACCAAGAAGCTCAGCAGCTGAAATTCCTGTAACCAGCAATGGAGACTATGACGAAACCGTAGAGCACAATTTTAACATGGTATTTATTTCTATACGTAAAACAGAATGAATAATATAGAGGCTTCTATCGTAAGGTCATATTATTTTTTAAGTCGCCTTATAATGTACTCATGAGCTTGGATGTATACTGTAGCTTTTTTTTTCTAATATAATATCCCCTTTAGGCTACATGCACACGACAAAAAATGTTAAAAACTGACATGCTGTCAATTTTACATGGCCATTTTGCATCAGTGTGTGCATCCAGTTAAAAACGGACATAAAAAATGGATGCGTTTGGCAGTTATTTGTAGACACACCCTTCTGAGAACACTCACAGGATGATAGGCCCCCAGCTAAAATAATTTCCCCCATAGTGTAGGATTTTTATTACAATGCCCCCTATTTTGGCCCCAGCTAAAACAATGTCTCCCACGGTGTAAATATATTTTTTTATAGTGCCCCCAGCTTTAATAATGCCCCCATGTAGGCCCCCAGCTAAAATAACGTCCCCTATCAATAAAGAGAGAAGAGACTGCCGCAGCGCGAGCAAGTGGATGAGGGGAGTTTTGTTTTTGGTTTTTTTAACCCCTAAATGGCCATATAGATAAAGTGTACCCGTTTTTAACAGCCATTAGACTGGTGCACTCCTGTCAATCGGTCGTTAAAACCGTTCCCATTGATTTCAATGGGGTCCGTCTGATTGTGGAAACGGACAAAAATAGGACATATCCTATTTTTGGACGGACGCTATTCACATGGCCGTTAAAAGAAAATATTAAATCATCCCCTTTCCCAATTTTACATATAAAAATAATATATATAAACAATAAAAAAAAACTGTATACTAAATATCGCCACTTCCGAAAAAGTACAACCTATTAAAGTATTGAAAAATATCTCCTATGCAGGGATTGCTGTAACAGAGAAAAACATGTAAAAAAACCACACAGTTCTCCTTTTTTTTGTCACCTTGTTCTATTATGGGCCAGACCTTTACATAAAATACGGAATGCACGCGGCTTTTTGGAGGGTTGTATGTTTCTTTCGCTTGGTATTGAGTATTCCAACACTTTTTTATGGGACCAAAATTGAATAAAAATGTTGATATTGTGACAACCCTAGTCACGGGGGCATAACGTCATCTCAGGTCTATTAGGTCACAAAGAAATGGCATCTAGCGGCTGTAAACCCCCAGGAGACCAGTGGTGGATAACAGTCGCTGTGCTCCGAGGGCTGCTGCGCGGAGAGGCCTGGGCTGAGATAACTGGCACTGCTCTCTGGAGTTGCGGTAATATGGCTGTAGTGTGTAGGGACTAAGACCCACATGGGAAGTACTGGTCTTTAGTAAATGACCCCCAATGTTTTATTTGACTTAAAGGCATGTTTATGATGCCAGTGTGCCCTTTCTGACAATGTACACTTATGATGGGCACACTCTGAACAACCCACTTATCAGGGTTTTCCGCTAGCATGTCCCAATGTCTATGGAAGTGCCAGAGATAGCTGATCGCTTTTATCTCCAGCACTCCCATAGAGAATGAATGGAGCAGCAGGGGGCACGCCTGACCGTCTGCTCCATCAGATTGGGGGGGGGACGATGACCCTGTTCTTGGTGGGGCAACTAAGAGATATTACTGTATGGGGGCATCAAGGAGACATTATAATGTATGGGGGCAACAAGGAAACAAGAGTACAAGTTTTGAGGGTTCTAAATGGGCATTTATCGCGATATATATCGCAATAAATTTCTTAATATCGTTATCGTGAGAATATTTTTGATATTGCCCAACCCTACAATGGGGTCAGTCCTTGTGTGGATCCACAGCACTTCAGACTGCACATCTGCTGCTGCAATTCAGGTGCCAGCTTTGGCCTTCTGCCGGCAGATACCCTGGTATATATGTGTTCTGATGTATGTGAACACATCTTTAATAGGGTTCTTCAGTTTTATAAAAATGGATTTGATTCATGTTTTGGTATAAAGGAAAACAAATGAATTAGATATCTGATGACCATGGCAGAAAGATGTGTATTTTTTTTTAGTAATTTGCATATAAAGATAATCCATGCATCCCAACAAGGATTTCCATGTACAGTATGTGGAATATACAGTGCCTTGAAAAAGTATTAATACCCATTGAACATTTCCACATTTTTTCACGTTAAACCCACAAACTTCAATGTATTAGACCGACACAAAGTAGCTAGTATGTGTGAAGTGAAAAGAAAATGATACATGGTTTTTTTAAATTTTTAATAAATAAAAATTTGTAAAAGTGTGTTGTGCATTTGTATTCAGCCCATACTGAAGTCAATACTTTGTCGGACCACGCTTCACTGCATTACAGCTGCAAGTCTTCTTGGATATGTTTCTACCAGCTTTGCACATCTAGAGGATGACATTTTTGCCCATTCTTCTTTGCAAAATAGCTCAAGCTCAGTCAGATTAAATGGAGAACGTCTGTGAATATAAATTTTTAAGTCTTCTGACAGATTCTCAATGGGATTTAGGTCTGAACTTTGACTGGACCATTCCAACACATGAATATGCTTTGATCTAAACTATTCCATTGTAGCTCTGGCTGTATGTTTAGGGACATTGACCTGCTGGAAGGTGAACCACCATCCCCGTCTCAAGTATTTTACAGCCTCTACCAGCTTTTCCTCCAGGACTGCCCTGTATTTAAGTGCCATCCATCTTACCATCAACTCTGACCAGTTTCCCTGTCCCTGCTGAAGAAAAGCATCCCCACAGAATGATGCTGCCATCTCCATGTTTGATGGTGGGGATGGTGTGTTCATGGTGATGTGAAATGTTAGTTTTCTGCCACACATATGGGATCATTTTATTAAGACTGGTGTTTTAGACGCCGGTCTCAATAACTCTGCTTTGATGTGCCAAAGTTATGTAGAGGCCTCTATATAACTTAGGTGCATCGACTGCCGGACTAAATCTATGCCAAAAACAGTCATAGAAAATGATAAATGAAATGGACCAGCCGGCCCGCCCACACCATGACCCCACTGGCGTATGTGGCGTAGATGCGGAAGAATTCGCAGATTCGGCCACAAATCCCCTTTGCGACCGAATCTGCGACAGATATATGCCAAAAATTGTTGTATATCCATTCATAAATGACCCCCATAACGTTTTGCATTTAGGCCAAAAAGTTTGACATCTGACCAGAGCACCTTCTTCCACATGTTTGCTATGTCCCCTACATGGCTTGTGGCAAACTGTGAACTGGACCTATTATGGTTTGCTTTCAAAACTGGCTTTCTTCTTTCCATTCTTCCATAAAGGCCAGATTTGTGGAATACATGACTAATAGTTGTCCTGTGGACAGATTCTCCCACCCGAGCTGTGGACTTCTGCAGTCCTCCAGAGTGACGATAGGCTGCTTCTCTACTTAGTGCTCTCCTTACCTGGGCTGTCTGTTAAGATGGACGGCCATGTCTTGGTAGGCTTGCAGTTGTGCCATACTCCTTCCATTTTTGGATTGAACAGTGTCACTTATTGATTGAAAGCCTTTTACTTTGCATGCTTAGGAGTCCAGTAGGTGGTCTACCAATTTATTGACAGTTTTGAAGAATTGTTTGACAAGCTAAAATCTCCAGTTTACGATACTTGTGTTAAGGTACATTCACATGAAAGCGTAAAAAATAACATGTTACAGAATGGATATACTGTCGTTTTTTCTTTACCATTTAAGATCAGTATGTGCATCCCATCCAGTCTGGCCATCTATATTGCATCCCTTTTTAATGAATTTTAAAAACGGATGAATTTTTTTTTTTTTTTTTAACCCCAATTCCTGCAGTGCCCTCAATATATATTATGCCCCCTCCAGTATTTATACCCTAGTATAAATAATGCCCCCCACAGTATTCTGCCTATATAATGACTCCTCCCAGTGTGATCAAGTGACTTCAGGAAGCCGGCATTAGGTTATGTTGCCTCCAGTGAGGAGCAAGTGTTCCTGCGCGTAATTTTGAAGAGGTGAGTTTTTTTTTTTTTCATAGTGTTCTCGTTTTTATGGTTGTTAGATCCCTTTCTGTCTAAACTGCCATTAAAAACAGGCCAATTGAATGGACATGTCCTTTTTTTGGATGTCATTACTCACTCACCATTAAAAAAAACGGGCCTGTGACTAGCCCCATAGAATGCAGTGAAACCAGCCTCGTATGAATGTCGCCTTGGGCTGAGTTGCATACTTCTGATATGTGATGCACTGGATTATTTATATACTTACCAACTTTCAGTAGATGGTAAGCAGGAGACTGTTATTTTTTAAGGCCATGACCAGTCACTTTTTTCTAGGGTCTATCCCTTTAGTGATGTACCATGTACAGTTGGAGCTCACGATGGGATGATTTTTGGGAGAATGCTGCCCATAATATAGTCTGAGGTTTGGCAACTCTTTTGGGTATCCAGGATATCTCCCCTCTGTATTGGAGCCTCTCGGACTTTCCAGGAGAGTCGGCAGATATCATTATTTTTTGGTTACTCAATTACGTATGTATGCCGCATTTTCCATAAAATCTAGGGTAAAATGCCCATGAAAATTGACTGCCTGCTGGTGATCCCCTTTCCATTTTCATAAAAGTCCTGGACCTTGCTGCTGTATTCCCCACTTATCTGGGTTCATATTTGCATACCAAAGCCCGACATGTAGACACAAGTACTGCTGATGTAATCTGCTTACAGTATTCTCCATGGTTTTATGCAGAAGGACCACAATGCGGTATTATATAAATTATGTTGTATGGGGTGTTCTGAAATTGATGGCTTCATTGTTTTTTTACGATTAGATTGGATAAAGTGTCTTTAGAGGTTTAGCCTGAGATGACATGTCCTCCAACATGGTGTAAACATATACTGAGAGATGTGGATCCCATGTAGCACCAACTAATCCTGTTTGTGCACCTCAGCGCTACTACTCCTTTCAGACTCTCAGACTCCAGATCGCATAATTAAACACTCACATTTCACTTCAATGCATAAATGGCTTACTGTCAGTCACCGAGGAGAAAAATAGAGCTCAAGGAATATGTCCTCCTCACAAGTGAGGTTTAGTATGATGGCAGTGTGGCAGCACCCGCTTGTTGTTTTTTTGTTTTTTTTTTTGTTTTTTTACAAGTCCCAGGGAGTGGCTGCTGCAAAATGGGTGCAGCAAGGTTGGCAGTGATGCAATAGCAGGGACCTGTCATCATATCTGAAGGCTTTAGGCTAAGTACCCCCCCCCCCCCAGACACACACACCTTATCTTATAAAAAAATGTTCTCAGCCTCTCAGGTGTGTGTAAGCCAGTTTTCTGTCAAGTAGGGAAATACGTTATTATTGTACAAGTGTTCACATTAAACTCCTATATAGCTGTTATGTTACTACTGTTTTTGCTGAACTGAAGTGTGTTCTTGGCCCTGTTCCCATTAAAATGACTACTTGTAGCAGCAAAAGAGCTGTATCTACAGCACCATCTATAATTAATTACCACAGCATTAGAAGAGGGTTTTAGATCTCATCCAGACATGCCAAACCTTTTTTGGTCTGGGGGCCACATTGTCAGATTGCACCTCAGCCCAAGGGGTGCGGTAAGATTTATGGTGTGTCGGCAGTATACAGGTGAAACGCGAAAAATTTGAATATCATGCAAAGTTCATTTATTTCAGTAATGCAACTTAAAAGGTGAAACTGATATATGAGATAGACTCATTACATGCAAAGCGAGATATTTCAAGCCTTTGTTATAATTTGGATGATTATGGCTTACAGCTTATGAAACCCCAAAGTCACAATCTCGGGTCCCCTTTGCTCAGGGGGTATAGATTAATTAGCTGACTAGAGGGTGACACTTTGAGCCTAGAATATTGAACCTTTTCACAAAATTCTAATTTTAAGCCGCATTAATGCAATTCCTTTTAATTTGCATTACTGAAATAAACTGACTTTTGCACGATATTCAAATTTTTCGAGTTTCACCTGTATATTATAAATGTCTGATATATGGGTGTTCAACTCCTGGGACCCTCCTGTCTGGAGAATGGGGACCCTTTGCGGCTCTCTTCAGTCTAGTGTGTGGGGTTACAGAAGGCACCTGAATATTTCACAGCAGTCATATGTATGCCTACTGCTCCATAACTCTGAATTGTAGAACAGTGGGTAAGAGAAACATCCACTCCCCACGTATATGGGGATTACAGAGATTGAACCCCTACCTATGGAACGTTTAGCTGATATAGTATGGATATGGCATAATAAAGAATTAACCTTTTATGATCTAGTTTGTTTCAGGTTTGAGAGAGAGACTAGTTTGCTAGTCTGAGTTTCTCCCCAATATGTATGCGTTGTCTGGGAGGTACTTTTCATTACAGAGAGTCCCTAGTATTACGTACGTGGAGTACTGTAGCCCAGGCAACACCCCTCTGGGTGTCTGGGAAAGATATTCAAATTAGCAATCTAATTCCAGCAGATTTTAAGATGTGCTAATTTTCATATATTTTTCCCAGAAGCCCAGAGGAACATTGACTGGGTTACAATACTGTTCATGCATACTCTGCGCCCTCCATAAGAACAAGATAGTCTCCCTAACCAAGGCCTCTCAAGCAGGGATGCTAAACCTGCTTCCCTCCAGCTGTAGTAAAACTACAACTCACATCATGCCCTGCTGTAGGCTGTCTTGCCATGCTGGGAGTTGTAGTTTTGCAACAGCTGGAGAGCCGCAGGTTGGGCATCCCCGCTCTAAAGCAACCCAGTAAAGTTTCTTTGCTTAAGGCCTCATGCACACGACCGTTGTGTGCATCCGTGGCCGTTGTGCCGTTTTCCGTTTTTTTTCGCGGACCCATTGACTTTCAATGGGTCCGTGGAAACAACGGAAAATGCACCGTTTGGCAGCCGCATCCGTGAGCCGTGTTTCCTGGCCGTGAAAAAAATATGACCTGTCCTATTTTTTTCACGGCCAACGGTTCACGGACCCATTCAAGTCAATGGGTCCGTGAAAGAACACGGATGCACACAAGATTGGCATCCGTGTCCGTGATCCGTGGCCGTAGTTTAGTTTTTATACAGACGGATCCGAAGATCCGTCTGCATAAAGCTTTTTCAAAGCTGAGTTTTCACTTCGTGAAAACTCTGAACCGACAGTATATTCTAACACAGAAGCGTTCCCATGGTGATGGGGACGCTTCTAGTTAGAATACACTACAAACTGTGTACAAGACTGCCCCCTGCTGCCTGGCAGCACCCGATCTCTTACAGGGGGCCGTGATCAGCACAATTAACCCCTTCAGGTGCGGCACCTGAAAGGGTTAATTGTACTATCATATCCCCCTGTAAGAGATCAGGGCTGCCAGGCAGCAGGGGGCAGACCCTCCCCCCCCTCCCCAGTTTGAATATCATTGGTGGCCAGTGCGGCCCCCCCCCTCCCTCTATTGTAATAATTCGTTGGTGGCACAGTGTGCCCCCCCCTTCCTCCCTCTATTGTAATAATTCGTTGGTGGCACAGTGTGCGCCCCCCCCCCCCTTCCTCCCTCTATTGTAATAAATCGTTGGTGGCACAGTGTGCGCCCCCCCCCCCCTTCCTCCCTCTATTGTAATAAATCGTTGGTGGCACAGTGTGCGCCCCCCATTGCTTCCCCCCCCCTCCCTCTATAGCATTAACAACGTTGGTGGCCAGTGTGCGGCCTCCCATCTCCCCCCCCCCCCCCATCATTGGTGGCAGCGGAGTTCCGATCGGAGTCCCAGTTTAATCGCTGGGGCTCCGATCGGTAACCATGGCAACCAGGACGCTACTACAGTCCTCGTTGCCATGGTTACTTAGCAATAGTACAATAGTTGAAGAGTCATACTTACCTGCTGCTGCGATGTTCTTGTCCGGCCGGGAGCTCCACCTACTGGTAAGTGACAGTGACAGGTCTGTGCGGCGCATTGCTAAATGAACCGTCACTTACCAGTAGGAGGAGCTCCCGACCGGACACGAACATCACAGCTCCCAGGTAAGTATGAATCTTGTACTATTGCTAGTAACCCGCTGCCACCAATGATCGGGGGGGGGGGGGCGCAAGATGGGAGGCCGCACACTGGCCACCAATGTTGTTAATGCTATAGAGGGAGGGGGGCCAATAATTGCCACCAACGATTTATTACAATAGAGGGAGGAAGGGGGGGGGGGGGGCGCACACTGTGCCACCAACGAATTATTACAATAGAGGGAGGAAGGGGGGGGGCACACTGTGCCACCAACGAATTATTACAATAGAGGGAGGAAGGGGGGGGCACACTGTGCCACCAACGAATTATTACAATAGAGGGAGGAAGGGGGGGGGGGGCGCACTGGCCACCAATGATATTCAAACTGGGGAGGGGGGGGGGGGGGTCTGCCCCCTGCTGCCTGGCAGCCCTGATCTCTTACAGGGGGATATGATAGTACAATTAACCCCTTCAGGTGCGGCACCTGAGGGGTTAATTGTGCTGATCACGGCCCCCTGTAAGAGATCGGATGCTGCTAGGCAGCAGGGGGCAGTCATGTACACAGTTTGTACACAGTTTGTAGTATATTCTAACTAGAAGCGTCCCCATCACCATGGGAACGCCTCTGTGTTAGAATATACTGTCGGAAATGAGGTTTCACGATCTAACTCATATCCGACAGTATATTCTAACATAGAGGCGTTCCCATGGTGATGGGGACGCTTCAAGTTAAAATATACCATCGGATTGGAGAAAACTCCGATCTGATGGTATAAAAGGGACTCCGGACTTTACATTGAAAGTCAATGGGGACGGATCCGTTTGAAATGGCACCATATTGTGTCAACGTCAAACGGATCCGTCCCCATTGACTTGCATTGTAATTCAGGACGGATCCGTTTGGCTCCGCACGGCCAGGCGGACACCAAAATGACTTTTTTTTTCATGTCCGTGGATCCGCCAAAAATCAAGGAAGACCCACGGACGAAAAAACGGTCACGGATCACGGACCTACGGACCCTGTTTTTGCGGACCGTGAAAAAAAAACGTTCGTGTGCATGAGGCCTTACTCTGTTAAAGGTTAGTTACCTAGAAAGAGTTGGGTTCCTGGTATGAGAGAGTTTTCCTTAATTTTTGAAAAGGAGACTAGCTTGCATGTGTCATTTGCAGAGAATGTGAAGAAGCATGCATAGTAATGTATTAGTCAGATTATGAAAAAAGCATTGACTGAACAGTTTGAGGCTACCACCAAAAACTTTAATATGGGAAAAATCTACAGGGACTCCTATTTTCTTTAGTATGTATAAACACACATTCATACTACATATTAGTATGCCTGACACTTTTTACCTACGTGCTAAAAGGGGTTGTCCCATTACAACAACTTATCCCCTATCCACAGTATGGGGGATGTGTCTAACCAAGCTACTTTTGGCATCCCTATATAGTTGTATGGAGTGGCAGCACGTATGCGTTTCCACTGCTCCATTCAAACTGGTCCCTGTTCTAGTGGTTGGCGGAGGCCCCAGTGGTTGAACCTGTCCGGCTGCTCCTTAACATATTTGCTGGATTGGGGCCGGACAGAATGACAGCTGCGCCCAGCAGGGACACATCAGACAGGCTGTTCCCGGCCGGAGCAGCCTATTGGATCTGTTTCACGTGTATACAGGTGAAATTAGAAAAATATGAATATCGTGCAAAGTTCATTTATTTCAGTAATGCAACTTAAAGGAGTTTTCTCATCTCAGACAAAGGGGGCATATCGCTAGGATATGCCTCCATTGTCTTATAGGTGCAGGTCCCATCGCTGGGACCCGCACCTATATCGAGAACGGAGCCCCGAAAGTAAAGGAGAGTGCACTGCGCATGCGCAGCTGCCCTCCATTCATTTCTATGGGGCCGCCAAAAATAGCAGAGCGCTGGCTCGGCTATTGCCATCTGCCCCATAGAAACGAATGGGAGCATGGGCCGTGCATGCGCGGCACGCTCCCATTCACATCTATGGGAGAGGCAGGGTTTAGCGCTTGGTGGTGGACGGACCATGGGAAATCTGGGGTCCTCCAGCCACAGCGCTCCCCGCACCTATCAGACAATGGGGGCATATCCTAGAGATATGCCCCCATTGTCTAAAATTGGAATACCCCTTTAAAAGGTGAAACTAATATGAGATAGACTCATTACATGCAAAGTGAGATATTTCAAGCCTTTATTTGTTATAATTTGGATGATTATGGTTTACAGCTTATGAAACCCCAAAGTCACAATTTTGAGGTCCCCTTTGCTCAGGGGGTATGGATTAATTAGCTGACTAGAGGGTGACACTGAGCTTAGAATATTGAACCTTTTCACAAAATTCGAATTTTAAGCTGCATTAATGCAATTCCTTTTAAGTTGCATTACTGAAATAAATGGAGTTTTGCACAATATTCTAATTTTTCGAGTTTCGCCTGTATGAAACAAGCTTCTATACCATAACTTGGTAACCTCTCTTTTCTCTTTGGAAAGCAAGAGGTCCTAAGGAATAAATCATTGGCATTGGTGTGCAGGTTTTCTGTGCAAGGAAATCTACTAGATACTCTGGTAACAGCACTTGGCTATCTCTAGCAGTCCCATAGAGAATGAATGGAGTGGCAGAGCTCCTGCTCAACTTGCCATTTCATCAGATCAGAGGTCGGACTGCCACCTGTCACTTTTATAGTGGTGCTTGAAAGCGAACCCTTCAGAATTTTTGATATTTCTGCATAAATTTGACCTAATACTACAAAGGAGTTTCACAGAAGTACTAAAAGTAGGTAATAACCAAATCAAACAAATCAGTCAAAAATATTCCACTTGGTCATTTATTTATTAAGGAAAATGATCCAGTAGAAAATTCTGAAGGGTTCACAAACTTTCAAGCACCACGGTAGTTATCCCCTAACTAGAATACCCCAGATCCATTCATCCAAGTTAAGCTAAAGACCTCTTGGAAATGCGCGCGGCAAACGCATATCTCTTATAATGTGTTCACGTGCTTTGTCCAACCAGAGGGAGTTTCAAAATGTGTGTTTTGGTGAAGGTAAAAATTTCTATCATGACCAAACTTGTCTTTTGAACTTTTTATTAATGACTGGTAATTTGGTGGTGTCTCATATCACTCCTGTTTCTGGGATTAATGGAGGAAGAACCAGATGAAAAAATGCTGAACATGCGCTATGACTAAATTAATGTGAAAACTATTTATTTTTTGTTTTTCACTTTTTAATGAAAGGGGTTGTGCACCTTATACATTCATCATGTATCCACAGACTGGATAAGTAATAAATGTCAGAGGGTCCCACCCATCACTAGAACTGGGGTGCAAAAGCCCCCTATTTATACGCCTTTGAAAGGTGATACATGTCCATTGTGGCACAACCCCCTCACTGCTATTACAACATTGCTTCGTTTTTCATTTTGGATGCGTTGGGACAATACCAGACATTTGCTTCAGCAGTGACACAGCTGTAATAAACTTTCAAGTAGACACTCCTTGATTAACATTTTTATTGGTCCTTGTTGCTTACTCTGCTCGTTTAAGGCAGTTGTCCTTTTATTGTGAAAATATTATATCTCAATGCTACATATTACATTTGTATGATAGATTATATTGTGTGATCAGACTGGAGCAGAAGCAAAAGAAAGCTTGTCATTGGTGTGCGTAGCAGCGATAAATGTATGGACAGTCTTTCATAGCTACAGTATAATGATCATCGCACTCTTAGGGCGGGTTTACATGTCTCGATGTTACAGACGATTGTCGGGAAGGAAGCGGTCCATCCCAGCAGTCTGTGCTCGTTCAGTGAAGGAGACCGCTGCTGGTCTTCCCAATAATCTGCCCGAAAATCGGGCCGTGTAAATCCACCTTTTACACGTATAGATGATTTGTCAGATTATTGAAAACGCTGCCGATTTATCTGTCAGATCATCAGCAGAGATGATCGCTGCATTTACATACAAAAGTTACCTCCACTAATTGGGGACGAGCGTTCGATACAGTGATCGCTTGTCCCCATAGTAGATCATTGTTCCAGCACAGCAGATCGCAGTCTATACACCACGATCTGCCGCACAGGAACAGTGATTTTCTGTGCCACCCAAATGACCCGATCACCCATTGAATGAGCGTTTGCTTGTTCATTGTATGATTGCTGGCAGATTATCGGGGACGAGCATTTATACAAACACTATTCCCCCATACTCTGATCATCAATAAAAGGACCCTTAAAGGGGTTGTGTCACTTCAGCAAATGGCATTCGTCACGTAGAGAAAGTTAATACAAGCCACTTACTAATGTATTGTGATTGTCCATATTGTTTCCTTTGCTGGCTGGATTCATTTTTCTAGCCAGCATAGGAGGCAATATGGACGATCACAATACATTAGTAAGTGCCTTGAATTGGTGCAATGAGGGTATCACCGTTGCCCTTGTTGAACCCAAGCTCCACTCCTTTGTGTGGACAGTCCCTCACTGATTGCTCTGATTGACAAGACAGGCAGTGGTAAAGCAGCCAGAGAGGGGCTATCCACAGAAAGGAATGGAGCTTGGGCAGCAAGAGCAATGGTGACGCCCTCATTGCACCAAAGGCCTGATCTGCATCTTAAGAGAATGTATCATAACTCGGAAACAGAGCCTCACATCAACAAAAGAAAAACAGCGTTTTAATCAGGTGAACGACAGCTATGTGTCTATGTATACAGCTGGATAGGGAGGTCACTGGTGACAGATTTCTGTGAACATTTTAGAGAAATACGTTGTGTTTTATTGGTCCTGAGACTCAACCTTTCTTCTTTCTCTCTCTTTTTGTAGGACTTGAAGCGATCAGTGCCAGTAGGACTTGGTCTTTCAGAAACGCACATCACCTCCCATGGCTTTGCTAGCACTAAAGAAGGAATCGTAGAAGCCGGGCCCTTTCAGGGTAAGACCTTGTAGAGCAAGTCTTCTTTATAAATGGATGTTACCAGGAATAATTTGCACATTATCCCTTTGTTACTGACATTTGTTGACCTCTTCTGATCCGCAGAGGTCGCTGATGCTAACAGCACATCATGTCTTTCAATTAGTAGTGGGGAGCAATGATCTCTATGGCAAATACTTAGCATTTCAAACTGCTTGACTATACTGTATAAACCTAACTCTTTGTCTCCCATAGCAACTAATCCCTGCACACTTACCTGTAGAGGTCAGTGGTGCAGTTCACACATCAGCTCATGCACTACTTTGGTACGTGTCTTTTGGATGTAGACCTAGAAACCATTGAAGACAAGTGACATATAGACCTCACTGCCTGCATGGAGCAGTCTGAACCCATTATAATTCATATTGTGACGCAACATCAAAAGCTGATGATTTAGAAAAAATGGGGGAAGAGGGGGGGGGGGAGAATATATTAAGATTGTTGTTTCTTATGCCAGTCTTAATCCCCTGTGTGCCGGAATGAGATGTGCTTAATTTATTAAAGGGTTTGTGCCACCATTAAAAGTTATATTAACATAAATTAGCATAACAAAACTAGCTACTTTTCTTCATTTACTTTGTTACACAGATGCTCTGTTGTGAGAGATTCTCTTTTTTTATAATATATATTCACTTCATTATAATGGCTCTCTGTATAGTAATTTGCACGTCCACCTACTGAAGTGGTCACACATGCTCAGTTGCATCTTTCAATTGTCACTCACCGTAGCCAATAGTGATATCGGACAAAACAAGAATAAGAAAATGAAAGAGATAATACATTTTTTTTTGTGGGGGGGGGGGTTCTCCGTTTAGTGTCACTGACCCCTTCACAGTGGTAGGCAGTCTGGTTAATAGAAGAGGTACCTGAGCTGGATATGCACGTTGTGAAATCCATGTGGGTGGCCCTATTGAATTTGCCTCTTTAAAAAAAGTTTCTGTTTTTCCCCATTCGTAATCTAAATTAAAAAAAAGCCTGTATTACACAGGCTGATTGGGCAAGCGATTGTCGGGAGGGAAGCATTCTCTCCCGACAGTCGCTTGCTCGCTAGTGGAGGAGACGGCTGCTATTACATGCACTGATCTCCTCCGCAGCATGGGGAACAGCGATAGCTATGCCATCGCTCATCCCCATGTTGTATAGTGGTTTGCCAGCGGCAGATCGTAATTGGACAACCCAATCTGCCGTGCTTAAAAATCACAAAATCCCAATGAATGAGTCTTGAAATCGCAGATATTCGCCTCCAGGTCTATGCTGTAGGAGAAATGGATAGGCAAGGAATGCCATGATTAAAGGGAATCTTACCATAAATCGGCCTGTGGAGATGTGCACTTGACAGTAGATTCAAATGCTTATTTCCCCCATCTGAACTGCTCCATCAGATCGAGGGAATGGGACTCCCCTTCTTTGGATTTGTGAGAGTCACAGTGGTCAGACACCCAGCCATCAGCTAGTTATCCACTATACTGTGGACAGGGGATAATCTGCAATCCTAGCACAACCCCTTTAGGGTCTATTCACACGACCGTATTTCTGGGTCTGCATCTTGCGAAACAGGTGCGGACCCATTCACTTCAATGGGGCCGTAAAAGATGCGGCCAGCACACGGTGTGATATCCGCAGTTCTGTTCTGTGGTCCTGCAAAAAAGATAGAACATGTCCTATTCTTGTCCGCAATTGTGGACAAGAATAGGCTTTTCTATCATAGGGCTGGCCATGTGCTTTCCGCAAAATGCGGAATGCACATGGCCGTTACCAGTGTTTTGTGGATCGCAAAACACTTAAAGCTGTTTCACACGAGCGGATGCCGTGCGTGACATCCGCTCCGTGAATGACAGCCAAGACCCGATGCAGACTGCAGAAGCACGGAGCATTAACATGATTGATAATGCTCCGTGCCTCTCTGTGATCTCTTTACTACGAAATCACAGTGAGATAAAGTTGTCACTGTGATTTCGTAGTAAAGAGATCACAGAGAGGCACTGGGCATTATCAATCATGTTAATGCTCCGTGCTTCTGCAGTCTGCATCGGGTCTTGGCTGTCATTCACGGAGCGGATGTCACGCACGGCATCCGCTCGTGTGAAACAGCCCTTAGTCGTTTGAATGGACCCTTTAGGCTATGTTCACATAACAGGAACCATGAGGCTGTGCTGAATGCCCAATACAAAGCATCCAAACTGCAGCTGACTGATCCCACTGACTTTTATTGGTTTCTACCAAAGTTTCCATCGTTTTTACAACCAGAATAGTGCGGCGTGTGATGGCATTGTGATCAGTACCATGGCGTAACACCTTTCAACCATACAACAGGTCAGTAAAATGCAAAAGTGGTACATTCTACATAAACCGTTTAGGTGATTGTATTCTCACATAATAGTTATTCCCATGTCAGCCTTTCATAGCTCAGACTGGAAAAACCAAAGCAAGCCCCCAGCCGAGGGCAGACAGTCTGTGTGTTTTGCGGTCCGCAAATTACGGATCCGCAAAACATGGATGGTGTCCGTGTGCGTTCCGCAATTTGCGGAACGGCACGGATAGCCATTAATATTACTGCCTGTTCTTGTCCGTAAAACGCGGACAAGAATAGGGACGGTTATATTTTTTTTTGCTGACCACGGAACAGAGCAACGGATGCGGACAGCACACTGAGTGCTGTCCCCATCTTTTGCGGCCCCATGGAAGTGAATAGGTCCGCATCCGAGCCGCCAACACTGCGTGTGCATGAGGCCTTACGGAAATGGCTGAATGGGGTACACCCCGCTATTTCTGTAACCCCCATAGCAATGAATGACAGCTACACAAACAGCGTAGCACTAAAAACTATAACGTTTCTGTAACTTCTGAGTTTCCACTCGGCGAAGCGCAGCCCGCTGTGGTATACTGTTTGCCACCAGTTGTTACGCAGTATTAGCCTCTTTTTTTTTCATGCACTGCTTTAGTGGGAAATTCTGGTTATGTAGAATCTTAGTTTTTTTAATATCAATGCTTAGGTTATTCATGCCAATAAAAGACTTCATTGTGTTTATTCTAAATGTTCCATGCCTCCAGCTACTATATGCCCTTGTAATTGAATTTGTTAATATCATTACACATTAGAATAACCTGTCTGATGTGTGCATCATGGAAAAACCTCAGTGCAGTTATTATCACATTACTAATGGACTGAGAAAGTCAGGAAGAAACTTCATGTTTTCTGCTCCCTGCGCAGAAGCTCTGGAAGATTCCATTCTTTTTCTTGATGTTTTGACTTCCATGTGGGCTTCGTAATGCAGCTGCTATGTCTTTGCTTCTTGCAGGAGAGTCCCATAAGATATATAAAAATGAGACTGTAGTTGCCATGGTTATGTATTTATTATACTAGCTTGTGGATCTATACTGTAATTTATTTTCCCTTTTGTGTATCTCATGAGCAGCAATCTCATTCTATAGGTGAGACTTATGACGCACTTCACATAAGAAATTCGGAACACAGTGGAGCTCAGTAGGTGTTAAGGACCCCTATATACACACATTTGCTCTGGTGTTTTTTTGTTGACTAAAAGAAGCCATAGAAACTGCTCACGTTTTTCCCCCACATCGAATCTGATTTTTATAGCGTGAAGTGTGTGAACACTTTTTTTTCTTTTTCTGGAATTTTATTCTCTATAGATAAGATGTCAAAATGCCAGAGCTTTGACGTACTATGTTTTTAAACTAACGAAAGAAACACCAATATGGCAGAAGCACAAAAAAAAGGTATCCTAATTCCTATAGACTTCAAGCTTCCATCTACCAAAAAAATAAAAAAAAAATATTAAAACCACTAAAAAAACATTTGTGGACGAACTCTAAGTATGGAGTTCTAAATATGTTGGCACATGGATGCTTTAAAGAGGACCTTTCACCGATTCTTACCCTATGAACTAAGTATACATACATGTGGAGCGGCGCCCGGGGATCTCTCTGCACTTACTATTATCCCCGGGCGCCGCTCCGTTCTCCTGCTATGCCCTCCGGTATCTCCGTTCCCTAAGTTATGGTAGGCGGAGTCTGCCCTAACGCTGGCCAATCGCATTGCAGAGCTCACAGCCTGGGAGAAAATAACCTCCCAGGCTGTGAGCTCTGCGCTGCGATTGGCCAGCGCTAGGGCAGACTCCGCCTACCATAACTTAGGGAACGGAGATACCGGAGGGCATAGCAGGAGAACGGAGCGGCGCCCGGGGATAATAGTAAGTGCAGTGAGATCCCCGGGCGCCGCTCTACATATCTGTATAGTTAGTTCATAGTGTAAGAATCGGTGAAAGGTCCTCTTTAAAGAGGCTCAGTCAGCATGATCAACCCTATTAAACCAGCCATACTGCCTGCTGGGACTCATCATGCTCATTAAAACAATACCTTTCTTTTGTCTATATGCTAGGGGAGGGGAGAGTGTGCAGAGCACAGGGGGTGTTACAAAGAAGTGCTCAAAGGATTCAGCCCCACCTCCTGGTGCTCTAACATGCTCATTTGTATTTGAATAAAAACAGACATCTCTGCAGCTATTTAGCATACAGACAAAAGAAAGGTATTGTTTTAATCAGCATGATGAACCCTACCAGGCATTATGTCTTGTTTAACCCTTTCGCTACCAGCCTACCAGGCAAACATGGTGCCCGCTCGCACGTGCAGTGGGCGTTTTGGCCAGCAGGTCTCTGCTGTTTCAAACAGCAGAGACCCGCAGCTAATTACTGCAACAGGCAATAATGCCTATCATGGTCATTAAAGCCTTTAGATGCCGTGATCATGTGAGGATCAGGGCATCTAAAGAGTCAAAAACTCAGGCTTCTTACCTCTTACCGGCGTCCTCTGTGGCCAATGAGGATGCCGGTAATTGATTTTTAATACGCTGGGTCTCGCTGAAGAGACACAGGGCATTAAAGCTGCAATTCTTATTTTAGCCAGTAGGTGGCAGGCCAACATAAGAAATGAGCAATTCTGAACAATGTAAAAAATCCATGATTGTTCAGAATTTTTTTAAAAAATTTGATTTTGTAGGTTCATATACGAGCTTCAAAATCATACAAAAAGTAAAAAAAATGCTAAAAAATATATAAAATATAAAAAAATATAGAAGTTTAAATGACCCCCCCCCCTTTCCGTGGAATAAAAAAAATACATAAATGACAAAAAATATAAACATCATGGGTATTACCGTGACCAAAAACGCCCATACCATTAAAATTTTCCAATACGGCGAATGGCGTAACAGAAAAAGGGTCAAAATGGCCAATTTGCAATTTTTTTTTTTATTTCTTTTCTTACCCAATAAAATTTTATAAAATGTGAAAAAAAGTCACACACACTCCAAAATGGTATCAATAAAAACTACAGATTGTCCCGCAAAAAATGAGCCCCCACACAGTGCCGTAGATATAACTAAAAAAAAGATCTGGGGCTCAGAATATGGTGATGTAAAAAAAAATGTTTTTTTCCTCAAAGTTTTTAAATTTATATTTACACTATTTAGACATAAAAACCTATAAATATGGTATCGTTGTAATCGTACTGACCCAGAGAATGAAGGTCACTTTTAATATAACAAAAACAAAGACAGGTGCACTCTGCGGTCTTACCATTGGTGCTCGGGCTCAGACATGTCCTCCAAGCAGGATATGTTGGCTAATTCTCTATTTTACACTAGTACGAGGGTTAGTAAGACCGCAGAGTGCACCTGTCTTTGTTTTTGCTATATTATTTTTACTGTTTATCACATCCACACATTTGCTATCCTGTGTAGGATGTCCATTGTGGTACTTGTGGTCCGCTGCAGGCATCCTCCATTGTATGCATTTTTGCTGGGGATTGCCATTAGCAGCGGACCACAAGTGCAGGATCTGCCCCCCCCCCCCCCCCCCCCCCCCGGTATAGATGCACCACTGCATATGGGGTTGAGCACTTCCTGCTTTTTAATACCACGCCAATTTGTAGTTTGCACAGGTCACTTTTGTTGCAAACGGAACGCCGTGGGAACAAAACCCTTAAAGCTGTGGAAGAATCACATTATTTTTTTCCCAATTCCACCCCTTTTGGAATTTCCCACTACATTGTATGCCAAAACAATAAGCCCTCATACAGCTATGTGAATGAAAAAATAAAAAAATTATGGCTCAAGGAAGATAGGGAAGAAAAATGAAGATGTGAAAACTTCCAGTATCCTAAGGGTTAATAAAGTTGTTCATGCTGATATGGCTTCTTTAAAGAGGACTTGTGACCTCTTTTAGTAACTACTTGCATTCCCCATGTAATAACGATTCTGGAGAGTCTATTTTTATTCTTTGTTGTGCCATCCTCTGTTATTTCTACTAGAAGTTATGAATGAATGAATTGCAGTAAAGGTACAGATGGGTGTTACCAGAAAGGGAGTGTGTCCCTGCTCAGTCTGACACCAGCAGCAGTGATTGGAGTCAGACACCCCACCTATAGGTAACACCTAGCAGTACCTTTACTGCAGACTGCTGGTAATTTATTTGTAAACTTCTAGCAGGAATAATAGAACAATGGCACAGCCCAGGGTCAGAAGAATACATGCTTCAGAATGGTTATAACATGGGCAGTGCAAGTAGTTACTAAAACTGACATGTCAGGAGAGGTGATGGGTGCTCTTTAAGAGCATTAGGGTAGATTTCCATGTACCATGGTCTACACTGCTTGTGTCTGGATGCTAGAGGGCTTTTCTGGAATTTGTGTTTATCAGAAGAGGAGATCTGGTGCTCATTCTTAGGCTAGTTTCACAACATTGCCGGACACTTCCTGAATGCTCACCGGCCCCATTAATTATAATGGGGACCAGCGTAGATCTGTCCGAAACCCGGTAAATGTGCAGAGAATCATGCGGACAAAAACTGGTGTTTGACTGCCCGATTCTCTGCATATTTGCCAGGTTGCGGTCAGTGTCGGTGTCGTCTGTCCCTGCTGGATCTCTTTAACACTACTGTGAAACTAGCCTTAAAGGAATTGTTTTGTGAAGACTTGTACATATGCCCATTAGTCCATATTAACCTCATAGAGGGGTTTCCTCAGCTCGTGACTAGTGTTGAGCGAACTTCTGTTTTAAGTTCGGCGTCTAAAGTTCGGCTTCCGGTTAGCGGAGAATCCCGATATGGATTCCGAATTCCGTTGTGGTCCGTGGTAGCGGAATCAATAATGGCCGATTTATTGATTCCGCTACCACAGACCACAACGGAATTCGGAATCCATATCGGGATTTTCCGCTAACCGGAAGCCGAACTTTAGACTCCGAACTTAAAACAGAAGTTCGCTCAACACTACTCGTGACCCTTCTGGGTCCTGTTCTGGTGGCTTTGAGCAATCCTTGCGTTACTTCCGAATTGGTACCATGTAATATTACATTTCCTCCGCAGTAGACTTTGGAAGGAAAATGCTTGGATTGTTGTGATCTCCTCAGCTGTTTCTCAGGGTTGATCGCCCCGATCTGCTGATCTCCTTAGCTGCCACATTTTAAAAGGTTTTGTTAGAGTGCGCCAATATGGTACAATTCTCTTCCATGTGGTCCATAATTAAAGAGATTGTTCAAGATGGCACTCATTTCCACAGGTTGTGTGGGGTGTGCAATGCAAATACATCCCATGGACGGGTGTTGCAGTGTGTTTGGAAAAAAGCAGCCATGTTTTCTAATCCTAAGCTGTTTTCTTTCACATTTATTCACATTCATTTTACTTTTTAGTGATGGTTGATGACGTGGTTGGCTTATCCTTAAAATCCAAAGGGAGACCTTGTTGGAGTGAGGTTTTAATATGGTATTACTTTTAAGCTTGTACAATTTGTGTAAAATTGATTTTTATGAATGTAGTACCTTGAGTCAGTGTTTATGCACTCGTATCCTTCATCTTTGGTAGATTGGAAGACTATCTAAAATCATGGCTGTTTGAATGTAGGCAGTGGTTGCCACACACCAGCTAATGTTGTTTTACCTATTCCACACTGATATAATCTAATTATCTGATATCTTCAATATGTTCAGGTAGCATAAGACACTTTTCCAGATCATCCTGTAAATAGTATTTAACGGGAGTCTACATCACTAATCACTGTGACCAGAGAAAGCCCCCTGTAGTCATTGATTACAGCGCAGTGCTCTTCTGTGGGCATCCAAGGCCTATCAAAAGAACAGTATGCTGTCAAACTGTCATCCGAATTCTACACTTATTATCATGAGGATTACTCTTCAGCTAAAATCTTCCCCTCACAGCAGTAGTAAGCGGACAATGGAATACCTATATGGTGAGGAGGGAGAACCAATGAGGTGTGTGATGAGTGACATCTTGTGCATTAGAGAGAGGGGAGATGACCACGTTGTCAGAGGCCACGGATTAGTAAGTGACCTATATTACTGCATATACAATTCACACATCATTTTTAAAGACTGGAAAACCCATTTGAAGTATTTGTTTTTGTGACATATTTTAAATAAAAAGTTTATTAGTAGTTTTTTCATTTGTGACTTGGCCAGTGGCCATACCATTTGAGTGTGTGGCTGTCGGTTACAACTGGTCTCCCGTGTTGATTGTACGGGTACAGAAGTTGCACCTCTGTGATCATCAGAAGCATATTATTATTAGAAGTACATAATTTGTAGGAAGGGTAAAGTAAACCACCTTGAAAGGCATACTGCTGATATACGCCCATTCATGGAGGTCGGTTCCCATCAGAATAGGAGATAAAACTATGGATCAACCAGTGGTCTTGAATCTTTTGCTCTCCAGCCGGTCCGCTATCAGTTGGAGGCCACTGAGATGAACCAAGGTCACGGTGAGTGTATCTATTCCCACTCACAAAACTGCTGTCTGCATCCTCCAATGTCTGATACCTAGAAGAACTGATCAGACACAGCAAATGCTCTTCAGTGAGATTACATTTTAGTATCACAAGTCGAGTTGCAAACCTGTCTGGTTTCCTTTCACTGAAAAGCTGACATTAGGGTATTGTTGACCTAAGGGCTGATTCACATGACTGCGATTGGCCCAGGAAACGTGGTCCATAATTTATAAGTCAGTCTCAATCTAATCGCAGGCAGTGATGGCCAGTTCGCATTTTCACAAGTCCGGCGAGGCACAGGTAAGCCTGCTCCCGGTGACCGCATTTGTTGTTAGACCGGCTCGCGGCACAGGTAAGGGCTTACCTGTGCCTCGCCGGACTTGTGAAAAAAGATGGCAGCCCGCATCTGTTCGGGCTGCCAACGTTCAGTCCGTGTTTCCGGGGGTGATCAGGGTCGTGTGAATCGGCCCTAACCCACCAAAACTAATGTGTACCGGGAGCTGCTGGCTCTCTCTCAACAGATGATGTTGGGAGGCAACTTATGAGCAGGAATTCAAAGCATGAACTACAACTTATACTGAATCTTTTCCCACATTATATCCCAATCTGCTCAGCTCATCCTGCTCTATAACGTTCTGCCTGCAGCTCAGACGCCATGTTCAACGTCACAAGTTCACTTTAACTATCAAAGCCGCCGAACATAGGCTAATGTCATGTGAGTCTAATTTCTAATTAAAGGGGGCATACAACCCCTATAATGCCTCTCTAAAAGCTCAGGCCCTTCACACAGATTATACTTACCTTGCTCCCTGGCACCCGCAATGCATCTGATGCCCACATGTGTGCCACTGCATCAAGACATACCGGTAAAGGGGGGGCAGCCAATAGCAGGCCGTGATGGGACCGAGCCTCCCTAGCTTCACCCACGATGCTAGGGAAGCTTGTCCCTGTCACGGCCTGCTATTGGCATCCCTACCCCCCGGTGCCGGACATTTTGATCCATGCGATGGGGAGATGCAGCAACGGCCGTGTGGACATCGGAACTGACGCAGGTGCTGGGGAGCTAGGCAAGTACACTCTGTGTGAGGGGCCCCGGGAATTTGGGGGTGCATTAGGGAATCTGTCAGCAGATTTGTACATATGAACCTGGCTGACCTGTTACATGTGCGCTTGGCAGCTGAAGGCATCTGTGTTGGTCCCATGTTTATATGTGTCCACATTGCTGAGAAAAATCAAGTTTATTCAAATGAGTCTCTAGAAGCATTGGGGGCGTTGGCCTTACACATAGAGACTCTGCAACTGCCGCCCTCTCTTCACTTTGATTGACAGGGCCAGGTAGGGGGGGGGGGCGGGGGGGCGCTTGGGCTCATGGCAAGGAGGGGCTGATGGCAGTGTGGGGCATGGCATGAAGGGGCTCATGGGAGTGGGGGGGCTGATGGCACTGGGGGACATGGCGGCCCTTGAGGGGGCTGTTGGCACTGGGGGACATGGAGGCCCGGAGGGGGCTGATGGCACTGGGGGACATGGAGGCCCGGAGGGGGCTGATGGCACTGGGGGACATGGAGGCCCGGAGGGGGCTGATGGCACTGGGGGACATGGAGGCCCGGAGGGGGCTGATGGCACTGGGGGACATGGCGGCCCGGAGGGGGCTGATGGCATGGGGGCTGAAGAGTTTTTATAAAGAAAGATGTTCTTTTAATTTTGTTTTTTTCTTATTAGAATACTCGATTAATCGTTGGATTAATCGATAGAATACTTGATTACTAAAATAATCGATAGCTGCAGCCCTAGTGAAAACATCATCATGCCTGGCCCTGTCAATCAAAGGGCAGAGGGTGCAGCAGTTTTAAAAAAAAAAGCAGAGCCTCTAGGAGTACCGGTAACGCCCCTGTTGCTCCTAGAGGCTCATTTTCATATAGTCAAACATTTTTCTCAGTAATGTGGGCACATATAAACATGGGGCCAATACAGATGCCTTCAACTGCCATGCGCACATGTAACAGGTCAGCCAGTTTCATAGCTACAAATCTGATGACAGATGTCCTTTAATCACAAGTTAACCTGATTTTGTCCAGTGTTTCACACTGAGCATATGGTGCCATTAATAGTTCCCAGGCTCTGTTTTCCGTTTTCTGTGCTTTTTTTCCTGCCAAGTCTCTATTTGTTTATTTTTGTTTTGTTAGCTTATCTATATCAAGCATATAAGTTTTTTGATATATACACTGAACAAAAATATAAACGCAACCCTCGAATATAATAAACTGAAAAGCCTGAGCCAAGTCACCCATAATACACTGTACGTCTTGGTCTAGTTGCAAGGCAGGTTACAGCCCAGGTCATTAAGCAATGTGTAGCAGTAAGAAAATAATCCTTTTCCCTGTTGGGAGTGTGGATGATTCACATTGATCAGGCTGGATTAGTAAGCAGTGGAAAGGCAGAATAAAATCACTAACTTTTAACTGGCTTTGTATATAGCACCCAGGGTTTTATTCTACAGCTTTCTAGGCGTATGCCTACTTTAATGTGGTTGGGTCTTTTAACTTGGAAACTGTAGGGAGATTGATAAAATAATAATAAAAAAACCTCTGCCTCTGCTCTTGCCGTATACCGCTGAGGCCAGTGATTGACATCCCTGCAGGTGCCCATTAACAATCTAACTTTGAAAACCCTTTCAAAGGGGTTCACTGGGCTTTTAATATTGATGACCTATCCTCAGGATAGCACCAAACGAAGTAGACAGCAGTATGTCGTCCAAGAATTCTTTATTCAGAATGGGTCCATACAAAAAGTATAAAAAATAGTGCAATGTCTTTCTTTCTCAAGCATAGTCGAAACGTTGCACTATTTTTGGCACTTTTTGTACATTTTTATGGACCCATTCTGAATAAAGAATCCTTGGACGACATGCTGCCGTGTACTTCGCTTGGTGCTGTTTAAATGGAGTAACCGCTGGGGATCTATGGTTGCTTACAGGCTGAGGCATTCGAGGAAGTCTGAAAGGGACATTGGTGCTGCTTTCACATTCATAATTTCTATCCTCAGGATAGGTCATCAATATCAGATCGGCGGGGGTCCAACACCACCACGATCCGCTGTATGATGGGAAGGCGCACAGTGTGCACATGCCTTCTCCCGTCTGTCTTCCTGCTCGCTGCTTTTATGTCTATGGCAGGGATGCTCAACCTGCGGCCCTCCAGCTGTTGCAAAACTACAACTCCCACCATGCGCTAATAGCTGTAAGCCGTGCAGGCATGCTGGGAATTGTAGTTTTGCAACAGCTGGAGGGCCGCAGGTTGGGCATCTCTGGTCTATGGCAAAGCAGCAGCGAGCAAGAGGGGAGAGCGCAAGTGCACACTGCGCGCCTTCCCTTCATACAGCTGATCGACGGGGGTGCACGGTATTGGACCCCTGCTGATCAGATATTGATCACCTATCCTGAGGATAGGTCATTAACCTCTTAGTGACCACCAATACACCTTTTTACTGACGTAAACAAAGGGGGTTTAACCCTTTCAGGACTGGGACATTTTTTTTATTTTGCGTTTTTGTTTTTCACTCCCCGCCTTCCCATAGTCCTAACTTTTTTTTTATTTTTCCATTCACATAGCCTTATGAGGGCTTAATTTCTGTGGGACAAGTTGTACTTTCTAATGGCGCTATTTTACAGTTGAATATTATGTAGTGGGAAGTGGAAAAAAAATCCAAATGGGGTAAAATGGGAAAAGATGCACTTCTGTTAAAGATTTTTATTTATTTTTTATTACACTGTGCAATAAGTGGTAAAATTGACCTGTTAAATTCATTCTCAAGGTCAGTTCGGTTCCAACGATACCACACTTGTATAATTTTTCTTTAATTTTGATACCGAATTTTTTTTAAAAACCTTTGAGGGGAAAAAAAATTATAACCATATTCTGACCCCTATAACTTTTTTTTGTAGTTATGTCTACGTGGCTGTGTGAGGTCTCATTTTTTGCGGGATGATTTGCGCTTTTCAGTGATACCAATTTGAAGTGTGTGCGACTTTTTGAACACTTTCTATAAAAAAATTATTGGGTAGTTGAAGTGACATAAAATGGCAAATTGGCGTTTTTTTTTTTTTTTTTTTTCGTTACCCTATTTGCGGTATGCCATTAATATTGTTATATTTTAATAGTATGGGCATTTTCGCATGCAGCGATGCCCACGATGTTTATTTTTTTTTTTATTGGTTAAGTATTTTTATTTTGAGCAAAGGAGGGTGATTTGAACTTTTTTTATGTTTTTTTTTTTTCTTATATATTTTGAAAAAACTTTTTTTTTATTTTTTTTAAGTAGCCTTGGGTGACAATAACTGGCAATCATTAGATTGCCCAGTTCACTACCATCATTGAAGACTTTATTTGGAATATAACAATATAATGCTGCCACCTAGTGGCCTGTATTGGTATATTCCTGAAATAGGCACTGAAGCCTGCTTGAGGCTTAAGTGTATTTAAGCGAAGTAACCCGTTCCCCGATCTTAGCCGGGGAGCGCTTTTACCGGACCAGAAGCGCTCGACTTCCGCTTCCGGGCTGATCAGATGCCGTGGTCACAATTGACCACGGCATCTGAAGGGTAAAATATGCACGATCAGCCTCATGGCTAATCGCATACATGTGCCGTTTGTTTCTACTATTTAAAATGGCAGAAACCCCGCGGCTATGGCGCCCGCTGCATGCTCGAGAGGGCACAGTGTTTAAAGACCGGGCCGATGACATACCTGTTATTCATCGGTCCTTATTTCACACTTCTGTGAAATCAAACTGTTTCTTTAGGAAGTAACACTGAGTGACAATCAATTTCACATGCTGTTGTCTATCCCATTTGCACAACAGGTGGAAATTATAGGCAATTAGCAAGACACCCCCAATAAAGGAGTGGTTCTGCAGGTGGTGACCACAGACCACTTCTCAGTTCCTATGCTTCCTGGCTGATGTTTTGGTCACTTTTGAATGCTGGCGGTGCTTTCACTCTAGTGGTAGCATGAGACGGAGTCTACAACCCACACAAGTGGCTCAGGTAGTGCAGCTTATCCAGGATGGCACATCAATGCGAGCTGTGGCAAAAAGGTTTGCTGTGTCTGTCAGCGTAGTGTCCAGAGCATGGAGGCGCTATCAGGAGACGTGGAGGAGGCCGTAGGAGGGCAACAACCCAGCAGCAGGACCGCTACCTCCGCCTTTGTGCAAGGAGGAACAGGAGAAGCACTGCCAGAGCCCTGCAAAATGACCTCCAGCAGGCCACAAATGTGCATGTGTCTGCTCAAACGGTCAGAAACAGACTCCATGAGGGTGATATGAGGTCCCGACGTCCACAGGTGGGGGTTGTGCTTACAGCCCAACACCGTGCAGGACGTTTGGCATTTGCCAGAGAACACCAAGATTGGCAAATTCGCCACTGGCGCCCTGTGCTCTACACAGATGAAAGCAGATTCACACTGAGCACATGTGACAGATGTGACAGAGTCTGGAGACGCCGTGGAGAACGTTCTGCTGCCTGCAACATCCTCCAGCATGACTGGTTTGGCATTGGGTCAGTAATGGTGTGGGGTGGCATTTCTTTGGAGGCCGCACAGCCTTCCATGTGCTCGCCAGAGTAGCCTGACTGCCATTAGGTACCGAGATGAGATCCTCAGACCCCTTGTGAGACCATATGCTGGTGCGGTTGGCCCTGGTTCCTCCTAATGCAAGACAATGCTAGACCTCATGTGGCTGGAGTGTGTCAGCAGTTCCTGCAAGACGAAGGCATTGAGCTATGGACTGCCCGCCTGTTTCCCAAGACCTGAATCCAATTGAGCACATCTGGACATCACGTCTCGCTCTATCCACAACATCACGTTGCACCACAGACTGTCCAGGAGTTGGCAGATGCTTTAGTCCAGGTCTGGGAGGAGAGCCCTCAGGAGACCGTCCGCCACCTCATCAGGAGCATGCACAGCGTTGTAGGGAGGTCATACAGGCAGTGGAGGCCACACGCACTACTGAGACTCATTTTGACTTGTTTTAAGGACATTACATCAAAGTTGGATCAGCTGTAGTGTGTTTTTTTCCACTTTAATTTTGAGTGTGACTCCAAATCCAGACCTCCATGGGTTGAAAAATTTGATTTCCATTTTTTTATTTTTGTGTGATTTTGTTGTCAGCACATTCAACTATGTAAAAAACAAAGTATTTCAGAAGAATATTAATTAACTCAGATCTAGGATGTTATTTTTGTGTTCCCTTTATTTTTTTGAGCAGTGTATATATATATATATATTTTCGTTTTTTTGCAATCCATGGTTATCTCTAGAATTATAGAATAAGTCCTATTCTTGCCTACATCGGGGACAAGAGCAGAATATACACATGGAAGGTGTCCATACTTTGCAGATCCGTTGTTTGCTGACTGTAATACAGAAACTGCTGTGTGCATGAAGCCCAACAGTGTAATTGGTCAAGGTCCATTTGCTTGAGAAAATCTGCTGGTAGACAAGCACTGATCGACGATATAGCATGTCAGTGACATTTTAATGTACTGGTCTTCGTATTGTATGGGATGAATGATCGTAAGGTTGTTTGGCCTCATCTAGTTTGCACGTCTCCTGTTTCCACAGGGAGATGTGCTACTACCGTAACAATCAAGTCATCTGAGTTGCCCGACTTGTAATGATTGGGAATGAATGTTCATATGAACATCAGCCCGTGTTAAAGGGCCTTTAGGGTCCGTCTGCAACTTCTATTTTTATACGACTTGCAGTTATTTAGTAACATTTCACATCCCGGTTTAATGCTTTTCTTTCATATTTTACAAATGTATGTATTAACTATGTTAATTTCCATGCAATTTGTCTCCAGGATCCTTCTCCACTCCCAGGTCTCCAGTCATTTCTCCCAGCAGCACTGCAGCTAGCAGACTGGCTGGACAAGGAGATGATTTCATTGTTCCGTCAGGTACTGCAAACAGCTGGATAGCCCCCCGGAGCTGCTGCACTAACCCCCTTTACTTCCCTGATAACATCCTGATTATTCTTGTCGTATTTATGTGCTTTAATGTCATGCGAATAATCTAAAATATTAATCTTTGATCTCTGTATGTCTAAAGGCAACATCACTTTCTGCAATACATACTGCACTGTGATATGTGGATAACATCATTAGGGGGGAAGAACCAGGAGAGAGGAATCACCATGCACAAGCAACTTGTCATTTTTAACAATAGAATATAACGCGTTAACTCTGCGTAGTAGGTCCATCACGAAACTGGTCCATGGATGGTGCTTTTGTGGAGGCCATAAGTGGTAGATACACCTTGTAATGAGAGGTGTATGCATTGAGCAAGGTGATGTTGCTTTACAAAACGCTTCTGGAAAATAAATCCTGATAGTACAATTACAGCTTATTTACCCGTGTTTGCTAGCGGTTATAATGATGACTGTTTCCTGTTAATTTGCACTAATGACATAACACGATAAAATAACCTTATTGTTTGGGTTGGGTGATTTAAATATATGCCTTTTGATCAAGTAAGATGAATGCATGTTTGATTTTTCATATTTAAAGTATCTTGTACTATTTAGTTATCTTCTGAGAAGCCACTGGAATATATTGGTAGAGAATTGGTGGTCTGTGAGCTGGATCTGCACCAGTTCCCAGAACAAATGGGGTGCGCATTTTTGTAAACCTGCTGGACCCCCTCCATTGCTGACTGAATTATTTCCCTGTGTCAGAGATCTTGGGAATTGGTAGTCATTTCCTGACTAAAGGTGGAAATGTATTTATTAATTTTTTTTACCCCTTAATCCTCCATGTGTTTTGAACCCAAGGCTACTTTCACATCTGCGTTTTGTAATTTGGCAGGCTGTACTAGCAGAGAAACAAATTATATAATATATAAATTATAACATATAATTAGATTTGGGGCAGCACTCCTATGTTGCGGCGGGTGCCTGTGTTTCTTTGATCACGGGTGTAGATATACCGTATTTTCCGCTTCCTAAGACGAACCCCAGATTTTAGAGTAGGAAAATAAGAAAAAAATATTTCATATCAGCCCACTCAGAGCCTTATCAGACCTCAGATTAGCCCATCAGACCTCAGACTAGCCCGTCGGTACCCCCCAGACCTCGGACTAGCCCGTCGGTACCCCCCAGACCTCGGACTAGCCCGTCGGTACCCCCCAGACCTCGGACTAGCCCGTCGGTACCCCCCAGACCTCGGACTAGCCCGTCGGTACCCCCCAGACCTCGGACTAGCCCGTCGGTACCCCCCCAGACCTCGGACTAGCCCCCATATTCCCGGCCTGCACTGCACTGTCACATGACTGCATGCAGCGTCAGGTCATAGTGCGCACACTACATCCTGACGCTGTATGGGGTCAGGCCAGTGCAGCACAGGCTGGGAAGATGGGAACACAACAGCTGAAGAGCCGCGGCGCAGACCAGGGAGGGTAAGTATTACCTGTGCTTGCGGCGCTTCGCTCCCCGCTCCTAATACATACTATTCGTTTTATAAGACGCACTGACATTTTCCCTCCACTTTTGGGTGAAAAAAAGTGCATCTTATAAAGCGAAAAATACAGTAAGTAGAAGAAATGTCTTTTATTCACATATGTCACACAGCGTTTCGGTTCTCTCACAGAACCTTTCTCAAGCCAAGTGAATTACAAAGTGCAAAAATGTATACATCACAATCACATAATTAATTAATCACCAATTGATGCAAACCGGAAGATGCAGAAGCAAGGCAAACTTGGCCACAACATATATAAAGACTCACAAGGGCATATCGCAGGCTGAACACTCCACCAAGGTCTGTAGAACGGGCACATACGCGGCGCACACCAGACAAACTGATGGGAAAATGAACAAGAATGCATAATTAAAGGAGAACATCAGACTCCACTTCCACAAATAGATTCTTGTTCATTTGCCCTTATTTAAGATGGCGCTGGCTGTGAGCGGACATATGGGACGGCGGCGCATGCGCATTGCGAGTAGGAAGACGCATAGGTTTTGGCGCGTATGACTGGTGTGCGTCACGTATGTGCCCGTTCTACAGCCCTTGGTGAAGTGTTCAGCCTGCGATATGCCCTTGAGTCTTTATATATGTTGTAGCCAAGTGTTTGTAATATGAATAGCACTTAGCACTTTGTTAGCCCATGAAATAATGTACACATGTAATGATGCACAAGTATGTAACTATTATATGCAATCATGGACACTGATATACCACTGGATTTAATCAAGTTGTAATGGAGATCTGTCTGACATGGACTTAGCGTCTAGTCTGAACAGGCTGCAAGATGACGCTGATTGGAAACGACAGAGGGGCATGTACTTTTAAACATGCATCAATTGGTGATTAATTATGTGATGTATACATTTTTGCACTTTGGAATTCACTTGGCTTGAGAAAGGTTCTGTGAGAGAATATATAATAATATAGTGTTAGATCTGTGGGAGTCCTACCTCTGGGACCCCCACCGATCACGAGATAGGGACGCAGCAGCCGGTCTAGCATGCTTGCGGCTGCTCCATTCATCTCTGTGGGGTTTCCGGAGATAGACAGACAAACCATGTACTCTGCTATCTCCTGAACTCCCTTAGAAACTAATGGAGCGTCCAAGCGCAGGTGAGACCTGGCCCTCGAGATCAGTAGAGGTCCCAGCGTTGGGACCCGCACGGATCTAATAGTTATTCCCTATCCTGTGAATGGTGGATAACGTCTAGCAACCAGAATACCCCTTTTACCCCTTCCTGACCACTCACCATAAATATGCAGCAGAAGTCAGGTCTTTAAGTATGGCACCCACCTCCGAGCGCAGCAAGTGCCATAGCCACTGGGTTTCTTATGTTTTAAACCGCAGACATCCGCTTTCCTCAGGAGCCCAGCACTCCCAAGGCCTGACAGGCTTTTTGCCTGGAGATCGGAGGAGCCGTTCGTTCTTTGCAATAGTCTGATTGTCTCTGAAGAAATAAATCCCTATACAGATGTGGTATCGCTGTAATCGTACTAAACTGGAGAATGAAGAGAACAGGTTACCTTTACCACATAGTCAAAGCCATAAAAATGAGACCCATAAAACTAGTGTGGAGTTATGTTTTTTTCCACTCCATTTGGATATTTTTTATTTCCAGTTTTCCACTAGATTGTATGCAATATTAAACGGTGCCATTAGAAAGTACAACACCAAAAAAGCTCTCATATGGCTATTTGAACAGAAAAATAAAAAAGTTATGGTTCTGGGAAGGCAAGGAGTAAAAAATGTAAATACAACAATGGAAAATACCCTGGTCCTGAAAGGGTTAATTATTTTTATTAAAATTTTTGTGTGTGTCCACCTTGATCACTTCTGTAATGCTTTTAGTGCATTGCTTTGTAAAGCATTATTGCCTACCAGTGCTTTTAGGTCAGGTCATGGCAGGTGCTCATTGCAGACCAAGGGACCTTGTTAGGCCCCAGCTACCCTAATAAAGCACCTCCCTCTCCCTGTTTGCATTGTGGTTAACAGGGGGCTCTGTACCTCCCTCTGTCAAATTTGAGGGATCTTACCCCCCACCCCATCACACACTTTAGATGCTGTGTTCAGTATTAACTGTGGCATCAAAGAGGCTAAATACCATGCGCAAACTTTATTGGTCTCCGATCAGTGCAGTGCGATGCGACAGAAGTCAGTCAAACGACCACAGTAAAAACACTATACAGCAGTCGATAAGGGGCTGGTGTAAGTACAAAGACGATTAGAAGTGTATAACTCTGATTCTTCGCACAAAGTGCCTAACCTGTACAGTTCCATGATAGAGTAGTAATGAGCATTGAGACGCTTATTTATTGTCCTTGTGTCTTTTGTTTCCACAGCTGACGGGCAGATAATACAGCAGAGAAGTGGCCCAGTTGTCCTCTCCGAAGAACCAAGAAGTACCGCTATTGAAAAATTAGAACTAGTGAGAAGGTGGAGTTTAAATACATACAAGGTGTGTTTAGTATTGCGATCTGCTCCCTTTTTGTGGATCTGTAGATGTCTCTTTATTGGTTTTATGTTTGTAATAAAAGCTTTATATTCAGATGCACCTGGAACTGTACAAAGCCATCATTCAAGACTTTGCCAGAGCTGATAATACAGAGAATTATTATTTTTTTTTTGTTTATACACATTGAGAATCCCTAAGTTTGCTTTGGACCGTACTATATACGTGAATTTTTGCCCTAGATGGGGTTGTCCAGTGTCTTCTAACCGTTATTCATATATTATGGTATTCCATGCTCACTCATTTAGGCCTCATGCACACATTTTTTTTTTACGTTTACGTTCCGTTTTTTGCGTTCCGTATACAGAACCATTAATTTCAATGGGTCCGCAAAAAAAAAAACGGAATGTACTCCGTATGCATTCCATCTCCGTATTTCCGTTCAAATATACCGTATTTTTCGCCCCATAAGACGCACTTTTTTCACCCCAAAAGTGGGGGGAAAATTCCCCTGCGTCTTATGGGGCGAATGCTGCCATTTTACATCGCAGTCTGCGATGCTGCAGCTGCACAGGGGAGGCAGGAGGGGCCGGTGTCATGCAAATACAGCGGGGCGGTGCGGTCACTGTACTCCGGCCCCACTGCTCACTCACTTCCTTAATGCTTAAACATTTTAGATTATTAGCTTTAATTGACGTTCGGATCCCCAGCCCCATCTGTACTACCGTACTTACAAAATGTCCTGTAGCAGGCAGAGCAGGGCGGGCGGCCGGCCGTAACTCACTGACGTCACGTGCCTGCGCCGCCTACTTCATTCATAAAGTTGGCGGCTCAGGCACGTCACGTGACATCAGTGAGTTCCGCCCGCCCTGCTCTGCCTGCTACAGGACATTTCGTAAGTATGGTAGTACAGATGGGGCTGGGGATCGGAACGTCAATTAAAGCTATTATAAAATGTTTAGGCAAAAAGGAAGTGAGTGAGCGGTGGGGCCGGAGTACAGTGACTGCACCGGCCCCACTGCATTTTCATGACACCGGCCCCTCCTCCCTCCCCCTCCCACAGGTTTAGCTATGGTATCTTAGGGCATCTGTGGATGCCACTATTATGTGGTGGGGGATCTGTGGGTGACACATATATAGCAGTGCCATCCACAGATCCACCCCCCATAACAGTGCCATCCACGGATCCCCCTCCATAGCCGTGCCATCCACAGATCACCCCCCCCCCCCCAAACAGTGCCATCCACAGATCCCCCCCATAACAGTGCCATCCACAGATCCCCCCCATAACAGTGCCATCCACAGATCCCCCCCCATAAGTGCCATCCACAGATCCCCCCCCCCATAAGTGCCATCCACAGATCCCCCCCCCCCTTAACAGTGCCATCCACAGACCCCCCCCCCATAACAGTGCCATCCACAGATCCCCCACCCATAAGTGCCATCCACAGATCCCCCTCCCCCATAAGTGCCATCCACAGATCCCCCCCCCATAAGTTGCCATCCACAGATCCCCCCCCCCATAAGTGCCATCCACAGATCCCCCCCCCCCCCATAAGTGCCATCCACAGATCCCCCCCCCCCATAAGTGCCATCCACAGATCCCCCCCCCCTATAACAGTGCCATCCACAGATCCCCCCCATAACAGTGCCATCCAAAGATCCCCCCCCCCCATAACAGTTCCATCCACAGATCCCCCCCACCATAACAGTGCCACCACAGATCCCCCCCCCCCATAACAGTGCCACCCACAGACCACCATTAGTTCAAAACCCACCAAAAGCACACCTTTTGGTTAAAAATATTTTTTTTCTTATTTTCCTCCTTAAAAACCTAGGTGCGTCTTATGGGCGTCTTATAGGGCGAAAAATACGGTAGAACATGTCCTATTGTCAGCATAACGGACAAGGATAGCACTGTTCTATTAGAGGCCAGCTGTTTCGTTCCGCAAAAAACGGAATGCACACAGACGTCATCCGTATCTTTTGCTGATCCGTTTTTTGTGGACCGCAAAATACTGAAAAAGCCATACGATTGTGTGCAATAGGCCTTACTGATATAACATCTACAGATCTGGAATCCAGTATCATGACCCTTTTTGACATTTCATGTCCTGTCCATTGCCTTGCTTCTGCATCTTCCGGTTTGCTCCTGGTTCTGCTTGCCTCTCCGCCCATATAAGTTACATGGGCAGGAAGTAGGCAACATCATCATCTCCGGCTTTCTCCGTTGTTTGACGGTCAACATATCCTTCAGTTATTCTGTGCAGGATGTCTGTTTGAAAGATACTGGACAACCCCTTTTAAGAAGTATGATCATACGAAACATTGTAGCATTATATCTGTGACTGCCCTATACATCTGAATAGAACTTGCAGAAATCCTGGTACATGATGCAGAAACAACCGCATTCAGATGTTTGGAACTGATTTTGACCTTCAGGAATATCTTAACAAATTTGCTGTGTGTGAATAGACTCTAATACTCTTGTCCTATAAATGTGAAAGTATTCGGTTTGCTGTCAGTGAATGGGTACACGCTTAGGCTACTTTCACACTAGCGGCACGGACCCCCGGCAGGCTGTTCCGTCGGGTGAACAGCCTGACGGATCCGTCCTGCCGCTAGTGATTGTGTGCCCCCGGACTGCCGCTCCGTCCCCATTGACTATAATGGGGGCGGGGTTCCGGTGGAGGCATGGCAGCGTACGGCGAGAGGCTGCCGGAATAAATGTCGGACATGTCGTAGTTTAATTCCGGCAGCCTCTCGCCGTGCGCTGCCATGCCTCCGCCGGAACCTCGCCCCATTATAGTCAATGGGGACGGAGCGGCAGTCTGGGGGCACACAGTCACTAGCGGCAGGACGGAACAGCCTGCCGGAGGTCTGTGCCGCTAGTGTGAAAGTAGCCTTATATACATCACTAGCCTGAAGACCCCATACTATTCACCTTGCCTGCAGTGTATTTTTGGCATATGCGCTACGAAAGCTCCTGGCTCAGACATTTAATGGACCTATCAGCCCCATTATACTGACAGATACCAAAAGAGCGTCCTTGCGTCCTCCGTCAGGCTGGTATCTGTGTTTTTTTTTGTTATTTACCTTGTGGAATAGTGCAGCACATTGAGTTATTTCATACAGAG
This sequence comes from Bufo bufo, assembly GCF_905171765.1. Taxonomy (NCBI): domain Eukaryota; kingdom Metazoa; phylum Chordata; class Amphibia; order Anura; family Bufonidae; genus Bufo; species Bufo bufo. Next base: position 657,242,664 of record NC_053390.1, read on the forward strand.
CTGATAGATATATAGATATTTTGGCTGCTTATTAGGACAAGTGCCATTTTTTGGCATCTGTTAGTGCATGTGCCCAAGGTTTCCATTGGTTAATCCCCACAACAGGAACTTTGGGTGGATCTGCAATGTGAAAGAACCTATCACCATAAAATGCAGTCTTATCTGCAGGCACCATGTTATAAAGGAGGAGCGGAGCTTTGTAGGAGATGATTCTGCACATGTTTAGGGGGACATTTATCAAATGTGTGATGCCAGTTTTTTGGCATTAAAATGTCACAAGTACTGGTGCACGACTGCTGCTGAGATAAATTTTTCTACATTTGCCTGCCTTTCCATACTGCACCACCTTCAGAGGTGGAGTGAGAATTTGAGTGTGTGTTCCTTGTAGATCACTTTTTCATCTCAATTATCATTTGCGACTTTTTAAAAAAGACACAACTCCACGCCAGGCATTCCCAGGTGCACTTTCACTGAAATGGGCGAAGTCACATTGCACTTGTGTAAGAATAGCGGGTACTTTCACACTAGCGTTTTTCTTTTCCGGCATAGAGTTCCGTCACAGGGGCTCTATACCGGAAAAGAACTGATCAGGCATATCCCCATGCTTTCTGAATAGAGAGTAATCCGTTCAGGATGCATCAGGATGTCTTCAGTTCAGGTCATTTTGACTGATCAGGCAAAAGAGAAAACCGTAGCATGCTACGGTTTTATCTCCGGCGAAAAAAACTGAAGACTTGCCTGAATGCCGGATCCGGCATTTTTTCCCATAGGAATGTATTAGTGCCGGATCCGGCATTCAGAATACCGGAATGCCGGATCCGTCCTTCCGGTCTGTGCATGCGCAGACTGAAAAAAAGGTGAAAAAATAAATGCCGGATCTGTTTTGCCGAGCGATTATCTGGCAGTCTATACTAGTCGTGACGTCAGTGGGCCGGCCGTAAACAGTGAGAAGGCCGCGGCGCTGCTGGAGCGTCGCTGCCTTCTCAAACAGCTGATCGGCGGGTGTCCCGGGTGTCGGACCCCCCGCCGATTAGAAGCTGATCTATCCAGAGGATAGATCGTCAGTTAAAACAAAGTGCAGAACCCCTTTAAAGATCTGGATTTGCCAGTGTGTTGTGTAATCGCGATCTACAGCTGGAACACCTACGTCCTGCATGGGGACGAGCGATGGCATAGCGACCACTCCTCACCATGTTGTGGAGAAGATTTCTGCATGTAATAGCCATAGCTAGCTATATGGCGACTGCCGGGAGGGAACACTTCCTTTCTGACAATCGCTTGCAACATCAGGGTGTCTAATACACCCTTAAATGTAGTTTACTATGTGAATTGTGTAAAACTGATTGAACGCTATTTTGTTGGATTCTCTGAATTGTAAATATCTGTACCCCTGCAGTGCACCAGGCAGATCCTCTCCGAGAAGCTAGGACGGGGCTCAAGAACAGTTGACCTGGAATTAGAAGCACAGATAGAAATTCTGAGAGACAACAAGAAGAAGTATGAGTATATATTAAAGCTGGCGCAGACGCTCTCCTCACAGCTTTATCAGATGGTGCAGACCCAGAGGCAATTGGGAGATGCATTTGCAGACCTCAGCTTAAAGTCTTTAGAGTTACATGTGAGTATAAGAAATTTGGGCTTCTTGTTTTCATTGTGATTTGCTTTAAATTTGTTGCTATTATTTTCATTATGTAATATCACATGGAAAGAAAATTAAAAATACAAGTGGAAAGGGTATTCTGGTTAGAACAAGTTATGGATGGATCACAAGAATGAAGCCCCTTGTCAGTCTGTTTAGCCACTTCTCGACCGCCCATAGACTATAAAAGTCCTAGGGGTCAGGATTTATAGTGCAGTTGCTGTGCTGGGACCTGCTGTCAGTGATAGCAGGGCACCCCATAGAGTAGGCAGGGATCGTTCCCCCATGCTTCCTGTTCCGGCCCGGCGGTCATGTGAGCGTGCAGGAGCTTTCGGGTCTTCCTAAAACAGCAATCAGCCCTGCAGTGATGATGTACAGCGCTCTATAATGCTGTACAGCCTCTCAGGAGGTTGTATTCCCCCTGTGTAACTGGGGCTACTATATCAGCCCCAGTTACAGGAGAAATCAATAGTTAAAAAATAAAAAAATGTTAAATGTCACCCAGAGTTCTTGTATGACCTTATGGGGTGTTGTCACCTCACTTCTCAAAAAACAATATATCAAGCGATCAAAAAGTCGTCTGTCAATAAAAATGTCACCTCATCCTGCAAAAAACAAGCCCTCACACAAGACTGTAGCTAGAAAAATGTCAAAAAATAAAATAAAAAATGGCTCTAAGAAAATGGCAATACAAAAACATGATTTATTTATTTTTAGGAATTGCCACGTCTGTAACGAACTGGCTCTATAAAAATATCATATGATCTACCCCATCAGATGAACCCTAAAAAAAAAAATAACGCCAAAACAGCTATTTTTGTCACCTCGCCTCGCAAAAAAACATATCAAGTCATCAAAAAGTTTTGTGCCCAAAAATGGTACCGATAAAAAGTACAGTCTGTCCTGCAAAAATCAAGCCCTCAGACATCTATGTTGGCAGAAAAATTTAAATGTTATGGATGTTAGTATATAGTGATGCAAAATATAAAGATTTTTAATAAAAAGGATTTTATTATGCAAAAGTAGTAAAACATGAAAAAATCTATCTAAATTTGGTATCGTCATAATCATATCAACCTGCAGAATAAACTTATATCATATATACCACATAGTGAGCCAGTCATAAAAAAATAAAAACTATTTTTGCCTACCTCACCGTCCAAAAAATGAGATAAAAAGCGATCACAAAGCAAAATGAATCCCAAAATGGGTGCCAATAAAAACTACAGATTGTCCCGCAAAAAATAAGCCCTTACACAGCTAAGTCAAAAAAATAAAAACCATTCAGGAAATTCCATTATAGAAAATCCAGATGCCACTTCTTCCCCCTGGCGTATTCCCAAACAGCAGTTTATAACCACAAATGGGGTGTTACTGTATTTAGAAGAAAAGGGGTAGCAAATTGTGGGGTGATATTCTCCTTTTATCACTTGTGAAAAAGAAAGTTTGGGCCTTTTCACAGCCAAATGTTATAAATTCTATAAAAAGCCTGTATAAAGTGCTCACTACACCCCTTACAAATTCCTTGGGTGGTGTAGTTTCCAAAATGTGGTCACTTTTTGGGAGTTTCCACTGTAGGGGTGCCTCTGGGTCTCTTCAAATGCAACATGGCGCCCAAAGACCATTCTAACTAAATTTGCCTTCTGAGCCCTGCTGTGTGGCCCATACTACACTTTACGACCACATATGTGGTGTTTCTGTAAACTGCGGAATCAGGGTAATACATATTATGTTTGTTGTGTTGTTAACCCTTGATGTGTTGCAGAAAAAAATTTGATTGCAAAATCTGCAAAAAAAAGTGAAGTTTTCAAATATCACCTTCATTTTGCTTTAATTCCTGTGGAGTATTTAAAGGGTTAGCAACATTTCTAAAATCAATTTTGAATAATTTGAGGAGTGTAGTTTCTAAAATGGGGTAATTTATGGGCGGTTTATTTTTATGCAAGCTCTTCAAAGTGACTTCAGAATTAAATTGGCCCTTAAAGTTGATTTTGGAAATTTTATTCAAAAATTGCTTCTAAAATTCTAAACCTTCTAACGTCCTAACAAAATAAAATGACGTTACCAAAATGATGCCAACGTAAAGTAGACATATGGTAAATGTTACTTAATTTAAGTATTTTATGTGGTATCACAATCTGTCTTAAAAGCAGAGAGATTCAAATTTAGAAAACAGTGATTTTTTCCACATTTTCAGTAAATTTGGTATTTTTAGGTAAAACATATTGACTCAGATTTACCATTAACATGATGTACAATGTGTCACGAAAAAACACTCAAGTTATTACCACATAAAGTGACCCATGTCAGATTGGCAAAATTAGGTGATGGTCGAGCATGTGCACCACCACTCCATTCAAAGTCAGTCAGACTTCCGGAGATACCCAAGCAACTGTAGTCATCTATTAACAGTACACATATGGAGATGAATGGATTGCAATACACCTGCTTGACCTGCCGCTCCATATGGGGGCATGGGACCCCCTGTTCTTGTCATCAGTGGGTGTCCTACGGTCAAACCCCTGCTGATCTATCAGTTATACTATCTCCAGTGGATAGGAAAGAACTTGCTCTTATCAGAATACACATCTAAGAACATTTGCTAAGTGCTATGAAATATACTCGCATACCAAGTACATACCGTATGTGTGAATTGACTTATCAAAAGTTACAGGTCTTTTTAACATGGAAAACCAAAAAAGTACACCAGGTATGCTTCCTGTGACTAAAGGTGGGGGGGGGATGTTTCCTGTTAAGATAGAACGGATTATGGCTCCTACCAGTGGCGTAACTAGAGTGTTATGGGCCCCAGTGCAAACTTTGGATCCCCCCCCATTTTTACAGAGGCGGTAGATTTTCTTTAGACTAAGGGCTCTTTCACACGAGCGGATGCCGTGCGGTAATCCGCTGTGTGAAAGAGAGCCAAGCCCCGTTCCGGACAGCAGAGACACGGAGCAGTAACATGATTGATAATGTTCTGTGCCTCTTTGTGATCTTTTTACTACAAAATGACAGTGAGATAAAGTTGTCACACAGAGGCACGAAGTATTATCAATCATGTTAATGCTCCATGTCTCTGCTGTCCGGAACGGGGCTTGGCTCGCTTTCACGCAGCGGATTACCCGCACAGGATCCGCTCGTGTTAAAGAGCCCTAAGCCCAATGCATGGCTACACTCCTAATAAAATCTAGTCCTACCTCATCCAGGGTGTCGCTGGCGTCGGCGTGTTGTCCACTGGATCCAGAACAAGGTCCCTGTGGTGATGGAGAACAAAAGAATAATCGCATAAGGAAGGGATGGTGACTGCCCCTGTGAAATCACCAGCAGGGGGCCCTTTGCTGGCCAGGAAGACTGAGCCATGCCAATGTATAGCAGGGTAATCTAGGACATTTCCTCTAGTGCTACTACACAGTACTAATGCCCACATTGTAGCCCCTCACAGTACTAATGCCCACCTTGCCCACCTCACAGTAATTAAGCCCACCTTGTGGTCCCTTCAAAATAGTATGTCATCCTTGTGGCCCCTCACAGCCGTTATGCCCACTTTTGTTCCTGTCACAGTAGTTATGCCTACTTTTGTGCCCCCTCACTGTAGTTATGCCAGATATGTGCCCCCTCACTGTAGTTATAGCCAGATATGTGCCCCCCTCACGGTAGTTATAGCCAGATATGTGCCCCCCTCATGGTAGTTATAGCCAGATATGTGCCCCCCTCACGGTAGTTATAGCCAGATATGTGCCCCCCTACGGTAGTTATAGCCAGATATGTGCCCCCCTCACGGTAGTTATAGCCAGATATGTGCCCCCCTCACGGTAGTTATAGCCAGATATGTGCCCCCCTCACGGTAGTTATAGCCAGATATGTGCCCCCCTCACGGTAGTTATAGCCAGATATGTGCCCCACTCACGGTAGTTATAGCCAGATATGTGCCCCCCTCACGGTAGTTATAGCCAGATATGTGCCCCCCTCACGGTAGTTATAGCCAGATATGTGCCCCCCTCACGGTAGTTATAGCCAGATATGTGCCCCCCTCACGGTAGTTATAGCCAGATATGTGCCCCCCTCACGGTAGTTATAGCCAGATATGTGCCCCCCTCACGGTAGTTATAGCCAGATATGTGCCCCCCTCACGGTAGTTATAGCCAGATATGGTGCCCCCCCTCACGGTAGTTATAGACAGATATGTGCCCCCCTCACGGTAGTTATAGACCCATGTGCCCCCCTCACGGTAGTTATAGACAGATATGTGCCCCCCTCACGGTAGTTATAGACAGATATGTGCCCCCCTCACGGTAGTTATAGACAGATATGTGCCCCCCTCACGGTAGTTATAGCCAGATATGTGCCCCCCTCACGGTAGTTATAGACAGATATGTGCCCCCCTCACGGTAGTTATAGACAGATATGTGCCCCCCTCACGGTAGTTATAGACAGATATGTGCCCCCCTCACGGTAGTTATAGACAGATATGTGCCCCCCTCACGGTAGTTATAGACAGATATGTGCCCCCCTCACGGTAGTTATAGACAGATATGTGCCCCCCTCACAGTGAATATGCTCTTTTGTGCCCCCTCACTCTAGTTGTTGGCCCCTTTTTGCAGCTTTATGGGGGGGGGGGCTATACATACTTACCCTCTTCCTTGATGACACGCTCGCTCCCACACTCACATCGCGCTGCTGGCTGTGCTGGGGGCAAATTCCCAGGCCTTCAGCGCTCCTCCCACAGCCAGCAGCGCGATATACGGCCAGCAGGGGGAGCGCCTGAGCTCTTAAGAACAGTGAAGCACGGAGTGGAGAGATCTCCCTGCTTCACTCTGAATAAGAACAGCCCGGCAGTGACAAGAACTGCCGGGCCAGGTGAGAGCGCCCTCCTTGCCTCTGCGCCCCTCATGTTTGAAGAGTGCTCTGACGGGGCCCGGCATTCTCACTGTACTTCATGCTTGGCCCCATCAGAGCATTCCCATTACGTGAGTACAGCCCCCGTCGGGCCCAGTCGCACCCTGTGCGACCGCGATCGTTACGCCCCTGGCTCCTACTCTGAGCCAATGATAGTAAAACAGTGTAGAGTTATGCAGAAAATTCCAGCACACAACACAGGAAGGAGGACAAAAAAAACATTTTTAAGTGTAGATAGAGTGAATATAATGTTCTAATCGTTTATTGCATGTAGTTAAGAATTACTAAATTACTAATTACAGTACTACCTTCTGGTCGTACGTTCAGCTGTCTGCAATGCACGTTAAATGGTCTTCTAGTACTACAATGAAGTAAAAGTATACAGTATTCCCACTTAAAGCCATTTTTTATTGCTTCCCCTATTAGCTATAAAATCTGCAATTTTACTTAATCAGTTGCTGTACCTATCAGATACTTAGTAGCAAGTCAATTATGCAATTGTTAGTCAAGCAATTGCTTTACGTGTACCACTTTCATGAATGGGACACTAGATGAATGATGTTGCTGCTCTTGCCATCCATTTCACATGAGTATTGTTGGTGCACTAAGGCTACGTTCACATATGCGTTTTAGGCTACTTTTACACTGGAGTTTTGGTTTCCGTTTGTGAGATCCGTTCAGGGCTCTCACAAGCGGTCCAAAACGGATCAGTTTGTATTCTAATGCATTCTGAATGGATAAGGATCCGCTCAGAATGCATCAGTTTGCCTCCGTTCCGTCTCCATTCGGCTCAGGAGGCGGACACCAAAACTTTTCCTGCAGCGTTCTGCTGTCCGCTTGACGAAACTGAGCCAAACGGATCCGTCCTGACACTCAATGTAAGTCGATGGGGACGGATCCGTCCTCCATTGACTATTAATGGTGTTCAAGACGGATCCGTTTCGGCTAGGTTACAGATAATACAAACGGCTCCGTTCTGAACGGATGCAGACAGTTGTGTTATCTGAACGGATCCGTCTGTGCAGATCCATGACTGATCCACACCAAACTAGAGTGTGAAAGTAGCCTTAGTTTCAGGTTTTGAGATCTGGCAGAAGATCTTAAAACCTGACCAAAATCGTTCCGTTTTGTTTACGCATCAGGATGCATCTGTTCCGTTAGGGTGCGGTTGTGTGAAATCAAAATGGAACAAACCAGATCCGTCACTACAAAAAAAGGAAAGTCAATGGGTGGGTGATCAATGTTTTTAAGATCCTAAAAAAAACGATCCATCACCATTGACTTAAATTGTTTTTAGTGACGGATCCGGTTTGTTCTGTTTCGATGACTGGACACAAAACTGCAGCTGTTTTGTGTCCGGTCACAAACTGAATGCTGACAGAAGACATCCTGATGCATCCTGAATGGATCTCTTTCCATTCAGAATGCTTAGGGACAAAACAGAACCGTTTTGGTCCGGTTTTGAGATCCTCTGTCGGATCTCAAAACTAGAATGCCAAAACGCATATGAGAAAGTACTCGTCTTCGATAACTAAATGAAGCAACCAATTATATCACCATTAGAATGTGGAAACCCAAAAGATGAAAATTTGTCTAAAAAAACCCTTCATCATTAGGCATTTGCATCAGAGTGGGCTGCTGAAGCCTGATCTCATAAGTTATAGCCTATGCCGTCTACTACTTTCTGCCGAGACCTCTTCTTAATCGGGTTCCTTTGTGTGGCTGTGAAGTCTCACTCTGGTTGGAGTGAGAACATGTCCTGGCTGAAGTTAGTGTCCAGGTGAATGTCACAATATTGCACTGCGGCAGGCCCTTCTGACGCTGTCCACTATGACTGGTCTGTATCAAAGCGGTTAAGAAACCTCCCCTTGCAGCTCAGTGAAGTGGTTACCACCTCTGTGGCTTACCACTTCAGATTTACATATCGTAAGTTTGGGGCGACATTTCTTGAGCCCTCTATTGTGCAGAAAACCGGACGATTCTTGGCCATATTTGCCAGATCTCTGCCAGTCCCCATTATAGTTGATGGGGCCGGACGGAGAAGCTTCCAGCAACGCTGGAATGCAGAGCGATCTGGCAGGCTGATCCCTACCAGATCACCAGCGCTAGTATGAAACTAGCCATACTCCTTCCGCTAAATCTAGTTATTGTCCTAGCCTATAAAGTAGTGGCTCCTTTTGTCCCCCATAGATAACATAGAAATACATTGGAATTCTCTTGCTAATTTAGCAGTGATGAATTCACTCCAGCAGTCTAGGTGTAGCCCTAGCCCGAAAGTGGTTATCGGATCTAAAAGAACAAAAACTCTCTCCATATATCATAAATACATCTACACACCCTGTACCCGTACTCCATCGATGACATTTGTGGGTTCTTCCAGCATGTTTTCTTATATAACATTGTTGCGTAACTTTCCAGTACAGTTTGTTTTCAGTCTTGCGGTTCTGTTTGTACTGTACTTTACGGCGCACGTTTCCAATCCTTTTATAAAATGTGGCAGAGGCGAACAAGACACTCTTCTCATCGTGTCTTTCTTGATTCTAGTCACTTTCCTTGAAAGCAATTAAATGAGATGAATTTATTTCCTTGTTGAACCAGTTTACAAGCTTTACAGTTTTCTGGATTTTGTTTTAACTTGTTACAAAGATATGTTAATATTCTACATGCAGCAAAAGATATCTGCCTAGGTGCAGGAGGCCCTGATTTTAGGGACCATTTTAGCCACTCTTCGTTAGGGTAGGTAAGAGTGTGTAACCCCTTTCTAGTTTTCAAACCTAACCTTGCTATTTTATTTTTTTAAAACAATATATATGTATGTACATATGTATGTGTATGTGTACGGTATATGTGTGTGTATGTATATGTATATATATATGTATATGTGTATATATATATATTATTATTATTTAAATTCTGCTCTTGAAAAATGATAGCTGTGCTGTGATTGGTTGCTATAGACAGTTTTCATGAATCTGCCCCTTTAAGTGCAGGTTAGTTAAACCTATAGACAAAGAGTATTTGTTAAAGATGGTGACATTGCCGCAAGAAAACGCTTTTTGTGTGTTGGAATTTGAAAATTTAGTAAAAAGAAACTGCATTTCGCGTTGGGTAAAGCAATTTGAAACCCCTGGCTGGTTATGTCATGGGAGAAGTCCAGGCCACCCAAAGACTTGGGATGAGACAGTGAACAAGATTCGAGCATGAGCATAGTCCTAAAAAGTCGACCAGGTGGACTAGTATGGAACTACAAGTACCAGAAACTGCTGTATGGCGTATCTTATGAAAACATTGTAAACCATACAGAGTACAAATTCTTCAGGAGCTGAAACCAGATGACAAACCAAAACCCTGTGGGCCAGATTTATCATTACTCACATCTTACTCCACTTTTACATATGTCCAAAGTCACTTTTGGCAAAGTCAGATTTATTAATGGTCCTTTAATACTGTGATAAATGTAGTTTGACCGTAGCAGTTTATACTTCAGTTAGCGGCTTTACAAAAGTCGCGTGTCTTTAAGAAAAAGCCGCATGTTCTATTAAAAGGTCTCATAAGATAAGCATGGTCCTCACCGGAGTGAAATGTTAAATTGTCGCAATAGTAAATCTGTCTAGAGATTCATTTACATAAGAAAACACGCCCACTTTCAGAAAACTGGCGAGCATAGCGCAAAGCCAATAAAAGTTGCAAATGTTTGCGCAGTTTTAGTGATTGTGCAAAAATTTGCGACTTTTTCACTCCATTATTTTGACTTGAGCTAATGATAAATCTGGCCCTGTGGCTTTTGCATTCACTGGCAGGGCTGATTGTAAGAGGAGAATACGCTGACAGGCTGGTGTTCAGCGACGAGGCTACCTTTCACCTCAGTGGGAAGATCACTTGTCACAAGATTAGAATCAGGGGCTCAGAAACCCCATGTGTCCTTATAGAGCACATGTGGGGCACACCCAAAGTAAGGCCTCCTTCACACGGGCGTCATGTTTTTGGCCCGGGTAAGATGCGGGTGCGTTGCGGGAAAATGCACAATTTTTCCGTGCGAGTGCAAAACATTGTAATGCGTTTTGCATGCGCGTGAGTAAAATCGCCATGTTTGGTACCCAAATCCGAACTTCTTCACAGAAGTTCGGGTTTGGGTTAGGTGTTCTGTAGATTGTATTATTTTCCCTTATAACATGGTTATAAGGGAAAATAGTAGCATTCTTAATACAGAATGCATAGTACAATAGGGCTGGAGGGGTTAAACAATAATTTAACTCGCCTTTATCCACTTGTTCGCGCAGCCCGGCTTCTCTTCTGTCTTCCTCTTAGAGGAATAGGACCTTTAATGACGTCACTGCGCTCATCACATGGTCCATCACATGATCTTTTTTTACCATGGTGATGGATCATGTGACGGACCATGTGATGAGCGCAGTGACGTCACCACAGGTCCTTTTCCTGTGCACAGCAAAGATGAAGACAGAAGAGAAGCCCGGCTGCGCAAGCAAGTGGATTAAGGTGAGTTTAATTAATAATAATAATAATAATAATAATAATATTATTATTTTAACCCCTCCAGCCCTATTGTACTATGCATTCTGTATTAAGAATGCTATTATTTTCCCTTATAACCATGTTAGTGCTGAGGGCACTGTCACTGACTACTTATGGGGGATTTATTAAGGTACATTTAGTGTTCAGCAGTCCCTAGTAGCTGCACATGCCCAGCTTTCCCACTACCGCAAACAAAGTTTGGTTTTTCTAGTGGTTCTATCAGTAAATAACTAGGATTTTTGGAGATTTTGAATCCATCAGTCTGGGAAAGCTGGTTAACAGAGGTCACTCTTGGTACATACATTCTGTACATTCAGTAGTATGTACGCACTGCTCCACTATTGAGTATATAGAGCATAAATACATATAGTAACAGGGCAGCAGGCAGTATGCTTTATGCCCAGTATGGTCTCCAGCATGCCTCTACTTTTCTTATTACACATCCCTCTATAGCTCCTGAAAGGCAAATGTGCCTAATTACACAGCAATATAGGGAGCTAAAATAGTATAATTAGGCAGAATTGCCTTTCAGGAGCTTTAGAAAGCTGTAGACATGTACTGGAGGCCACGTGTGGCCAGGTAAACATTGCTGTCCCGGTGCTATATATGTGTACAATGGTATAAATTTCATCACTGTGTCAGCAAACAGTAAGATTGCTTCTGCCACAGAAACGCCTTGCCCTGTGAGTCAGATGTACAGCTGACTGGTGTTACCCTGTGTGCTACTACTGGGACTACAAATGCCACTGGATTTATTTTATACTATTGGTAACTAAGAGTTTCCTTCCAACAAAATGGCCATACTCGCTGTGTAAACAAATTCTGAAGCCTAAACGTCCTGTCTCACGTGCACTAGCATCAGAGGGCAGAGAATACATGGCTACAGCCTGAGACAGGAATACACTGATTTTCAGTTAGATTTCTGTATGGTCTGCAATTGTGAAAAAATAAGGAGATTATGGTATGTTACATTTTGTCTGTTCCTTTTTTTTGTTTGGATTCAGATTTAGTGTCCAACTCATCTGTAGAGAAAGCAGGCTGTGTGTGGCTGATGAGTGGAGATGGAAACAGAAAATACATGATTGGTTCAAGCTTTATATTAGTATATGTGATCACTTTGTAATGTAGTACAGTTTAACCTTCCCATGTGTCTTGTCAACTGTACTGTGTAACAAGCGGAGCCACCGCGCTATTATGTGCATTGACTTGTTCTGTTCTAAAACCATCATGGTGTGTGTAGCCATTTTACCCAAAGATCAGTAAGCTCTTGCTCCCGAGCCGTAGCCTTACTATGTGCCATTATACCTAACCAGCTATTTTATTCTGGCCCCTGCCCGGAGGTGCATTCATTAACCCTGGCTGCAGTGCTCATCAGGCAAAAGTCATGATGGCGGCTGACATAATATCCTTCTTATTAGCTCATGATGGCAGGTAATATTCTGGGAGAGAGGGATGTTGGAACAGATGTAATGACTAGTCTGGACTAGGCGATCCTCGCCCACTTTCCACTTGTCATGAGAGCTCATTGTCCTGCTGTGCATGTCCTGTTTTTCGGCTTGTTTCCATAGTAATGTGAGTACTGTTCATTGGCCATGTGCATCATCGTGGCTGTTGTACCTGAAGCCCTTCTCTTGTTTTGCTTCCCCTCCATGAGATGATTTATTTGACATTTGAGTGCTCCTTTGATCGTGTATAATTGCCGGCCAGCCCACCCCTCGTTATTGTTGTTGTTCCCATTCAGTGTCTTACCGTCCTGATGACATCACTGTCTCTGATCTCGCTTTTATATAACAAGTGCCCGGCTCGTACATGATCTGCCGCCTCATGTTCTATTTTCAGCACGGATGCTGATTGCTTAAGTAAATAGCAACTAATGTTGACATGCATCCCTTCCTGGCATTTCAGCTGAATCTGGCATCTGGGAGCCTTTTGTCAGGCATCTCCCTAATGTCTATCTGTAATACGGACATACACATGGACGTTCCTTATTTCAACCCTATACGAAAGCACAAGGACTATTATAGTAGACTGCTAATCTGAATCTCCAGCACACCACTCACCATAAGCCACAAAGCATAAAGGGAATCGCCGTATAAATGCACTATTTCCAATAATCCTCAACCGCAGCACCCCTTTAATAGCTCAGCATACCCTAATAGGGTTTTGGAACTGGCATATTCACCACTTATAGTTATTTTATAAGTTATGTTCCTTAGATGGTGCATTTTTGCACACTTTGTGACGTTTTACATCTTGATGTATTTTAGGAGGAATTTGGATACAATGCAGACACTCAGAAACTTCTTGCCAAGAATGGAGAAACGCTTCTGGGGGCCATCAACTTTTTTATTTCCAGTGTAAATACACTAGTTAACAAGACAATAGAAGACACGCTTGTTACTGTCAAACAGTATGAGACATCCAGGTAATGAAAATATAGAGTTTTTAGTTTTTTTTTGTTTTTTACTTTATTCAGTTTTATCGTTTATTTTTGCAATCATTTCCATATTTATAGTATTCTAAAGGCACTCTCTAGCAAACTAGAAATAGTTCTGTTCTTCAAGGGGTTCTCTGGGAATAATGACTTCCCACAGTCTGAATCTCTAAACAGAAGATTCATACTGACCTGCTCCTCACCGTGCTGCCTCCCCCTTGTCCATGGGCATGGGCATGGTCACGTGCACCTCTCCAGCCAATGACTGGCTTCAGCAGTGATTGCTGCATCGGATGTTAACACTGCAGGGATCAAAAAATTTACACCGCAGAGGTAGTGGGGAGGATCGCAGCGGTGGGGAGCAGTATATATTTTCTGTTTAGAGAGGCAGGCTTTGGGCACTTGCAAAAATGTATTATTCCTGGAGAACCCCTTTAAAGGATACCTACCATAAGAACCCTTTAAAAGACTAAGGCCTCATGCACACGATCATTGTTTTGGTCCGCATCCGAGCCGCAGTTTTGGCGGCTCGGATGCGGACCCATTCACTTCAATGGGGCCGCAAAAGATGCGGACAGCACCCCGTGTGCTGTCCGCATCCATTGGTCCATTCCATGGCCCTGCAAAAAAAATATAACCTGTCCATAGGCAGTTATATCAATGGCTCTCCGTGCCGTTCTGCAAATTGCGGAACGCACACGGACGCCATCCGTGTTTTGCGGATCTGCAATTTGCAGACCGCAAGACACACCACGAACATGTAGCCTAAAACTGTGCTACAGAGAAATTCTTATGGTAATGAATCTCCTTAAGATTTCTCTGCAGTGCTATCATGGAGACCATGGGGGTAGTTCATCAAGAGGGGAATATTTGAAGTCAGTCTGCATTAACATACTTTGTGACCGATTTATCAAAAGTCTTATTTTGTGACTTTTTGAAGCCAAAATTTTAGAGTGGGGACGTGATAAATTGCCCTCCTGTGTACATCCAAATCATGAAATATAACGGCATAAATTTCAATTATTCAAACCAGGTGGTAAGTTTTTTGTTCCGCTTGTGTATTTGGATCCACACAAGGTCTCCAGGACAGTTCTGCTCCTGACACATTACAGAACAAATTCTCTTTTCTTAAACGTTGGTGAAAAAAACAGAAGCACTTCTCAGACCACCCTGCCCCTTTGTCCGTCATCGGCTCTGCTCAGCTTTTCCATTGTGTGGTACAGATACTATATACTTTCTATGGACCTGTATGCCACAAGCTCCGAGCAGGGCAGATGAAAGCTGAAGGCGCACAGTGCTCTGAGCAGCACTTCTGCCCCTTAGTTCTTTGTTGTTGTTTTTTTAACAGATTTAGTTACCCTTTCTTTTTCTCATAGATATCCTTTAGAGCCAGGGGTGCACAACTTTTATTTTAGTCTGGGGGGCCGCATTGTCTCATTGCTATATTTCAAGGGACCGCAAAAAAAATGTCCATTGGTGTTTGTTTGCATCGGTCTATTATACAGGCCGGTGCAAAGTAAATGGGAAGGAATGATTGCTACCTCGGTTCTATTGATTATCAGAAGCACATCACTACGGTAATTATACAGGGAGATGTGCTGACGGTAATTGTATATCTCCCAGATGCAAATCAGCCAACAAACGAGTTATACAGGTCAGTTATCAGCACTTATTCCCAGTATTTGGCCCGAAAACAGTGCCGTGTAATAGGCGACATTTCTTTCCACCCTGCCTCCTATTCATAAACTAGTGCTTTCCTTCACTGCTGAGGACGGCGCTCATTGGTTATTACTGCCTCCCCCAGTTATAAGCGCTCATTGTTAATCACCAGACCTTAAATGTCCATTAGCACACGTGGTGGTTTAAAGGATGTAACTTTTTCATTTTTTTTCTTTCTTTTTTTTTTTTGTGTGACACAGGGATTTTTAATATAAAAAAATATATATTTTTAGTTTTATTGTGCAAAACATTAAAAAAAAAGTTTATTTTAAATTTTTTTGCAAAGTATTGCTCCTTATTCTTAAAATATACAATCTGACACAAAAATAAATTATTAAAATGAGTTCTCTATTTTGTGTCTGTCTTTTTAATATATTATATTTATACTTTCACATGAACAGGGAGATAATGGCAACGGCTTTGGTTGACGTGGGCGTTTTTATTTATTTTATTTGTACAGTATTTTATAAAAAAAATTCTGTATCATTTTTAACTTTTTTTTTTTTATATATATATTTTTTCTACATAATGGTCGAGATTTATCATCTCCCATGCGCTTTAAAAGTGGAGTTAACTATGATTTATTTATTTTTTAAATAGTCGCATATCCCAGTTTTTAGGCCACCCTCACCACTTTCCCTAAAGGGGGCGTGGCGAGCAGCGGCACAGGAGATATCAGCTGGTTCCAAAAGCAACGATCTTATGACCAATTTTGCGGTTCGGGTGCGGACCCATTCATTTCAATGGAGCCGCAAAAGATGCAGACAGCCCACCGTGTGCTGTCCGAATCTGCACTTCCATTCCGCAGCCCCGATAAAAAAATAGAGGCATGTCCTATTCTTGTCCTGCAGCCGCAGAAAATAGGCATTTCTATCATAGTGCCGGCCGTGTGCAGTCCGCAGAATGCAGAACTCACATGGCTGGTGTTCGTGTTTTGCGGACGTGTGAATGGACCCCTAAGCAGCTGATCTGCAGTGTTCTAGTGGTCAGATCACCATCGATCTGATATTGCTAACCTATCCTGGAAAACCCCTTTAGCACAGTGCGAACCCCATTATTAACTACTACCACCCTTTGGAAGGGATACTTTCCTTAACCCCTTACTGACATCCACTGTACATGTGCAGCACATGACGACTGCTCAAGATTGCTGGCAGACATAAGGAGGCAGCTTCAATCATGAACATTTAACCCTCTTAGATGACGTTGTCCATTGCGACCACTGTATTTGAGAGGTCAGTACTGTAAGTTCTCCCGTAACTGAACAATCCCCTGCCCCGCACCAAGAGTGCAGCTGTTTGGTTGTTTATGGCAGCTTGAAGCCTTGTAATAGTAAATGCAAAGTTCCTATTGAGCCTAGCCTGTTCACGTTCTCTAGGGGGACTAAAAATAAAGATTAAAAAGGATTTAAAAAAATAACACTATAAATGTGGTATTGCTGAAATTGCAGAATAAAAATGTAAATTTTTACCACACAGTAAGTTTCGTAAAAATGTTTACTGGCACAATTGATATTTTTTTCCAATTCCATTCTATTTATAATTTTTCCAGCTTCCCTATACAACATATGGGATATTAAATGGTGCCAGTAGAAAATGCAAAAAAACAAGCACCCATAAGGCTGTGTTAATGGGGGGAAAAAAAGTTATAGCTTTCGGAGGGCAGGGAGCGAAAAAAAGAAAATTAACAGGAAGGGGGTTAAAGATTTTCATATATAACAAAGCACACAGATGAAAAGATACATTTCAAAATATCAGCACTTGCGGGAGTTTAAAATTCTTTAAGTGGAAATCTTTAACATAATCTAACTTTTTTTTCCCTTTTTTGGCACTGCCCATCTTCTCAAACTTTTACACACCAAAACATCTAGCACTGAGTTCTCGCACCTGCGTCATTCCAGCCGTAAGTGGAGGCGACTGCAGATAAGGGCGACGGCGCCTCCACTTCCGGGAGGGATTAAGTCAGCGCACTGAACATCTTCGCTGCTCGGCAAGCTAACAACTGCGCAGGCGCAGAAACTCGGCGCTAGATTTGAGGTCTAGCACTCAATCTATAGAGGAGTTTAGAACGCTGGAGGCGTCTTAAGTCTGCACCAGGGGTGTCCCATCATCCCAGCTATTCGTTCTCCAATGGCTCATTTGCATAAGAATAAAGGTCCAAATTTCTCCCCAATGCCGACACCTAGCAACATACTACAGGTATCGTTTTACTCAGCTAGGTCAACCCTACCCGGCTGTTGATTGAGCCCCATTAAGCTAGCCATAGAAATTATACGGCAGCCTCACAAAAATAACAAAATGATGTACACTCTTTCCATAAAGAGCTATTTTCAGGCTGCCCATTCATCTATGTCCACCTCAGGGATTCAAAATGGACAGTGTCTTTGCCAGGTTAACGCTCAGGAAATGATGCAAATAAGCTGATGAGTTCATCTCCCTAGAAATACTTACCAAGGTGCCTGCTGCACGCATCGATGTGACAATCACTATGCCATCATGCCAACAAGCCTCCAATATACCTGCTGTCTTTACGTCCACAAAATGGCATGACCTTGATAAATGCAGAATGTGGTATTACGTTCCATAGCTGAATGCACGGCTCTCGGTATGTTCTCATCTGTGCAGCAGTAGAAACATTTCCATGTTAATCCTTATTCATACATTGCAGGTTTCGTCAGTATTTTGAATTGGTATTTGTAAGCCAAAAGCATGAGCTCTGATGCTGTGCAGTTTTCAGTGTGGAATCCACGCTGGAATCTGTGGCAAAAATCCACTGTGTGAACATAGCCTTAAAGGGGTAACTCACGTCAGCAAATAGCATTTATTATGTAGAGAAAGTTAACACAAGGCACTTACTAATGTATTGTGATTGTCCATATTTCTTCCTTTGCAGGCTTGATAAATTTTTCCATCACATTATACACTGCTCGATTCCATAGGTATGACCACCCTGCAATCCAGCAGTGGTGGTCGTGCTTGCACACTATCGGAAAAAGCACCAGCCTATGTGCGCTACCATGGTCCTGGCCACCAGAGAGGCCTGTTCTTTTTCCTACAGTGTGCAAGCACGGCCACCGCTGATGGATTGCAGGATGGTTGTAACCATGGAAACCAGCCGTGTATTATGTGATGAAAAAATGAATCCAGTCAACAAAGGAAGCAATATGGACAATCACAATACATTAGTAAGTGCCTTGTAGTAACTTTCTATACATGATGAATGCCATTTGCTGAAGTGAAACAGCCCCTTTTTAAATGGGTTATCCAGGTAAACATAATGATGACCTATTCTCATTGTTGGGGGGTATTGGGGCCTACATATTCACCCAATCGTGTTACAAACGGTAGGTTTTAATTGAAATACAGAGCTGGGGTTGTTATGTTGATATACTGTTTAATTATGTCACTTTGTAACACGATTGGGTGAATATGTAGGGGGAGGATTGACCTTTCAGAGGGACAACCCCTCAACCATCCGGATTGAATGATGCACATGTATATATGTATTGAAGTTCACTTGTAAACCATATGTAGCTTGAGAAAGACCTGGTGTCGAAACGTTGCTGTATTTTTCGGTGTGAATAAACACAAGGATTTTATTCAAGATTGAGAGTGCTGTGACATCCCTGAAGGGGATTTCTTTACATTTGAGAGGTCTCTGAGGCCAGGACCTAACCCACGAGCACCACCGCCATAACACGGACTAGTTGTTCCAGTAAGGCTACTTTCACACCTGCGTTCGGGTGTCCGCTCGTGAGCTCCGTTTGAAGGGGCTCCTAAGCGGCCCCGAGCGCATCCGTCCAGCCCTAATGCATTCTGAGTGGATGCGGATCCGCTCAGAATGCATCAGTCTGGCGGCGTTCAGCCTCCGCTCCGCTCAGCAAGCGGACACCCGAACGCTGCTTGCAGCGTTCAGGTGTCCGCCTGGCCGTGCGGAGGCAAGCAGATCCGTCCAGACATGTAAGTCAATGGGGACGGATCCGTTTGAAGATGACACAATATGGCTCAATCTTCAAACGGATCCGTCCCCCTTTGACTTTCAATGTAAAGTCTGGACGGATCCGTTCAGGCTACTTTCACACTTAGAATTTTTTCTAAGTTATAATGCAGACGGATCCGTTCTGAACGGATACAAACGTCTGCATTATAGGAGCGGATCCGTCTGAGCCGACATCAGACGGACCCGCTCTGAACGCTAGTGTGAGAGTAGCCTAAGTGGTGCTGTCCTATTTTCATTTTTTATGATGTACAGTAACATCACATGGCCTAGGAAGAGACAGCAGCGCTCAGAGTATCGGCTCGCTGCCGATCTGATATTGATGAACTATCCAGAGGATAGGTCATCAATATAAATTATCGGATAACCCCTTTAAGGCTGGAGCTATTTGTAGCACTACAAGTGACAGCTACAGTGCCCAGAGTGCCCAGGATTGCATGTAGCATGTTTTAAACTGCAGCTGTATCTCAATAGTTAAAATCAATAAGTAGTGATGCAAAAAGTCTAGGCGTAGCTCCAGCCTAAGGCCTCTTTCACACGAGTGGGTTTTCCATCCGGATGCGATGCGTCTAACAAATAAATAGCATCCAGACTGAATCTTGACTTACTCATTTCAATTGGTCTGTGCACATGAGCGTTGTTTTTCTCGTGTCACTTGTGCAGCATCTTCTATATCGTGCGGTTTTCATGCAGCTCTGGCTCCATAGAATTGAATGGGGCTTGCTTGAAAAACAGAAGGCATCCGGCAGTAAATCATGAGCTCGCCGCAAAAACAGCCCAATTATTATTGTTATTATTAAAGTGCCATTCATTCCATAGCGCTGTACATATGATAAGGGGTATACCGTATTTTTCGCTTTAATAGACGCACCTAGGTTTTTGAGAAGGAAAATAAGTAAGAAAAAAATATTTTGAACCAAAAGGTGTGCTTTTGGTAGGTTTTGAACTAATGGTGGTCTGTGGATGCCGCACTGTTATGGGGGGATCTGTGGATGACGCACTGTTATGGGGGGGATCTGTGGATGACACTGATGGGGGATCTGTGGATGAAACTTAAGTCATCCACAGATCCCCATAAGGCTCAGTTCACACCTGAGCGTTTTACAGCGCGTTCCTACGCGCTGTAAAACGCTCAATAAGGAGAAACCAATGCTTCCCTATGGGAATGGTTCTCACCTGGGCGTTTTACAGCACGTACGATCGCGCTGTAAAACGCCCGACGCTCAAACAAGTACAGGAGCGTTTTTTTGGGCGCTTGTCGCGCGTTCCCGTACATAGACTTTCGGGAACGCGCGACACTGTGTGTACGCTTGTCTCTGTATGCGCGCTTGTAAACGCCCGTACAATCGCGCATACAGAACGCTCCTTCCAGAACGCTCAGGTGTGAACTGAGCCTAAGTGTCATCTACAGATCCCCCATCAGATGCATCAGTGTGGAGGGAGGAGGCGGAGACACTCATGGCGGGGCCCGGTGCAGTGACTCTACTCTAATACACCGGGCCCCGCTGCTGTTAAGTACATTCAATCCGATACATATCTTAATGTATATCGCACTGTTCTATACTTACTGTAGTACCGTATGTATAGCATTAAGACTGCGCAGACCCGCAGCTCCCTCGGTCATGCCCCGCCTGCCGCAGCTCCATCCTCATGCGCCGCCTGCCTGCTTATCTCACTTTATGAATGAACAGGCAGGCGGCGCATGACCGAGGGAGCTGCCGGTCTGCGCCGTCTTAATGCTATACACACTGTACTACAGTAAGTACAGAACAGTGCGGTATACATTAAGATATGAATCGGATTGAATGTACTTAGGCTACTTTCACACTAGCGTTGTTTTAATCCGGCGTTCAATTCAGACACCGGAACTGCCCGCCGGATCCGGAAAAACGTGTGAAAACGGATTACATTTGAATCCTGATCAGGATTTTGATCACAATGAAAAAATGCATTGGAAAAAACTGATTCGCCATTTATGGACTTTTTTTTCCCACATTTTTCGGGTTTAACATGCAAAAGCCGGATCCGGTTTGACTGAACACACAGCGCCGGATCCAGCGTTAATGCAAGTCAATGGGAAAAAGACCGGATCCGGCGTTCAGTCAAATACAACATGCTACGTTTTTCTGAAAAGCCTGATCAGTTAAAAAGACTGAACTGAAGACATCCTGATGCATCCTGATGCATCCTGAACGGATTACTCTCCATTCAGAATGCATTAGGATAAAACTGATCAGTTCTTTTCCGGATTTGAGCCCCTAGGACAAAACTCAGCGCCGGAAAAGAAAAACGCTAGTGTGAAAGTACCCTTAACAGTTGCGGGGCCTGGTGTATTAGAGTAGAGTAGTAGAGTCACTGAACCGGGCCCCGCCATGAGTGTCCCCGCCTCCTCCCTCCACACTGATACTTCGCTGGCCGCGTTGTGCAGCATAGCGGCCAGTGAATTATCCGCTTTATAAGACGCACAATCATTTTCCCCTGACTTTTGGGGGGGAGGGGGAAGTGCGTCTTATAAAGCGCAAAATACGGTACTTACATAATACAGACAATTTCACTAAGCATGAACAAGACGAGTTACAAAGAGAAAGGGCCCTGCCCGCGAGAGCTTACAATCTACAATTCAGATGAGTGGAAGTGGTTTCAGTCACAGACATATCTGCAACATAATCTTCCGCGTTTGAAGGCACACTAAACTGTTTAGCTCGAGCAGCAAGTCCGGTTTTTCTAGGGGCGTCTGTAGGCAGTTTATTCTCCGTATGTTTTCCTGTCTATTATTTTATGCGAATTAATTTACATTTAGAGCTGTAGACACCCTTTACATTATTATAATTTTTTTTTAATTGAATTTATTAAATGTTAATTAAAAATGAATTGCTAATTTAAGTTTTGGCTTTTTACGTCTGGCATGTGTATACAGTTAAGGCGCATTTACACTGCCCAGTTGTGGGCCAGATTATCAGGAACAAACGTCTCTAGGAATGCTTAGTTCCAATCATCTGCTTGCCTAAAGGTGCTGCAGATCACCAGATGAGCGAGCAAATCATCGGGTGAATTGATCATGCAGACACCTCGATCACCGTTTCTGGGCAGCAGATCGTGCGGCGTGAACTGCTGTCTGCTGCCCATTAACAATAGCTCTCTATGAGGATGAGTGATCGCCGTAGCCATTGCTCGTCCCCATACAGTGGAGGAGATCGCTGCATGTAAATGACGAGCAGGAAATTGTTGGGAAGGAACACTTCCCTCCCGATAATTGTCTGCTGGTCAGTGCAGTTTAAGTGCTCCTTATGTTATACTAGTTATCTGAGAACTTGGGGCTCCAACTCCTCTCGGACGTCTCCTCTTCTAAACTGATTTATGACCATTTAAAGTTTAAATGGTGGTTTACAGACTTGGCTATAATCCTAAATTATGTCTCGAGGCCTGTTTAAAGGGAATATTTCATCAGAAAATTACCTATTGCCGAGATCATTTTTTATGTTGAACATATTTTTAAAGAATTTTTGGTGATATTCTTAATTTTCCATGTCACCATCTGTATTTAAAAAAAATAATAAACTGTGGTTTTCTCACTGGCCACAAAGCCTAATAATAAGGGTACTTTTACACTTGCGGCAGAGGATTCCGGCACACGGTTCCGGAACTGCCTGCCGGATCCGTCAAAACGCATGCAAACTGATGGCATTTGTCACACTGATCAGGATCCTGATCCGTATGACAAATGTATTGAAATGCCGGATCCGAATAACGCTAGTGTGAAAGTACCCGAAGCTCCACTTCTTGGTCTGTACAGATGAGTTTTCAGCAGTGATTTCATTATAATCGCAGGCAGAATTACCGTGACAGATATTACCTATATACTTTGTATAGATAACACAGAATCCACCATTCACAATAGGTGATATCACCGCTTATCCATGCCCTTCGGACCTCTGCACAGGTCACAGAGCATGCCTCGAAAATCCCGTAGAAGTCAATGAGGTCAGGTTTTGTCATTTGTGTTTATGGCCCATGTGGCTGCCGTAAAGCATGTCTCTAAATGCTGTTAACAACGGCCCATGGCTGCTGCCATAATCACGTTCAGGAAACAGAATGAAGATATCTACAATCAGAAATAAAAAATATTTTAGACAAAAGTGTGACTTTCTGGGTTTAACTGGCAAAAAATGATAGATGACACATTAACTTCTAGGATTGCTGCCTTACATCTGAGGCATTAGAGGCCTGCCTTTTTTCTCTCTTTGGAAAGAGCGCTAATTTGACTAACTTTTACCCAAGCAGAAATAGTACCCCCTAATAGCTTTAGAAACCAAACAAATGGTGCAGAGGTGTCCATAACAGTTACATATATTATGTTGATGGCACTGGTCCTGCTTAGGTACAATCTAATTGCATATTATTAAATGTTTTATACGATCCTATAATTGTTGTTGATATATAGTATAGAAAATACTTCAGGACCGCACATGTCCTTTCATGAATAGTTCTGTGCACCTAACGCTTCCATTAATCCTGAGATCATGTTGGGCAGGATGTAGAAACCTGCAGTCGCTATACTGTTAACTAGCGCTAAGAAAAGTCCTCACAGCCTCATACATAAGACACGGCTATGGGTTTAACTGTCAGGGGTAATACTGCTAACTCAGTTTAAGGGTCCATTCACACGTCTGTATTTTCTTTCCTGATCTGTTCCGTTTTTTTGCGGAACAGATCTGGACCCATTCATTTTCAATGGGTCCTGGAAAAAATCGGACAGCACAATGTGTGCTGTCCGTTTCCGTTGTTCTGTTCCGCATGTCCGTTTAAATATAAAACATGTCCTATTCTTTTCCGCAAAATTCGGATCCTGGTACAATACAAAGTCAATGGATCCGCTAAAAACGGAAGACATTCGGATGTCATTACGTATGTCATCCGTTTTATGCAGATTCCGTTCCTGGAAATTAGATTTTCATTTATTTTTTTCAAAGAAATCCAAACAACTTTATTTGCTTATTGAAATTTATACATGTTTCCGTTTTTTGACATACGGAAACATTTTCAGGAACAACGGATCCGCAAAAAACGGACCGAAAATCGGGATATAGAAAAATACTGACGTGTGAATGTAGCCTAAGGCTACTTTTACATCTCCTTTGTGAACTGCGGCAGGCTTTTCCCGTAGAGATACGGCGTTGCCAGATACAAACTGCCCTAATGGGCCCGGTGGGAAGTTTGTGTCCAGACAATTCTCCAGTGTCTGCGTATTTGTTTCGGACTCCTTTAATGTTGACAAGTTCAAAGAGCAGCATTTACCAGAGATCCCAGTGACCATGTCCGTTTTATCTGCTCGTTATTCCAGTTATCAATTCTCTCTCTGATTACATTTATTAGAATGGTTTAGTTCATCTTCTGAACTTCAAATCAATCGAATGTAGAAATGTCCTAATCCCAAATAGTTGTAGCTTTTAGTTTTTCTGTTAATGAGGTGCTCCGAGCACCTCTACATCTCCTCCTCCTCCTCTCCCCGCGAGTACATGGTGAGATTTCAAGGCCAGGCAACTGAACAGTGAGGAATAATACATACAGGTTACACAAAATGAAACAAAGTAAGAGCCCAAAATCAATACTGGGCAGCATCACAAACCCTCAACATGGAACAGATATACCTACACAAGAGGCAGAGTCTAAAAAGGCTCCAAATATTTAATAAGTTTTATTTAAATACATATACAAAACAGGATTAAAATACAGACAAAAAACATCAAGAATGAAGTGCGGTATACACCTGAGGGAAGTTTACAAAAATACAGATATCGTGTGAGGGAATGGGATGCAATATTTTTAAATGACATGTAATCAAATGTGTCGGGTAAATGCATGTAGGAATTTTGCACCTTTTAACCAAAAGCTGACATATGATCAGATATATCAATTGGAGGCTAGGGCCTCCTAGTACAGAGGTAATGCATGATAACGCATACAATGAGATTACACCCCTAAACCAACGGTCAGAATGTGCCAAGTAGATGTTAATGCGTCATTGTGCTCCTACCATAAAACACAAAGGTACACCTCATACTGATTGTGACATCTATAACATACCCATAAAGATGGGGCGATCACCTCAGGAGAACTGCACGCCCTCAAGCACCTCCTTAACCTAAAAAAAAGAGCGTACATTTCCCTAAAATGACAGTGCTGATTGCTGTAACAGACATGTCCTTGCACTCAGCACGATTATTCCTACCAGGCATTGTGCCTGCTTTAATAGGGTTAATCATGCTGACAGATGCTCTTTAAAGAGGTTGTCCATCTAATTAAAAAAACAAACAGTAGAATAAAATAAAAAAGGTAGCAATACATCCCTCGCTGTTCTTGTTCCAGCACTTCTCTGGTTCCCAGCCAGTCTCGACGACTTAGACCAGTAAACCTAGTTCTACACCAGTGCGCTCACCACTGCTGCCAGATGTGTGTCCACACATCATTGCTGGTGCAGGAGGGGGACCACAGGGGATACTGAAAGCATCCAGATGAGTGGCAGGGGATCATTGATTTGAGTACTATAACTTTTGTTATTTTTTTGCACTGACTTGACTAGCAGAGTTCAAATTTCCTGAACTGAGGTCTCTCTCTGTTAGATAGTTCACAGCGTTGTATCTAAGCCACTCTTGTGTTGTCTTAGGCTACTTTCACACTCGCGTTTTTGGGCGGATCAGTCATGGATCTGCAAAAACGGATCCGTTACAATAATACAACCGCTTGCATCCGTCATGAACGAATCCGTTTGTATTATCTGTAACATAGCCAAGACGGATCCGTCATGAACTCCACTGAAAGTCGACGGGAGACGGATTACGTTTTCTATTGTGTCAGAGAAAACGGATCCATACCCCATTGACTTACATTGTGTGCCAGGACGGAATCCGTTTGGCTCAGTTTCCCAAGCGGACAATGTTTTTGCCCACTCTGTATTTTACACCTCCTAGTGCCAAATGGCCTCCATGATGGCACCAGAGAAGTTAGTATTTAGTATATTGTTTGTATTTTAGCACAAAACCTCAACACACAACAAAATGTGAAAAAAGTTAAAGGGTTTGAAGGCTTTCCGAATGCATTGTATGTAAGTGATGTCACACACGTACCTGTTTAACAGAAAAATGACCGATTATCATAGCAGAAAACTGTCCGCAACCAAGACAGACATGTGCCATCAGCCTACCCTGCTACCAGGCCCCATACCAGGCCCTACTCATCGCTGGAACCTCCTTTTCCATCTCCAATTCAGTGTTATATAGCTGCAAATGGAGAGTTTCACTACATTACTATTCTGCTTGCAGGGTGGCCCTTATTCTAGACTTTACCAGTTACATTACAGGTTTCAAATCTGTTGAATCAAGAATGAAACTGAAAATTGACAAACAATACTTGTGCCGAAAAAAAAAAAATCTCAACCTCCCCCCAATATGCAGTCAAAACACATGCTGGTGATTGTTGTCTTTTTAACTATTGTGAGTGATTCTCATTTATATGATTGTTTGCAGTAAATTGCATATCAATAGGCTCTCTAGGTGGAGCATTTGATCACATTAATAGAGCATTTGCTGAAAGGTCTATGATTCAGGTGCTGTTTTTAGCATCAGCTATAACTTGGCTGTGAATCAGATTGGTCATTCTAACCCTACAGTATGGCTGTCAGCCCTTCAGTAATTATGCAGTCTGTGCAGGGTGTGGATGTTAATAGAAGTGTTAAGACTGGGCATGTCTCGAATGAGATATGTTCTGCATTTACTGGATTGACATGGACATATCAGTGTGAACAGGAAGCAATCCTTTATTAGTCCGCCTTACATTACAGTAATTATATTTCCTGCCTTTACTTTTTACTCCTTCCAGATCATTTGTAATATAAGGAAGCAGCCTTTTTTTAAAGGACCACTGTCATAAGGGCACTACAGCTACAGGATTCTCTGAGCCGCTAGGAGGGTTTTGATTGGAGAGCTGCTGACTGATGGCGGCCCTCTTGCTCAAGTGTGGTTGGCACATTTTCTTCAAAGTGACAGTGGAAGTCATGAACAGCAACCCAAACTCTGGTTTTGGGAGCTGCACCATTGTGTCAGTCCTAAACTGTTCCTTGTTTAGCTGGATTTACATGGCCAGATGTAACTTCAGACTGATTTATCAGGAACTAATGGTCCTACAAACTTTCATTCCCGATAATCTGCCCCCCTAAAGGAGCCGAAGATCATCTGAGCGAAACTCTGCTGCCCAGGAACAATAATTTTGTAAGGGGATAGGCGTTAGCAGCAGCCATAGTGTGGAGGTGATTGCTGCATGTAAATAGGGTGGTTTTCCGTCACCAATCAGCAGGCGATTGTTGGAAGGAACGCTTTATTGGTTGCTCCTTTCCAGCGGCGCGGAGAGCCAGGTTAGTAGAATCAGTGTAAAGGGCCCGGCATATGGGGGAGCATTTGTTAGGGTTGAATAACCCCTTTAAGAGAAGGGAACATTTGGGCCCTGAAATATGAAAGCTAATTAAAAATGGTGAATCAGAATTCACTTCTATTTGATTCCTACTGTTCAACCCACTTACTTTTAACACGCAGCATGATTAGATTGGGGACTAACTACTATGTGGTTGTCCAGCTGCAGGTGACCCAGTGGGCTTAAGGGTGCTTTCACTCAGATTTATTAAAACTGATGTAAAGGAAAACTGACTTAGTTGCCCATAGCAACCAATCAGATTCCTCCTTTCATTTTCCAAAGGAGCTCTGAAAGGTGGAATCTGATTGGTTGCTATGGGCAATTAAGCCAGTTTTACTTTGCACCAGTTTTGAGAAGTCTCCCCCATATTTTTTTTTTTGACGTTTTAAGTAATGTGTTTCGCAGCTTTTTTTTAAATTTTTTTTTAGCCAAAGTGCCCGCTCCAGATGTTAGCTGAAGGTCTACTGGAAAATAGGAAATGCAGGACAGAAACCTTTTATTTTTTTGTTATACTGTCCGCGGCTCCCAAAAAAATAGAATATGTCCTATTCTTGTCCGCAATAGCGGACAAGAATATGCATTTCTAATGGGGTGCTGGCCCGGTGTATTGCAAATCCGCAATACACTACGGACGTGTGAATAGACCCTTAAACCGCATTTAGTTTTCTGTCTTTTATAATAAAACCTTGTAGACTGCGCTTCACTGCCGGGTCCAGGCATGCGCAGTACATTTCCCACTGTGGGCAGAGGCATACTGATGTGCAGTGCGCCGGTTAAGTAACGGGCCCGGCGATGAAGCACACAGGCGCTGGATTATGAATGGAGACTAGAATGACGCAGCAAGGATACAGGCCTGGCTGGACGGTACAGAGGGGAGAAGTCGGGCGCAAGTAAGGCGGGGAGCACTGGGCACTTGCAGCACACTCTCCGCCCCTGGGCACTTGCGATAGATAATTTGCCTATCTTTAAAACTTCATTTTTGGCACTTTGGAGGCTCTGAAAAACTAAACCCGGGTACCATCAGTGTTATGGATCTGCCTCCCACAGAGCTATATCATCAGTTTAAAACATGTTATATAGGTGACAGACTCCTTTTAATAATAAAATGGCAGAATATGGTTTTAATAGTTATTGAAATGCTAGATAATTTCAGAATCATGTGCCTCATACTCAGACACATTCCATATTGATTACTGCTATCCATTTTTAGATCTTTTCACCTTTTTACTTGCATCTAGAAATAACCGTTGAAAACTATTTGAAAGTTAGCACCAACTAGTGTCAATCTGGGGTTCTTAGGGCCCACCAGTGTAACTGGTTCTGGGGGCCCACCTTAAGGGTCCTGCACACAAACTTATTTTTATTCCATGTCCGTACCGTTCCCTTCACTTCAATGGGGCCGCAAAAAAAAAAAAATGACTCCATGTGCATTCTGTGTCTGTATGTCCGCATGGTCGTTCTGCAAAATGATAGAACATGTCCTATTATTGTCCACATTACAGACAAGGATAGGACTGTTCTATTAGAGGCCGGCTGTTCTGTTCCGCATAATGTGGAATGCACACACCCGGTATCCATGTTTTGCCGATCCGCAATTTGCAGACTGCAAAACATCTAACTGTTCAAAGTTCATGAGCCCTTACAGTGATAACAGAAATATTAAAGATGAAGTATGATTGCAGATATTCACAGCAAAATGCACAAACATACACATATATAGATATCCTGCACTTAAGTTAGTCAGAAACAAGACAAATGCAGCCTACACCAATCACTCATTGGGCAGATGTGGGACACAAGACACTTATACATGGGTCACATGCCACTGATGCATATGTCACATACTGCACATACACCACTGATACATAGATTGTATATAGCACACACCAATCACACATAGGAAACACTCAATGCACACACCAAGACATTTATGCCTAACCCTATTAAGTGTAGCACACTTAGGCCTCTTTCACACGAGCGTGTCCGGATGCGTTGCGGCAAACCCGCGCGAGTAGGTACCCAATTGCAGTCAGTTTTGACTGCGATTGCGTTCCGTTGTTCAGTTTTTATCGCGCGGGTGCAATGTGTTTTGCACGCGCGTGATAAAAAAACTGAATGTGGTACCCAGACCCAGGTTTGGGTTCAAGGTTGTGTAGATTGTATTATTTCCCCTTATAACATGGTTATAAGGGAAAATAGCATTCTGAATACAGAATGCATAGTACAATAGGGCTGGAGGGGTTAAAAAAAATAATAAGTTAACTCACCTTAATCCACTTGTTCGCGCAGCCGGCATCTCTTCTGTCTTCTTCTTTGAGGAATAGGACCTTTGATGACATCACTACACTCATCACATGGTCCGTCACACGATCTTTTACCATGGTGATGGATCATGTGACGGACCATGTGATGAGCGTAGTGACGTCATCAAAAGTCCTATTCCTCAAAGAAAAAGACAGAAGAGATGCCGGCTGCGCGAACAAGTGGATTAAGGTGAGTTAAATATTTATTTATTTTTATTTAACCCCTCCAGCCCTATTGTACTATGCATTCTGTATTCAGAATGCTATTATTTTCCCTTATAACCGTGCGTGAAAATCGCACCGCATCCGCACCTGCTTGCGATTTTCACGCAGCCCCGTTCACTTCTATGGGGCCTGCGTTGTGTGAAAAACGCACAATATAGAACATGCTGCAATTTTCACAACGCAAAAGTAATGCGTGAAAATCACCGCTCATGTGCACAGCCCCATAGAAATGAATGGGTCCGGATTCAGTGCGGGTGCAATGCGTTCACCTCACGCATTGCACCCGCGCGGAAATCTCGCCCGTGTGAAAGAGGCCTTAACGGCGTCTCACTTCAGCGATTGGCATTTATCAAGTAGAGAAAGTTAATACAAGGCACCTACTACAATGTATCGTGATTGTCCATATTGCCTCCTTTCCATCACATTATACACAGCACGTATCCGTGTTATTACCACCGGGTAATCCAGGAGCAGTGCCCGTGTTTGCACACTATAGGTATAGGTGTTGGCCTATGCGCGCTTCCAGCCTTTCCCTCTAGTGTGTAAGCACGGCCACCACTGCTGGATTACACGGTGGTAATAACCACGGATACGTGCTGTGTATAATGTGATGGAAAGGAGGCAATATGGACAATCACAATACATTAGTAAGTGCCTTGTATTAACTGCATGATAAAACCCTTTAAGTGAGACAAACCCTTTAAATAAGCATAAATGTCTGGCATTAAATTTACCAAATTGTAACCTCCTCAGATTGCACACAATCTACAGTATAATTAAAAGGGTTGTCCTACCATAATGACCTATCGCCTATGTACAGGATAGGTGATAAATATCAGATTGCTGGGGGTCTGACTGCTAGAACACCAACTGATCATGAAAAACGGGATCCTGAGACATTCAATTACATTACCGCCCATCTATGTACACAAGGGTCTTAAGACCACGTTCCCTTGATCATGGGGGTCCCAGCAGTCAGACCCCATCAATCAGATTACTCGTCGTGTCATAGCTGTTGGACCTTTTCACATTCCCTATCCTTAAAGGTTTTCTTTGGGTGTAAAAAATTTTTTTATTAAAAATCTGGCCCAAAATATGTGTCAAACTAAAATAGAAATGCTCGCCTGTTAAAGGGCCTGTGTCCACGTTTCTAGTTATCCTCTATGCACAGGATCTGGGATAACTAAGTGATCCGTGGGGGTCTGAATGCTGGAGCCCCCACTGATCCCCCTTCTTGACTGAGTGGCAGGTCCAGCGTATGCCCTGCCTCTCCATCCATTCTCTATGGGGTCGCTGGAGATGGCAAAGTACAGCGCTGGCTATTTCCAGTGGTCCCAAAGAGAATAAATAGAGCAACAGGGGGACTCGTTCCTGGAATCAGTAGGGGGTTGCAGAATCGGACCCCACTAATCATATAGTTATGCTCTATGGTGTGGAGAGGATAACTTGAAAACCTGGACAACCCCTTTAAATCCTCCACCAGTATTTCTTTACATGGCAGCAGTGATGCCTGTAAATACGGAATATTACTACCGCCATGTAAACCATATTTGTCAATACTGGAGAATGTGACGCACTGTGCAGAATTTTTCAGGCATAAGTCCAACCCCCTTTGCAGCTCACAACCTTTAACAAAGCCCGAGCAAAGGTTGTAGAGGAGCAACGTGAGCAAAGGGCACAAACGGAGGGTCATAACTGAAACAGAGGCATTAGGGTCACCTGAGGCAGGGTAATAGTGGGGATCCTGGAGCAGGGGTACCTGGAGAAGAGGCAATATTAGCGGTGCATTTAGAGTGGGGGCATCTGGAGCTGGGGCACTAATGGGGTTGTACCTATAGCAGAGGCATTAGGGTAGCCTAAGGCAGGGTAATAGTGGTGATCCTGGAGCAAAGGTATTAGGGGGGCAACTGGAAAAGATGCAATATTAGGGGTGCATTTAGAGGGGGACATCTGGAGCTGGGGCACTTATGAGGGTGCACCTAAAGCAGAGACATTGGGGGGACCTAAGGCAGTCTCCCCCCCCCCCCCCCCCCCCCCCAATGCCACTCAGAACTCTGCAGAGAGCAGCACACATTCATAGATCTGTGTCTGCTATAAACAAATCCCCTATTTCCCCCTTAGTCTCCTACAGCTCACTACTGTCACACACCTGAGAAATCAGCCCAGCACCGCAGAGGAGTCCTTCTCTCCAGCAGCCAGTTTTCTGACAGCAGGGAGGACAGGAGGATGGCCAGACATGTTCTCTCTTCCTTCACTGTCAACAGCCGGAAGCTTAGAAGATACTGCGGGGCCTCCTGTACAATTTACACCAGTAGGAGGCTGCATCGCTGTGCCACCTAGTGGCTACAATAATTATCTCTCCTGAGAAGCAAGAGAAATAATTACTCTTCCGTCTTATCTCCAGGCGCAGGTGACTGGGGGCCCACCGAGGAATCCACCGCCTCCCCAGTTTGTACTCTGCAGCATTAGTGTATAACATTGGTGTATGAATGAGTATAGGGTATATTCAGCACTAATGAATACTGTGTTGAATTTGTGACAGGATTGAATATGATGCCTACCGCACAGATTTGGAGGAGTTAAACCTGGGACCACGAGATGCGATAACATTGCCGAAGATTGAGCATTCTCAGCAGATGTTCCAGATTCACAAGGAAAAGTATGACAAGATGAGAAATGATGTCTCTATCAAACTGAAGTTCCTAGAGGAGAACAAGGTAAGAAAAGCAACCATCGCCAGGCTTTATCTTGTCACGGTCATTTCACAAGGGTCTTATTTTCTTGCTGCTAGTACAGTGCTGCCTCAGGATACAATACTTTCAACTTTTATTGGTTTCTCCTGGGCCATCATACAGTTTCTCAGACTTAGATCCAACCAGTCATTATGGCCATCACACTGGTAAACCACTTATACTGGTTTTCTAGTACCATCCTCTACAGGGAGTGCAGAATTATTAGGCAAGTTGTATTTTTGAGGATTAATTTTATTATTGAACAACAACCATGTTCTCAATGAACCCAAAAAACTCATTAATATCAAAGCTGAATATTTGAACTCTGAATATTTGAACTACTATGAAGTAGTTTTTAGTTTGTTTTCAGTTTTAGCCTTTTTAGGGGGATATCTGTGTGTGCAGGTGACTATTACTGTGCATAATTATTAGGCAACTTAACAAAAAACAAATATATACCCATTTCAATTATTTATTTTTACCAGTGAAACCAATATAACATCTCAACATTCACAAATATACATTTCTGACATTCAAAAACAAAACAAAAACAAATCCGTGACCAATATAGCCACCTTTCTTTGCAAGGACACTCAAAAGCCTGCCATCCATGGATTCTGTCAGTGTTTTGATCTGTTCACCATCAACATTGCGTGCAGCAGCAACCACAGCCTCCCAGACACTGTTCAGAGAGGTGTACTGTTTTCCCTCCTTGTAAATCTCACATTTGATGATGGACCACAGGTTCTCAATGGGGTCCAGATCAGGTGAACAAGGAGGCCATGTCATTAGATTTTCTTCTTTTATACCCTTTCTTGCCAGCCACGCTGTGGAGTACTTGGACGCGTGTGATGGAGCATTGTCCTGCATGAAAGTCATGTTTTTCTTGAAGGATGCAGACTTCTTCCTGTACCACTGCTTGAAGAAGATGTCTTCCAGAAACTGGCAGTAGGACTGGGAGTGGAGTTTGACTCCATCCTCAACCCGAAAAGGCCCCACAAGCTCATCTTTGATGATACCAGCCCAAACCAGTACTCCACCTCCACCTTGCTGGCGTCTGAGTCGGACTGGAGCTCTCTGCCCTTTACCAATCCAGCCACGGGCCCATCCATCTGGCCCATCAAGACTCACTCTCATTTCATCAGTCCATAAAACCTTAGAAAAATCAGTCTTGAGATATTTCTTGGCCCAGTCTTGACGTTTCAGCTTGTGTGTCTTGTTCAGTGGTGGTCGTCTTTCAGCCTTTCTTACCTTGGCCATGTCTCTGAGTATTGCACACCTTGTGCTTTTGGGCACTCCAGTGATGTTGCAGCTCTGAAATATGGCCAAACTGGTGGCAAGTGGCATCTTGGCAGCTGCACGCTTGACTTTTCTCAGTTCATGGGCAGTTATTTTGCGCCTTGGTTTTTCCACACTCTTCTTGCGACCCTGTTGACTATTTTGAATGAAACGCTTGATTGTTCGATGATCACGCTTCAGAAGCTTTGCAATTTTAAGAGTGCTGCATCCCTCTGCAAGATATCTCACTATTTTTGACTTTTCTGTGCCTGTCAAGTCCTTCTTTTGACCCATTTTGCCAAAGGAAAGGAAGTTGCCTAATAATTATGCACACCTAATATAGGGTGTTGATGTCATTAGACCACACCCCTTCTCATTACAGAGATGCACATCACCTAATAAGCTTAATTGGTAGTAGGCTTTCGAGCCTATACAGCTTGGAGTAAGACAACATGCATAAAGAGGATGATGTGGTCAAAATACTCATTTGCCTAATAATTCTGCACGCAGTGTATATGTCACAGGATGAGCTTCTCCTTTGGTTATCAGGTAAGAGTGGCTCCATTTTAGTCCTCTGGTACACAATGTGCTATACAGGACCCTAAAGAAGTTCCTGTCCTCTTCCAGAGTGATCTACAGCTTCCAGCATCTATTCCTGACTCTCATATATTAGGATTTTCTTTATCTCAGTCATCTGCTTATTCTTCTTAAACATTCATTTTTTTCTCGGGACGACTTTTTGGTCTTTGGAAACAGTTGCTTGTTTTCCATAGTTGTTCCTCGGGCAGTGGCTCATCACCTGTTTTGTAGTAGTAGGGAGTTGTAGTTTTGCAAGTGGAAAGTTACAGGTTGAGGAATACTCTTCTAGAGGGCTTAAAAATATAAGAGGGGAGTGGTTTTTTTCCTTATATTATGACATATGCACCTGCCTTACCATTTAAAGGGGTTGTCTGGATTAGCAAACCTATATACAGAACTGTCTCAGTTTTAATGGGGTTTTCTCTTTCACACGGTCGGTAACCTCATCTATTAGCCAGAGTGGAAATCAAAAAAATACAAACAACATAGCTTCTCTTGCTCAGTCAGAGCATGTCTGTTTGATTGAGTTCAATGAGTAATGTGTAATACATGATTTCCCTGCACTGTAAGAAAAATGGAATATGTGCTTCCTCATTCCTCCCAAAAATGGCTGCTGTATACTGCCTTCTCAAATGGTCCTGGGTGTCGGGCCCCCACTGATCAGGTACTGATGACCTATCCTGAGGATAGGTCATCAGAATTAAAGTCTCAGAAAACCCCTTTAAAGGGAACCTGTCGCCGGGATTTTGTGTATAGAGCCGAGGACATGGGTTGCTGGATCACCGCTAGCACATCCGCAATACCCAGTCCCCATAGCTCTGTGTGCTTTTATTGTGTAAAAAAAAAACGATTTGATACATATGCAAATTACAGGACACATCTCAGGTTAATTTGCATATGTATCAAATCGGTTTTTTTGACACAATAAAAGCACACAGAGCTATGGGGACTGGATATTGCGGATGTGCTCATCTCTATACACAAAATCCCGGTGACAGGTTCCTTTTTAAGCTTTACAGAGGCAAATAATTTAACCTTTAGAAACTTCTTATAGAATAAATCTGTAAATTCTGCGCTGCCTTTTATATTCTTCACATGCATATGTCTTAAATTTTATGTCTGAGTGCTGTGGGGGTAGACATTTGTCCTGTATAAATGGAGTTAACCATCCAAAACCAACCTTTCTTTGAGAATCTCAGATCTTCAAAGTCAAATGTTCAGTCCTTGTGACACATCAGTGGTGAATGATCCAGTCATATTCTGCTATACTGCACATGGCAATAACACCTGGATAAAAAGAAAGGGGGGAATCCTTAAACATTAGTCATAGATCTGCAGACAAATGAGGTTTTGTGAGAACTTGTAGTATATCTGATTTGAGTAGAATCTGACAGCTTCACTGGGAATGTCTATGCTGGGCCTTCCTGGGCAAGTGTAGGTTTGGACAACATAGCATGTTCTAAGCCTATTTGTGGTCCTGGCTACGGTGGGAGCAGAGTGGACGAACTGAGTTGGGGAGGGGTGACTGATTGTCAACTATCAATGGCTGAGGTGTGCCGGAAGCCATGGCCGTGTGCGAGCTAAATGAGGGGGAAGCCTGATGGTGAGAGAGGTGAAGAAAGGGGAAGGGTGGGAGGGGTAGAGCGCGGCGTCCATGATGGGAGAGCGAGGCGGCGCTATATAGGTCTCCTTCGCCCCTCCCACAAACACAGGCTGATCTTCAGCCTTGCTACTTGTGGTCCTGGCTACGGTGGGAGCAGAGTGGACGAACTGAGTTGGGGAGGGGTGACTGATTGTCAACTATCAATGGCTGAGGTGTGCCGGAAGCCATGGCCGTGTGCGAGCTAAATGAGGGGCAAAAATCAATCGGGTAGGAAAGATTAATGCGGAACTCGTAAAGCTAAGCTGGTGAAGGCTCCGGCAACCTCAACCTGCGGGTTCGGAACGTAGTGCGTGAAACGGGAAGATTGCCATCTGCCCATTTCCTGGATGACGTGCGCTGGGACCCCATGACTTGACGCTGCGGATGCCGCCCCTATGCGGAATGAATGTCCCGAAATGGCCTTGGCATCGAACCCTAGTCCGAAGCTAAGATTCTGATGTGGTGAACGAACTGTGACGCCGTGAGATGTTTAGAGTTGAAAGGGAAAAGAGGGCTGCCCGGCGCGGGATCTTTTGCAGTGGCGAATAGCTTTTGAACACGGCAACCGGGCACCAGTCATTGAAGGTCTGGTAGTAGCGAATTTTGACTGGCGGTCCCACTTGAGAAGTTTTGGTGAAGTGGAGTGATAGGGTGCAATGCGTCTGCTGCCAGGCTAGTTGATCTAAAGTGGGGCCTGCGTGTCCTGGAGAGCTGCTGAATTCCCCGGGCCGTAAGAACCCGTAAAGACACTATGCTTTTATATGGCCCGAAAGGATCATTGTCTAGGGAGGTGGAAAAGGCCCTGAACATTGCCCCGGTGACTGGTTTCCTGCGGGACTCTGGCTTGCTGCTGTTCTTTTGAATCTGGCATTACCTGATGAGCTGACCTAGATTACCTGGACTTGGCGTACGAAACCGTGGAACAGGAACGACCTGGATGGAAAGGGACCTGAGACTGGTACCTGGATGAAATCACCTAAGCGAAATTTGAACAAAATAGACCTCTGGGATGACCCTGGAAAAACATGGGATGAGGCTTGAGAGATGCTGGAGATAAAGTAGAACCTGACGTGGATCAGGGAGCGGGAGCGCGCGTTGTCAATTAACTTAACCGTGCCTGATACATGCGAGGCCAGAGAGCGAAACGAAAGACCTGATCCGTGTCAGGTGGTCGAGCTCGTGAACTAGCTGTGTGGCTAGTGGCAAGTGCCCCTGAGGCGCACCAGGGTCCAACCGGGCTGAAACGGCCTGATGCGTGTCAGACGACTGACGTACCTGCTGCGTGGCAGGACCGTGGAGAAGCACATGATGCGAGTCAGGAATATGAAATATGACATGAAAGAAAACCCTGTCCCTGATGCGTGTCAGGGCGGTAAATGAACCTCATGCGTGTCAGGAAAATAAAACATGAACTGCTGCGTGGCAGATATAAAGCGAATGAACCTGATGCGTGTCAGGAAAATAAAACACGAACTGCTGCGTGGCAGACCAAATATCGAATGAACCTGATGCGTGTCAGGAAAATAGAACATGAACTGCTGCGTGGCAGATATAAAGCGAATGAACCTGATGCGTGTCAGGAAAATAAAACACGAACTGCTGCGTGGCAGACCAAATATCGAATGAACCTGATGCGTGTCAGGAAAATAGAACATGAACTGCTGCGTGGCAGATATAAAGCGAATGAACCTGATGCATGTCAGGAAAATAAAACACGAACTGCTGCGTGGCAGACAAAAGATCGAATGAACCTGATGCGTGTCAGGAAAAATAAAATGACATGAATCTGCTGCGTGGCAGACAAATGACCGGATAAGATCGATGCGTCTCTGGAAAATAAAATCACATGAATCCGCCGCGCGGCAGACAAACGACAGAACAAACCCAAGCGTCTCAGTAAATTAATGACGTGAATCTGCCGCGCGGCGGACAGACGACCGGACCCATCTTTTTTTTTTTTTTTTTTTTTGAACGGAAGTGACCTGGATGAAAAAGGGGGGCCTAGGATTGGTACCTTGAGGACTTCGCCTAGCGAATTTTTGAACCTAGACGAACCTCCGGGGTGACCCTAAAAACATGGGGTGAGGTTTGAGAGATGCAGAAGAAAGGTAGAACCTGACATGAATCAAGGAGCGGAAGCTGAGGGTCAAGCTTGACCGTGCCCGATACATGTGAGGCGCCCTTGAATGACCTGATGCCTTGCGGGCGGCCGGAACCCGTGAACTAGCTGCGTGGCTAGAGGCGAAGCCCCTGAGGCGCATCAGGGTCCGACCAGGTTAGAACGGGCCGAGTAGGGCGGCCGATGCACCTGCTGCGTGGCAGGACCACGACAGCACCTGATGCGTGTCAGGAAGTGCAAACGAGACGTGAGAACCAGACCCTGATGCGTGACAGGGCGGTGGATGAACCTGATGCGTGTCAGGAAAACTAACATGGACTGCTGCGTGGCAGACCAAAACTGAGAACCTGATGCGTGTCAGGGAAAGAAACGAGACCGGAAAGGGCATCTGCTGCGTGGCAGACGATTACGTGGATGAAACATTAAATGAGATAGAAAATTGACATGAATCTGCTGCGTGGCAGACAATTGCGTGAATGAACCTAAAGCAAGAAATTAAATTGACATGAATCTGCTGCGTGGCAGACAATAGCGTGCATGAACCTAAAGCAAGACAGAAAATTGACATGAATCTGCTGCGTGGCAGACAATAGCGTGCATGAAAACCTGAAAGCGAAACCGGAAAATTGACATGAATCTGCTGCGTGTCAGACAATTGCGTGAATGAACCTAAAGTAAGACAGAAAATTGACATGAATCTGCTGCGTGGCAGACAATAGCGTGCATGAACCTAAAGCAAGACATAAAATTGACATGAATCTGCTGCGTGGCAGACAATAGCGTGCATGAAAACCTGAAAGCGAAACCGGAAAATTGACATGAATCTGCTGCGTGGCAGACAATAGCGTGCATGAACCTAAAGCAAGACAAAAAATTGACATGAATCTGCTGCGTGGCAGACAATAGCGTAAATGAATCCAAGGAAAAGATAACTTTTTGACATGAATCTGCTGCGTGGCAGGCAATAGCGTGGATGAACCTAAGGAAAAATTGAAATGAAACTGCTGCGTGGCAGACAATAGCGTGAATTAATCTAAGGAAAAGACAAATTGACATGAATCTGCTGCGTGGCAGACAATAACGTGGATGAATCTAAGGAAAAGACAAAATTTGACATGAATCTGCTGCGTGGCAGAAAATAGCGTGAATGAAACAGACAAAATTGACATGAAGCTGCTGCGTGGCAGACAATAGCGTGGCGGACAATTTGACCTGAATCTGCCGTGTGGCAGACACTGACGTTTTAGTAGAGATCTTAAGAATGGTGGAGAACTGCATAATTGACGAGCTACCATGGAAATATGAACAATTAGCAAAGCTTGATAGCAGCAGAGGATAAAAGAAGTTGCAGGACAATGCTATATGATCTATGTACAGATAAGCAGATACATGCTGGTGAAGATCGCTGCGATCGTCCCATTATAATGTAATGATATAGCAGAGCTGAGTTTGACTTTTGGAAGGAAGCATGAGAGCTGGACTGCCTGCTATGTGTGGTCCTATACAGGACGGCATTCATTACTGTGGTGCAGCACCAAAGAGAGTTCTTCAGGAACCTATCTCCACTTACAGATGAGGGAATTGATTCTAAACTAATTGGATTTGGGAGGTGGGGCCAGCAGGCAGACGTGTGGAAGCGTCGGCGTTGCCTGGAGACCAGTGCGGGAGGTGGGGCCAGCAGGCAGACAAGTGAAATCGTTTGAAGAGCGCGGCGCCGAGGCTCCCAGGAAAGGGAGCAGCTCAAGGCGCCGCTTCGCTTACCAGGGGAGCGCGGTTCGGGAAGGTTGAGAACTTCCGACCGGAGGCAGGAACGAGCAGGAACGAGCACAAGCAGGAACAGGAACGAGCAGCAGCGGTAAGCGGCAGCGTCGGCACTGAAACCGGAAGTGCAGAGACGTCACGGTAGAGCGCGGCGTCCATGATGGGAGAGCGAGGCGGCGCTATATAGGTCTCCTTCGCCCCTCCCACAAACACAGGCTGATCTTCAGCCTTGCTACTAGTATAAAAGGTCATCATTTTTGCACTGTCTGGGGTTTTCCAGTTAAAAGTAATGATGACCTATCCTTAGGATAGGTCATCATTATCACATCGGTGGGTGTCCGAGTCCCAGAACCCCTGCTGATCATCTGTTTCAGGGAGTCGCTGCGCTCATGGGAGCTCTGGTGAGAACAGCTGGCTCCTGGCATAGCGGCTGTGCTTAGTATTTAAGCTCAGACCCATCCATTTCAATGGGGCTGAGCTGGAACTAAGCCATGTGACTGATGTACGGTGACGTCACTTGGCCTAGGGAGGTCACCTGTGTCTGACCCATGCCAATCTGATATTGATTGGTCATCAATATAAATTACCGGGATAACCCGTTTAAGGGTAAGGCCACACAGGACCGGAGTGAACAGGCTGCAACAGGGCTGATAACTGTGGCAGCACGCGGCCCCTGCAGCATTGTTCTGCTGGGAAGCTGCTCTTTAACCCATTAAACTGCACTGACGATTGCAGTGGCCATGCGGTTTTGCAGGTGAAATAGCTGCTTCCCAGCAAAGTTTTGTGGTCACTTAGGCTACTTTCACACTAGCGTCGGGGCTCCGCTTGTGAGCTCCGTTTGAAGGCTCTCACAAGCGGCCCCGAACGCATCCATCCAGCTACCAATGCATTGTGAGTGGATGCGGATCCGCTCAGAATGCATCAGTCTGGCAGCGTTCAGCCTCCGCTCCGCTCAGCAGGCGGACACCCGAACGCTGCTTGCAGCGTTCGGGTGTCCGCCTGGCCGTGCGGAGGCAAACGGATCCGTCCAGACTTACAATGTAAGTCAATGGGGACGGATCCGTTTGAAGTTGACACAATATGGCTCAATTTTCAAACGGATCCGTCCCCCATTGACTTTCAATGTAAAGTCTGGACGGATCCGTCTGAATAACTTTCACACTTAGAATTTTTTCTAGACTATAATGCAGACGGATCCGTTCTGAACGGATCCAAACGTCTGCATTATAGGAGCGGATCCGTCTGTGCAGACACCAGACGGATCCTCTCTGAACGCAAGTGTGAAAGTAGCCTTACCTGTCAATTTAAAAGCTGCCGTGTGCTGCCTCATCAGTGCCGCCCTGCAGGGCCCTACCCTTTCTGTCATACTTGGCATCCCAGATTCTACTTGGCATGCAGTGGTTTTAGAGCTGGTGATGTGCAGCTGATTTAAGGGGCAGGCCGCTTTAAAACTAAATATGTAATATGATACTCCTTTATAAGAAGGAAAACAGTTCGGTGGGTTTTTGAAGTGTTCACTGGAGTGCAAACTATATACTTCACCCACAACATGTGTTCCTGTCTGGAGATCAGTCCATCCTGGACCTGCAGGAATGAGAACCCAACCGAAATCTGACGTGGAAACATAAACTGAGCTGGTCCTACCTGTATAGTAAGCTCCGGCTAGGTTCACATCTGCTGCAAAAGTCCGATTTTTCTGTTCTGACACAGGAGCAGAAAACTGGAATCACTCGATCTGTCATATCCCATACACCGCGTTTAGTCCCATTGACTAAAATGTAGTCTCTCAGCAGGAATACTGGCATTTTGCCAGAAAAAATACTATAGCGACATTTTTTCATTTTTTGCTGAAATTTGTGATTGAGGCTCCCATCTGCAGCAAATGTCGTCCTAAGGCTGTTTTACTGATTTATTTTCAAAGCCTCATTTACATGAACTCGATAATTATTCCATAACCATTAGTTCTGCAGAGTGGTCATAGATATTTTTTCTTGGCCCTTTAGGAACGTTTGTGCCAATACTGGCCTGAGATTACAGGCCCATTCACAAAAATAACAAGGACCAAACCACAAATGTTCAGGACAAGAATTGCCCAATGTTAATGACTGATGAAAATATCTTTCTTAACTTAGCCGCTACCAATGGCAAATTAGAATGTCAGCCATTCCTGGTGAGGGGGGTCACTTGGCTATCTAACCTGCCGTGCATTCACTCCAGATCCCTCCCAGGGGCTTATGAACCCCATGCCGGAGGGCTGGGACTGAAGTTATTTACATGGGGCTGTATGTTGGAGAAGCTGACGGGAA
This sequence comes from Bufo bufo, assembly GCF_905171765.1. Taxonomy (NCBI): domain Eukaryota; kingdom Metazoa; phylum Chordata; class Amphibia; order Anura; family Bufonidae; genus Bufo; species Bufo bufo. The sequence continues at coordinate 657,285,289 of NC_053390.1, forward strand.
AGGGGGTATTTACATGGGACTTTATGTTGGAGAAGCTGATGGGAGCGCACATTCACACCACCACAAAAATAACGGAAGTGCTGGACCAGGCACATAATTGACCTGAACAGACTCCATTGACTACAAATGGAGTCTGTTCAGTTTCCATTCAGGATCCTGTTTTTTTTAACAGACAAAAAAAGTCCTGCGTATACAGATTTTTTGTTTGGTCTTTTTGGCAGAATCTGCAACAGAGGAGCCTCCAGCGCATATGTGAACAAGTGTAGGCCTACGTATTATGTATTTGAAATACTACAGCTTTCGTACTCCTTTAGTTAAAAATACTCCACAAAAGTGTTTGTAACTAAAGCCAATATTCTGCAATGTTTCTTTGATCCTAGTTGTTTAACTCCTTAGTGGCAGTGGTCAATAGTGACCACCACATCTAATAGAGTGAAAAGTCCCCTTTGTCACCCCATTAGAGATGGGTTGTTATGACAGCTGGCGGTCTAACAAAGGCTCCTGCATTTCACATGTATATCGTCAAGCAAAAGTTTTGGGCACCTCTGGTCAAAATTACTGGTACCGTGAACAGTTAAGCAAGTTGAAGATGAAATGATCTCCAAAGGCATAAAGTTAAAGAGAACATATTCCCTTTGTAATTTAAGCAAAAACTATTTTTTATTTCCATTTTTTACCTTTTTAAAATAGCAAAAAAGGAAAAGGGCCAGAGCAAAACTTTGGGCACCCTGAATGGTTAGTATCTAGTAGGACCCCCTTTGGGTAAGTGTCACAGCTTGTAAACCCTTTTTGTAGCCAACCAAGAGTCTTTCAATTCTTGTTTGAAGGGTTTTAATCCATTATTCCTTGTAAAAGTCTTCCAGTTCTGTGAGATTTCTGGGCCGTCTTTGATGCACTGCTCTTTTGAGGTCTATTCAAAGATTTTCAATGATCAGATCAGCGGACTGCGAGGACCATGGTAAAACCTTTAGCTTGTTGTGACTTAGATGATCAGATCACATTTTATTACTAATTTGTGCAGAAATCCATATCATTCCAAAGGGTTCACATACTTTTTCTCGCAACTGTATGTTGCCTTTCTTTCCTTCAAGGAATGTATAAAATACATTCGCATATTAAATACAGAGGAGTCGGGGAGTCAGTCGGAGCATTTATCTACCGACTCCACAGCCTTGAATAAAACTGTTGGGAAGAAGATGTGCAAAATAGAAAAATGGCAGTAGTTTTTTTTTTCCCTTGGGCACACTGTAAGTGATCTTTAGAGCTATGTATCATAGGTCATTGTGTCCCCCATGCCTGTAATAGTCAGGCGTGCTGTAATTTTATGACTACCGTACATTTCACATGGTGTCTACAGAAGGTCCTGGCAACCTCTCACACTTACTTTTATTTACTTACAGACTAAATACAAATGAGTATACAGTTTTAATTCAAGTCCACGCCTGACTATTTCTGCAATCGCTCGTGTGAGAAGCTATGTCTCATTACTGTATTTACATAGGTGTATGTGATATTAGTAAGAAATTACAAATAATTACTGATGTAGTTTACTACCAGTAAGCAGTAGTCATTGTTGGCTGTGAGTGAGTTCAATAGTATAATGCTCTGTTCACACTCAATCCATATATCTTATGAGTTCTATTATTATATACTTACTGTAAATTATTTAAGAAGAATGCAGGAGTTCCCTGCCGCAGATGTGAAACTAGCCTAAAAGGGTGTCTAACTGCCCCCCTCTGATATTAACTGCACCTCTCTGTATTGGATACTCCTTACTGTAGCCTTTCCCATTTTGGTAAAAAGTGAGCTAAGGTCATACTTGAAATTGCCAGATGAACACATCGGCAGCTATTTCTCTATTTAGTCCTAATATATTGCTTTTTTCTGTAGAGCAGGGATATCAAACTCAGCTGTACATATGAAAGATTTCCAGTTGAGGGGCTGCGTGCATTTCAAATACGATACAATACACGTGTATCGCCCCTGAGCTTCACCTTAGCCGTCCACAACCAGGAATGACGCCAAAAGCTCCCCTAGTGGTTAGAACATTGGGATGAGAAAGGTATCACTACTGTTTTCAAAATAAATTTCACATAGCTGGATAACCCCTTTGTAATACAGACCCCAGATGACATCCCAAAATGAATACTGACCTCCAGACTCTAAAATTCATTTAGAGCCCAGATCAGCCCTTAAATTCACACAGACCCCAGATCAGCCAACATTTATACAGAAACCATATCAGACCCCCTATTTATACAGACCCCAGATTAAAACCCAGTTCAGATCCCAAATTCATGCAGACCCGGATTAAATCAAATCAGTCCCCAAATTGATACACGTGCCAGATCAGCCCAAAAATCTATATAGACCTCAAATCAGAATCCAAACAGCTGCCACCCCTATAACAGCCACCCAACCCCTCCGTCCCCTAAATGCATACTTCAAAGCAGACAAAGTATGCACTCCTTGGTCCTCCTGTCCTAATGAGCGCTTCCACAATGGAAATGCCCATTAGTTTAATAGCGCCCCCCTCCATTGAGGCATTGCAGGCCGCAGAAAACTCTTTTGGGGACTGCGTGTTTGAGACCCCCTACTGTACAGCATTGGAACTGTGGGTAAATTAACAACTAGTCAGCCCATCTGGGGATGGCCATTGTCTGCTCCTCTAGGTAGAATAGAGACTGCTTCAAGAGAGGCCTATATTCTGCTACAGATCTTGCAGGCAGGTCCCTGTTGACAGCTTAAAACTGCAGGAGAAGAATGTAATAAATACAATAAAGTGTCACACTGTGGAGTCCTGGGAATGTATCTGTGACACTTTATTGTATTTATTACATTCGTCCCCTGCAGTTTTAATTCCTCTTAATGCTTTTCTTTATATAATCATGTGAAATATGTAGCAGTTCTATACATTAGAATTTTTGCATCTTTTGCGGAATGTTATCATCTTTTATCATTTTCCCCCCATTGCCAGCATATCAGACCTTTGAAATAGCTGAGGAGGTGACATCATGCTGCTGGGGTGTTACAAAGGACCGGGCACATACTGGGACAGAACAAAGCATTCTTCTGCTGACTGATGGCTATTAGTGCAGGGGAACTTTGCTGGTTGGGGCCGCAGCAAACTTTGTGAGCAGCTTAGCAGTTACCCAAGGTTGTCTTAAGCAGTCTAATTAAATTCTAGGAAAGTCTTGTTTGCCTTTTCTATTTGCTAAAAGCTGATTATATTAACTTATTACAAATTATATTTTGGCCTCCGAGAAAATTCCCTAATGGGAGACAAAGAACTTCAATTTATTCCTTGGAAAACAAAGCTTTTAATCTCACTGTACGTTATTGAGAAGGTCTCTTGTCCCTCAAGACGACTTTTCATCCACTTGTGAACAGATGTGAATTTATTTATTATGCCGTCTTCCTTTCCTGCTTCTTCATATACATTTTTGACTAGGGTGGTTGTTGCCCTACGACCTATAAGATGCACCCACATACTGATATATGATACAAGTCTCCTTCTATTCACAGTGATGTGTTGGTAGTGTCCTGCATTACGGAGACTTGGGAAACCCTGAATGTGATTGGCAGAACTCAGCAGGGGCCTGGTCCTTACCAGTAGAGGAAGTGAAGCGTGTCCAGTGAATGGGCTCTGTGAAGTATAGCCAGTGGAAAGGGGTACAGCCAAGGGGCTCTGCAATACACAGTACATGAAGGGAGGGCTCTGTATGTAGCAAGTGAAAGGGAGTTTAGACTTTAGTTATAAGGTTGTGTGAAAGTTAGGGTGCCCAGTGAAGGGGTTTTAAGTAGTATGGGCAGTGCAGGAACCACTACTGAAGTTTTTTGGTTTCAGAAGAAAGCCACATTCACACGTCAGTGTTTGGTCAGTGATTTCTATCAGTCATTGTGAGCCAAAACCAGGATTGGAGCCGCAACAGACATAAGGTATAAGGGAAAGATCTGCACCTGTTCTGTGTTTCTGACCCACACCTGGTTTTGGCTCAAAATTACTGATGCAAATCACTGACTAAACACTGACGTGTGAATGAGGCAGAAATGTAATTGATTGGTGCCCTTGTATACCGTACAGATGTAAGTCTTAAAATTCATATCTATCGGACATGTATCTGAATATCTCTTTAAGATGTCTTGTGTGTTAAGCTGTTGGAGTTCTAGAATGTGTAATGTATGCAGCATTGACGTGATGTGGGCTGTTGCACAGCTTCTCTGGACATTTCTTTTCATCACAGAAGCATATTAGTCTCTACTCACATTGCGTTGCAGGCATCCATTTGACAAATGCATCCTGAAATAGTCAATATATTCATCCGTATGCCCTACAGTTGTATGTATCACACATAGGCCACTGTTGTATATATGCACAGTCTAATATGAGAGGGAAAAACTACAGCAGTTATACCAATGCATACCAGAGTGGTGGACGCTGAAAGAACACTCCTCGTCATCCAACTGGGCCAACTGGGCCATAGAAATCTCTGGTTAGTTAGGTGCTGCCCAGCAGATGTGTAGGGTACAATGCAAGTGTTGTGTGAATAAATCATTGGTCGTTTTATAGGAATAGTATCTTTAAAAAAAAGCAACTTGTGATAGCACCTGTAAAAGGCGGATGGCAACCAACAAGAGTCATATTATATGTCTCATGGCATTGGCTCTTGGGGCCCTTTTCCACAAGCAGATTATTGGGAATGAACATTCGTATGAAGATTTATTCTCAGTAATTGCCCTCACTTGATGAATAAGAAAACTCTTTACTTCATTGGGTGGAAGTATTGTTCATCCAGCCCCAAAAATCTATATTTTTGGGCAGCAGATTGGCTTGTGTAGACAGGGATCACTGCCAGAAACAATGAATCTGTATGGGGATGTCTCCGTGCAGAGGATATGATTGCTGCATGTAAATGCAGCTATTGCCTCCGCTCACAATCGGACAGTTATCACGAACATTCAGTTCCTTCCCAATAATTGCCTGCGCTTTGACCCATGTAAAAGGGCCTCTTGCTTTCCCAGTCTCCTGAGTAGCGTATCCTAGTTGTAGTATAATACAGGGATAGGGGACATAAGATTAAATTGCTTAGGTGGTATTTACCTTGTGTAGGATGTAGTCTATTTTACATGGGTCAATATAGAGGCAATTATTGGGAACAGACCAAACGTTCCTGATTTGCCCAATCATGACCAGAGGTCAAAACTGGGGATGAGTGGTCCCTCCAGCAGTGCCATACAGATTCATTGTTTCTGGGCAGCAGAACCCTGTTTACACCGGACGATCTGCTGCTCAAAAACAATGATTTCTGTGCCGCTGCCTTCACCTGATGAACAAGTTCATATAAATGGCTGTTTCCGATATTTGGCTCGATAACCTGCCATATAGGGGCCTTAAAGGGCTTCTGTCACCCCCAAAACCTTTTTTTTTTTTTTTTAGCTTGTTAAAATCCTTTTATAACGACTATTCCCTATATAGGGCTCTTACCTTTTGGCTGTGGCTTCTTTTCCTTAAAAAACGATCTTTTAAAATATGCAAATCACTTCACTACCAGCAAGTAGGGCGTCTACTTGCTGGTAGCCGCCGCAAAAAAACCGCCCCCTCGTCCTGTTGATTGACAGGGCCAGCGAGCGCTCTCCTCCTCCGGCTGGCCCTGTCATCATTTTAAATCCCGCGCCTGTCTTCATTCGGCGCAGGCGCTCTGAGAGAAGGAGGCTCGCCTCCTCAGCACTCCCTCAGTGCGCCTGCGCCGATGACGTCTTCTCTTTCAGTGACGTCATCGGCCACAGACAAAGGTAAGAGCCCTATATAGGGAATAGTCGTTATAAAAGGATTTTAACAAGCTCAAAAAAAAAATATGGTTTTGGGCGTGACAGAAGCCCTTTAAGAGGTAGCTGAATAGGTTTTTCACCATTTTATGTACTGGTATTTGTGTAAATGGTTGCTATTTGTGTAATCCATGTTCCAATACACATTTTCTTCTTCTTACCTAGGTTAAAGTTCTTCACAATCAGCTGGTCTTGTTCCACAATGCTATCGCTGCCTTCTTTGCCGGGAACCAGAAGCAACTTGAACAAACATTGAAGCAATTCCATGTTAAATTGAAAATCCCAGGAGTGGATGCTCCATCCTGGCTGGAAGAGCAGTAATTTAACCAGAAATTAAGCAGGCGATCTCTGATCAGAACCAATGCATTTAATTTGAAGAAAGGGGCTGGGCGTAAACAATTATATTAATGATTTCTATTCACAGACCAATGTCCGTTTTTAATACTTTATCAGGTTGTTAATGGTGAAACAAGACTTTATGTAAATTTCTATTCTGTAACATAATTAAAGGACACTTTTTCTTTCTGTAGAGGTGCGGCAGGCTCTTTAATTTGGGTAAAATAGAAAACGGCTTTTGCACCGTTAGGCTGGTGCTACATACAGATTTTGTTGTGTGACCTCTACCATCCATAGTAATATATATTCAGGCTCACAATTACATGGGACTGCAACATACGTTTTCCAGATGCAGCCTAATTGGAGTTACCTGTAAGCATCACAACAAAACATGATCTATGGATATCATATGGAATGAAAAGGAAAAATGTAAAGTACAAGTCGCATGATCTCTACAAAGTGAGACTTGTATGTGCTACAGAGAGCCGCGAGAAAGTCTGTATGTACCCCAAGCCTTAAAAAAGAAAAATTGCACAGTTTGTACTTTATTGGTGGTCGAGTGTAGCAATTGTACGGAGGGTTTTCATGATTTGTACTTGTCTCCATTGATTTTTATATTTGCATCTATGAAATCGGCAGAAGAGCCACTTTAATATAAAGGTTGTTTTTAAAGAGAATCGCTGTTATATTGCAAAGTAATCCTTTTAACCCATTTGAAATTTTCACAGAGAATCACTAAATAATAGTAATTGCTATTGATGATGACCGCCTGCTGGACAGATTCACTTCATCTCTACATCTGTCCGGAATGTATAGAAATAAGAAGGATATCAAACTGTAGCTAAGATATCAACCTGCCTCCTGAAGCCTTTCTGTGTCACCAGCTGTGCAGTAGGGGATTTATTCCTATTCTTCTCTAAGAGAAAGGGGGATTGTTTACCCAGTGCGGAGAGATTTACAGCACATTGTCATTCTGCCATAGGCCCCTTTTAATGGTTGATAGATCCGAAATATTGAGCCACGTGACCAGATTCAAATGTTTATCTAGTCCCCCAACTAGACAGCCCTTGTATGCCCTATGTATGTTTCTTGCATTGGCGCTCAAGGCTTACACCTGGCGATTTTTAGGCAGATGATCGCTAACTACGCTCATTACTGATTATCCTGCAGTGTAATACTGCCGCCGATTGCCCGATGAACGAGTTCGTTCATCAGGCAATTGTGATTTTTAAGCATGTTTAAAAATCATTTGCCGGCGGCAGATCATGTTGTCTAATAGCGATCTGCCGCCGGTAAACCACTAGACAGTATGGGGGCATGCGATGGCATAGCGACCACTCCTCCCCATGCTGCGGAGGAGATCGCTGCATGTAATAGCAGAGGTCTCCTCCACTATCTAGCAGGCGATTGCCGGGAGGGAATGCTTCCTTCTCGACAATCGCTTGCTCAATCAGCCTGTGTAATGCAGGCTTCAGTCCCATTCACCTGAATGTGGATTAGCTGCAATAACCAGACACAGCCCATGAACAGGAGTAGTGATGTCTCATCATGATTGTAGACTTTCAAGTGTCAGCAGATATCCTTATGCGATACTCGGCTGTCGTCATAGCTCATGTTACTATCCACATAGTGGTAGCCAGATAGTGATTATTTAAAGGGGTTCTGTGGGTGACCTATACTTGGGATAGGTCATCAATATCAGATGGATAGGTGGAATCCTCTATACATAAGTCCCAGAAAACTCCTTTTAAGAGGCACGGTTTAGGCTACTTTCACACTAGCGTTAGGGGCTCCGCTTGTGAGTTCCGTTTGAAGGCTCTCACAAGCGGCCCCGAACGCATCCGTCCAGCCCTAATGCATTCTGAGTGGATGCGGATCCGCTCAGAATGCATCAGTCTGGCACCGTTTGTCCTCCGCTCCGCTCAGTGAGCGGACACCTGAACGCAGCTTGCAGCGTTCGGGTGTCCGCCTGGCCGTGCGGAGGCGAGCGGATCCGTCCAGACTTACAATGTAAGTCAATGGGGATGGATCCGTTTGAAGATGACACAGTATGGCTCAATTTTCAAACGGATCCGTCCCCCATTGACTTTCAATGTAAAGTCAAAACGGATCCGTTTGCATTATCATGGAAAAAACAAAATTTTTTTATTTTTTGTTCATGGTAATGCAAACAGATCCGTTCTGAACGGATCTAAGCGTTTGCATTATAGGTGCGGATCCATCTGTGCAGATACCAGACGGATCCGCACCTAACGCAGGTGTGAAAGTAGCCTTACTTATGTGTAATTGATTACATGAAATTAGAAAATTTTTTTTTTTTTTTTTCCGGAGTGTTTGGGAATCGCCTTACATGCATCATTCTTATTATTATTGGTTTGAAGGGTAACTAAACATTTGTATTAAAAAAAATCAAAAAGGGGCAGAAGTGCTGCTCTGAGTGCTCTGCAGCTTAATGTTTCATTGCTGCTGCTCAGCTGTCAGAGCATGACAGAAGGTAAACGGTACAAAGGTTTGATATGCTTTAAAGGGACCAATATATATGTCGCAGCTAAAGGAATAGTCTTGTGCTTCCCCTTTAGCTTTGCCACATGTATGACATAAAGATGACACTTTCCAGGTCTCTGAAAATGGGGATCGGTGAAGTATTGTGAGGGTGGAGGATTGCCCAATACTCCAGACAAAGCTGAATTTTCTGGTTAATAGTACTCCTATGTACAGTTACACAAGGGAACAGTGCATGTTACTGCCATAGAATATATGTAAGCATTTGCTGCAGAAAGTGCTACTGATCCATCACTTTACACGGAGAAACACTAATTATTCCATCCTTACAGATGACTTGTGTTGGGGTAGAGGAGGGATTCTCTGTGCCTTAAGGCTCCAAATTGCACTCCAGTATCACTCCATAGAACAGCTTTTATGTTCCATTATTGTCTTGGACCTTGAAAAACCAAATATATGTGCCTGTGCTACCAGCTGAGGATGTGTCAGGGTAATGGGTGTGCGCTCTATAAAACCTACTGGCCTTAATTCGCAGTGATGTGCCTTTTACAATGTATGACCAGGTTGTTTCACAACTGGGCTTTTAGATGACTTTTTCCTGTAACTTTTCTTTCTCCGTGCGGAACGGTCTATAAGTGCACTAATTATGCTTGTTGCAGGTCCAGGAGAAGCTGGTCACGCACACCTTCTCTTTGGATTAATTCTCATTGTCAGGCAATGTTGTTTTTTTATCATGTATGTTCCTCACTTGGAGAAGTGGCATTCCTTTGTGTTTTATTGAGTATCTCCTACACAGATTGACTTTATTTACAGTATTTACTCTATTAAATGTATTGTGTGATTTGTGTATCATATGTTGAATAGTCCTATCATGCAATAGTTTCAATGGTTATTACTAGCGTCTATTTACATTATGTATGTGATCTTCTCATTGTCCAATATATTTTCTATTCTTGAATACTCTTCTTGTAATAATAGATTACTATCAACCCTTAATATGTCTCTGTGTGTCCTTTATAAATGTGATTATTGAGCATCTCACTATCTAGATACACCTTGTGTAGACACAAACATTTCTGAAATGTAATTTGACAAACAACTGAGCTTTCTGTACCTATATTGTTATGGCGGCCAGTCTGGTACTGTATATGCCTTCAATTTCATACTGAATCTGACGGAAATAAATACCGTGGCAAGCTGCATGCCTATTACATACATACTGTATTTAACGCTGTGCTGTATAGAGGCATGCTCAGTGGATGATCCGTGTGCTTTCCACATCCCTATGTTTGTTCCGTACTTGTCTGCAAAATGCAGACTTAAAAACAGATGCAACGTGGACCACATCCATGGCTGGCATAGTGTTTTGTCTACTTGTTTCCTGGCGAAAAATTTGTAAATTTGCCTACACCAGAGTTCTGGCTGTGGCACGGCCCCCACACCCACCCATCTGTTGTATTTGGCGTAAAAACACCTGTGCAACAAAATATTTCTCACGGACATTAAAATTGACCTACAAATGCCATTTGCAACTATTTTTATGCCAGACAAGCTTTAATAAATGACCCCCAGTAAATTTGGCAGACAATACTCTGTGTATGGGGGCCTTTATCCTTAATGTTCACTCTTTAAGGTGGATTCAGACAAACCAATAATCGTCCAGACTATCAGGAATGACCATTCCTGCGAATGCTCATCCCCGATAATCTAATAATGTGCCGCCGAACACCTGATGAATAAGCAAAATGCTTGTTCATCAGGTGATCCTGTTGTTCGTGCAGGCACCACCACCAATCATTTCTGGACAGCAGATCGTGCTGTCTAAACAGCGATCTGCTGCCCAGAAACAATGATTCTGTATGGGGATGAGGGATCGCAATAGCGATTCCCCCATCCTCGTACAGTGGAGGAGATCACTGCATTGTGGGGGGGGGAGGAATCTGGCATGCTGATTCTCAATGGAGATAATCTCCTTATTCCCCTCTCCCTCTTAAGAACACTGATTGCTGAGTGAGTGTCCAGCTGACAGCTATCTAAGGTGTATGGCCAATTTACTCATACTTTATCAAAGCCACACCTATGATTTGTCACTCCCTTAGTTTACAGCATGCTTCATGTGCTCTAATGACCGTGCACAAACTGCCAGCTGCTGACGTAATACACATATAGGGGTTGGAAACGCTGCTATGAACTTGATACAATACAAGTGAAATTACCAAATATAAATACCATGAGTTTAATTAGACGGACTAGAAAGCTACAGTGCGTTTTGTTATTGGCTACATCACTAACATGCAAATTGTGGATCCTTAGGAAAATGCATGAGGCCATGGAAAAAAATAGTTACACTGTAATCAGTAAGAACGTCCACTATCATTTTGCAAATGGATATACTAATTTCATGGAAGACAACCCTACATATAAGCATACGTGTAAAATCTACTACCCTGATTAATCAGAAGGAAATTTTACACAATTGTTTCATCACAAATTGCAAGTTAAAGGGCTGTTCATTAAAGAAAAGTGTGAGAATTGCAGCTTGGTGTAAATGGCCTACAGCAAGATTCTGGTGAAACTGTGATTGGGACTGTTGTCTAAAGGAACTGGTTTCATTCCTTGAGATATGCAAATGTCCTCATGTGTGAAATTTCTCATGAAATCAGCCTTTCCCAAACTAAATCCTAGTTTCACCTACAACAATCCTAATATTTCATTGAAGTCAACAAGGTGTATAGAAATGAAAAAGGGCCTTTTTAAAATACATTTGCAAGATATATTCACACATTGTGGTCATATCGGGGGGGCTTGCCATGGTATTTTCAAAATCGCAGAAAAACAGACTAGTCCCTACAAAAATGATATGGCCAAGTGAATACACCCTTAGGAAAAACACTGCATGCTATTGACCACACTTGCCTAAAAAAAGTTTTATCGACAGTCAATAGGTCTAAAATTGCCTCTAGGGAGGAACAATAATGACTAGCTACCAATTAAAAGTGACATGGAAATATAGAAGCGCATACCTCAGCCCCAAAACCAACTATGACCCCTGACTCCAATACTAGTCCCCAAACCAGGGCCAAATAGTACACTGATGCCACCTTGCAACAAATCGTGAATGAATGTAATCAATGACCCCTAAACTGTATCGGGTACATAGAAAGGACTGTCAAATATTTTCACATGCAGCTTAGAGTGAGGAGTACTGTCTTTCCTTAAAGTGGTTAGGCTACTTTCACACTAGCGTTAATATTTTCCGGTATTGAGATCCGTCATAGGGTCTCAATACCGGAAAAAAACTCTTCCATTTTGTCCCCATTCATTGTCAATGGGGACAAAACGTAACTGAACAGAACGGAATGCTCCAAAATATGCATGCTGCGGTTTGCTTTCCGTCCTGGGATGTGGAGCAAGACCGTTCCGTCGTGACCCACAATGCAAGTCAATGGGGACAGATCAGTTTTCTCTGACACAATAAAACAGATCTTTTCCCTATTAACTTTCAATGGAGTTCATGACTGATCCGTCTTGGCTATGTTATAGATAATACAACCTGATCCGTTCATAACGGATGCAGATGGTTGTATTATCAGTAATGGAAGCGTTTTTGCTGAACCCTGTCGGATCCAGCAAAAGTGCTAGTGTAAAAGTAGGCTTATCCAATACTATAAACTGCCCCCCCCCCCCCATATGCTGGGCCCCTCACAGGAAATATGCCTACCCCGCGCCTCCGCTACAGCTTCTCCCCGTGTGCGGATGAAAACATCCAGTGACTAGGGAAGCAGCCAATGGCAGACAGAGACAAGCCTCCCTAGCTATGCAGGCTTTTTCCCGTTCCCGCCTGCCATTGGTTGCCCCCCCCTCCCCCCGGATGTTTTCATCCATGCACAGGGAGAAGCAGCAGCGGTGGTGTGGGGACCCGGGTAAGTATATTCAATGTGGGGGGCCCGGCATATTGGGGGACATTTTTACACTTTCGGATAACTCCTTTATAGAGTCGGTGGGAATTCCGTTTGCAACCGGCAGTGTCGGATCTGGAGAATTCCGTTAGGCTGTTCTCTGCCAAAATCCATGCCGGAGATGTGAAACTAGCCTAAGATCTAAGGGAAAAGCTGCAATGCTCCATGGGAAAATAATATTAAAGTGGCATCTCTGGGTGATGACTCTTTGCCTTTTGCAGACAAACGTCTATACCAGGGATGCTCAACCTGCGGCCCTCTAGCTGTTGCAAAACTACAACTCCCAGCATGCCCTAATAGCTGTAGGCTGTACAGGCATTCTGGGAGTTGTAGTTTGGCAACAGATGGAGGGCCGCAGGTTGGGCATCCCTGGTCTACACAGTAGTTATTATTACATCACCCATACAAATATGGCAGCCAGAGAAATCTATGGAGTAGCCATAGTGCCTCTGTAGAGCAACACTTATCAGCTGCCACTCTTCAGACATAAATTTCTTTTTTGCTTAGTAAGAAAAAAAGGTATAGAACACTTTTGAACAACTGTGTGAACCATATATTTTTCTGATGATTTTTTCCCTATAGAGAATGGGGACTGCCCTTGAGTGATACCTGGCAGCTTCCCTAATGGCCCAAGTCTATTCTCACCACCAGAGGCTCTAGTGAAGACCAGGTAGCTGCTTAGTCACACCCCTCCAGGGTACATCCAGTCTGTAGCACAGTGGGTCCACTTCCACTGATTCGTGACAGTACCCTGAGGGCATGGACCCCGCTGGTCATCCCAAGACCACGAACGACAAGACGTATTGATGCAGTTCATGCAAAATGTTGCTGCTTGCTTGGATACAGTCTCTCCTCCAGGCACGGCAGGGTTGTCAGTGGCTCCTCCACCTGCTATGATGCCACCGGTGATTCCAGGACAGAGTGCAACTCCCACTGCCAACCCGCTATGGTGGTAATCCAAAAATGTGTCTGGGATTTCTTAATCAGTGCCTGATCCACTTCGAGTTACACGGGCAGAGGTTCCCTACGGAGCTGTCCAAGGTTGCCTTCATCATATCACTGCTGTCTGATGAGGCACTTGCCTGGGCAAACCCAATTTGGTCCAGGTCCAGAGACGACTAATCTGCAGTCCTTCCTGACTACCTTCCGGATGTTCTTTGAGGAGCCGGGTCGCACGTCCTCCGCTGCCTCAGCTCTGCTACATCTACGTCAAGGTTCCGCATCTGTGGGTCAGTACGCCATCCAGTTCTGTACCCTGGCGGCCGAACTTGCGTGGAATGATGAGGCTCAATTAGCAGTGTTCTGGGAGGGTCTTTCTGACCGAATTAAGGACAAATTGGCTAGGCGCAACTGCCCGTCGTCTTTGTCTGCATTGTGTGCGTAACTGTCCCCAGAGGCCGGGAAATGCCATTGTCTAGGATCAGTTGGAGAGGTGGTTCTAGACCACGAGAAGTCCTCTTGAAACTTTCAGTTCCGGTGACTCTCTCTCACAAGGGAGTTACGCTATCTGTGCCTGCATTCATGGACTCTGAGTCAGCTGGTAACTTCATTCAACAAGCGCTGGTTAATCAGTATCTGCTTCCCAACATCCGACTGGAGAGGCCTTTGTCAGTGGCTTCAGTAAATGGACTACCGCTTCCTGAACCGATACTCACTGTTACTGTGCCCCTTAAATTACAAATTGGGGTTCTGCACTCAGAGCTGATCTCTTTCTATGTCCTGCCAGTCCCCGTGAATCCAATTATTCTTGAGCTACCCTGGCTATGTCTTCATTCACCAATTCTGGACTGGCACTCCGGTGAGATTCTGCGATGGGGATCATCTTGTCACTCCACCTGCTTAGTGGAGGTCTGACCGGCTTCCCCGCCTACGGTACCAGTAGACCTGCCTGGACTACCACAGCAATATGCCAACTATGTGGACGTCTTTAGTAAAAAGGACGCCAAGACTCTGCCTCCTCATCGATCCTCTGCCTGGTGCCACTCCTCCTTGTGGTCGAGTCTACTCTCTCTCACTCCCAGAGACTAAGGCAATGACCGACTACATCAAGGAGAATCTTGAGAGGGGGTTCATTCGAAAGTCCACTTGAACAGCCAGGGCCGGGTTCTTCTTCGTGCAGAAGAAAGATGGATCCTTACGGCCCTGTATCGATTATCGAGGTCTGAATAAGATCACAGTGAAAAATCGATATCCTTTCCCGTTGATCTCCGAACTTTTTGACAGGATCCGGGGGGCTAAAGTCTTCACTAAACTCAACCTGCGCGGTGCATATAATCTGGTCCGCATTCTAAAAGGTGATGAGTGGAAGACCACTTTCAACACTCGTGATGGACACTACGAGTATCTCGTCATGCCCTTCGGTCTATGCAATTTGCCTGCGGTATTCTAAGAGCTCGGTAAATGATGTCTTCCGGGATCTGCTCTATACCTGCGTGATTGTGTATCTAGATGATAAACTGGTTTTCTCTCCAGATTTGATCACTCCGGTATGCATGTACGGCTAGTCTTACAGCACCTAAGGAAAAATAGGTTCTATGCCAAACTTGAGAAATGTACCTTCGAAAAAACTACAGTACCGTTTCTTGGATACATCATCTCAGATGCTGGATTACAGATGGATCCTGAAAAACTGAATTCGGTAAAGAACTGGCCTCGCCCACAGGGTCTTCGTGCTATACAGCGCTTCCTGGGATTCACCAACTTCTATCGGCAGTTTATTCCGAACTTTTCATCCCTAATGTCTCCGATCTCCGCTCTTACTAAGAAAGGGGTGAACGCCAAAGACTGGTCTCCTGAGGCAGAGGCCGCTTTCGTCCAATTAAACAGCTCCTTTGCATCTGCACCTATTTTGCGACATCCCGATGTCTGCCGCCAATTCTTTGTAGAAGTGGACGCCTCCTCCATAGGAGCTGGTGCGGTTTTACTACAAAATAATTCCAAGGGCAAGATGTTCACTTGTGGATTCTTCTCCAAGCTCTTATCTCCTGCTGAAAAGAATTACTGTATAGGAGACAGGGAGCTTCTGGCCATAAAACTCGCCTTGGAGGAGTGGCGTTATCTACTGGAGGGAGTCCAGCATCCGTTAATAATTTTCATTGACCATAAGAATCTTACGTACCTACAGACAGCTCAGCGTCTGAACCCTAGCCAAGCCAGGTGGGCACTCTTCTTCTCTCATTTTGATTTTGAGTTACACTTCCGCTCGGCTGAGAAGAACATCAAGGCGGATGCTCTGTCCCGATCTTTTGTCTTTTCTGACCAGCAGGAGGAGCCTCAAAACATGATAGATCCTGCTCGCTTGATTACGGTGGCTCCTGTCCTGGTAAGAGATATTCCTCCCGGGAGAACATTCGTACCCTCTGTCAAAAGGAAAAGTATCCTTTCATGGGGACACAACTCCAAACTGGAATCCGCAAGACCACTGAACCATTGTCTCGCCACTACTGGTGGCCCACATTATCCAAAGACGTACGTGTCTGTTCTCAAAATAAAATTTCCAGGAGAAAACCTCCAGGCCTGTTGCTACCTCTACTCGTTCCTGATACCCCATGGCAACACATTCCCATGGACTTTATTACTGATCTGCCTTCTTCAGATGAATGTACAGTGATTTGGGTGGTTGTGGGCCGCTTCTCCAAGATGGCGCACTTTGTTCCATTGACTGGATTACCCTCGGCTGCGGAACTCGCCAAGCTGTTCATAAAACATATAATTAGTCTACATGACTTGCCTAGGCATATTGTTTCCAATTGAGGAGTTCAGTTTACGTCCAAGCTCTGGGGAGACCTCTGTCGTCTCCTAGAAATAGATCTGGACCTCTCTTCCGGTTATCACCCCCAAACCAACGGGGAAGTACAGAGGGTTAATCAGATTTTGCAGAACTACCTTTGAAATTTTGTTTCAACACAACACGACAACTGGGTATCACTACTACCTTGGGCAGAGTTCTCCTACAACCACCACACTAGTGAGTCTACTGGATACTCGCCATTCTTTGTCTATGGTCAACACCCCAGTTCTCCTCTACCTGTTCCTGCATCTTCGTTCAGAGATTACTTGAAGATTTGGAGTGACACCAAGGCCTGCCTCGACAAACCAGTGATCCGCATAAAGACCAATGCGGACAAGAGAAGAAGGAAACCACCTCAGTTCTCCTTGGGAGAGAGGGTATGGCTTTCCTCCAAAAACATCCGCTTAAGAGTTTTAGTTTGCTCCGAGATTCCTTGGACCCTTTGAGGATACAAGTTACACCTGCCTCTCTCGCTTCGCATTCCCAATGCCTTCCACATGTCGTTGTTTAAACTAGTGGTCCTTAACCGCTTCTCGAAGGCTCCTTCTAGACCTATACCAGTTGCTGAGAATGCTTACAAGGTCTTTGAAATCAAGGATGTGACGAGATCAATCTCGCCACATTGCTTTGGAGAAGCCTGGTTGCCCGCCTGCTTCCTTTAGACTATGGCCCCATGTTGAAACGCTTGATTTTCCCCTGCAAAGACTATGTGAAAGAATTTGGCTCCATGGCAATTGAACTGTATTTGTGTAGTCTGAGTGCCATTCACCTAATAATATGCACTCAGACCGGAGCTATCTGGGGATATGTTAAATGTCTATGTTTTATGCAATAGCTGCACAGTTAAATATTCTTATGTCTTTTATTGTCTTTTGCTACCATGTGGCTAATGAAGTTTTGCCTCTGCCCTTGGAGATAAATTGGATTACTTCCCAATTGTCTCCAGGACAGAAGACATTGTATAACACTGTGTATTCTCCTGCCTGTGATAATTACATTAACCCATTGTGTAAGGTAATTGTATCACAGGCAGAGGGGAGGATTTTGTGTGGGAGTGTCTGAGTGTATTGTACGGGGTTACTGGTTGTTTTACAAAACCCTGTGGGTGGTACTAATGTGTAAGAATGTGTATATAAGAACAATAAACATACAGCTCTGGCTGTCCACTGCTTTACCCTCAACACAGAGCTTGGTCTCGTTCTTGGGGGGATTCACTGTATGCTGTTAGAGACTGATTGCTAGGAGTGTAAGCCGCTTGGGTGCGTTTCCTATTCGTCTGCTAGCAGCTATTCGTGAGGTTCCGTTCGGGAGTTTGGTGTCTTTAGTAGCTGCCTTTGCATCTGGAAAGGGAATATCTCTTAAACGGCTGTTACCCCCTTTTATGCACGGGGTGCCGTTACAAAGGACATCTTGGATGTCAAGAAACGGAGCAGGAGGACCTATTATCTTGTGGACTGGAAGGGATTTGGTCCAGAGGAAAGGTCCTGGGAGCCGCAGGAGACCATTCAGGCTCCGGATTTCATCAAGCGTTTTCTGTCTCGCCGTGGATTCAAGAAGAGGGGGCGTAAGGGAGGGTACTGTAACAGCGTTCTCGGTGCAACGCTGTCCCCCTGCTCGCCGCCACGGTTCCGGGCGCCGTGCTCACCTGTGTTCATGATCTGTGCTTCCCTGTCTCTGCTGCTGCTCTGGAGATTCCGCTCCGCAGCTTCCAGTCAACCTGAACGCTGTTTGTGCTCGGCTGCTGTACACATCACTCCTTGAGCGGGGCTGTGTTGTGTCAGGTGATTCCTCTGACCTACCCTGGCTCTCCTGGAGGTATTTAAGTGGCTCAGCCCTCTACCCAGTTGAGGAGATGTGTACTCCGCACACCTTAAATCCACTGTGGGTGCCCATGATAGTTGTAGAACAAATATAAGGTTAATCCACGGCACTCCAATTCATGTGCAAATTTTTACATTTTATTTTGTTTACAAATTGTCATTAAATACATCCAGAGTAAATATTTAGTATGTAGCCACATAAATCATAATTCCCGGACGCTTCGGTCTGGTGTGACCTTCCTCAGTGGGGTCTAAAGAAACATGTAATATAGCTGTGGTCATAAAAAATTCTAGTATATACAACAATCTGATAGAAAAAGAAGAAATAAGGGAAAAGGGGAAAAAGAAAAAAATATTGTCTAATCCGTAATTTGAAAAAGAGGAACACAGAATAGTAAGTATTAAGCTAAACCTGGTCATAAAATGTCAATTTCTGTGGTGATATAGGACAGGGGGTAGGTCTATAGTGAGTGTGCTAATGAGACGAGCCTAGAGTTGGAAGCAGTAAGGGTTAATAGATAAAAGTAGAGTAATTCGAGTTCTAGAGAAAGCTCCAAGCAAGAGATTAGTACGTAAGGGCTGTATATGTAATTACTTTAGTGGCGGTGCAATAGGTGTGATGCTGGATGTGGCGTGCACGTGTGCCGTTGTGCAATAAATAGTATAGGCGGTTGAGGAGCCGTCAGAGCACACTAAAATGACGTCCGGGGCCGTGCGGTGAGCGCATGCGCACTGGATTATAAGGTAGAGTATTGGCGGCTAGTGAGGAGCCCTCAGGGCGCAAAAAGAAGACGTCAGTACGTCTGGAGCCGTGCGTGCATGCGCACTGAGTTAGAAGGTAGAGTGTGGGCAAGGAGGTATGGGCAATTGGCGATCCTCAGAGTAGAAAAGAGAAAAGACAGGCAGAACTTATAAGTAAGAGAAATATATGTATGGTGCATGTGCTGTTTGCAGTGTGGTGTATGCGGACTTCAGTATTGAAGGGGAGGATATCAGCGTGTCAGGTCAAAGTGTCGGGTTGGCGCATGCGCATCGAATATATGTAAGTTCTGAGGAATGTGAATGAGAGGTCTGTGTAGAATATCGAAATAAAAAGGGTTACTCAATGATACAACATAATGTCAATTCTAACAATGCCTAATGACATAATAAATAACAATGTTATAGTGTAATATAAAGTATCTAATAACACAGTACGAACTTGAAGGTATACATAGGAATCGCATCAAAAATCAAATCAAAGATCAAGAATCAGGGAAAACTGCTAGCATGCGGTGACAGGGGGAAGAAAAAAAGAGGGGGGGGGGGATTCTCACCCACGTTCGCCAAGTCCCCGTCAACGAACCTGAGAAAAGAGAAGAGGTGAGTTATAATCAAGATTGTACAAGGAAATCGCATTCTCTATTTAAACCTCTTGGTTCCAATGTGTCCAGTTTATGGATCCAGTATGATTCTCGTTGTTGTAATTGTAAGATTCTATTGCCTCCGCGTCTTGATTGTAAAACCTGTTCGATAACTTGGAATCGAAGTTGAGAGATTTGATGTCTGCATTTCTCAAAATGTGCTGGTATTGGTAATAGGAGCTGTTTTGTCCGTATAGTCGATTTGTGTTTACAGATTCGATCACGGATATGTTGTGTAGTTTTTACCGACGTAAGCTAGGCCGCACGGATATTTAATCAGGTAGACAACAAAAGATGAGTCACACGTGAAGAAATGTTTAATAGGAAACCGTTTGCCCATATGTGGGTGTGTTATAAAATGACCTTTTGTAATATTGGAGCATTGGGCGCAGTGTAGACATGGAAAGGTTCCATATTTCGGATTTTTCAGAAAACGTTGTTTGGGGACATTTTGAATCCCTCCAAAGTCTGCACGGATAAGTTTATCTTTTATATTGGGACCTCGTTTATAACAAGTAAGTAGGGAATTTTCAAATTCCTTCACTAATGGGTAGGCACATTGCAAGATGGAACACTTCTGTCGCACTAGTCGCCCCCCCCTCTTTTTTTTCTTCCCCCTCTCACAGCATGCTAGTAGTTTTCCCTGATTCTTGCTCTTTGATTTTTGATGCGATTCCTATGTATACCTTCAAGATCGTACTAGATCGTATTAGATACTTTATATTACACTATAACGTTGTTATTTATCATGTCATTAGGCATTGTTACAATTGACATGTTGTCTCATTAAGTAACCCTTTTTATTTCGATATTCTACACAGACCTCTAATTCACATTCTTCAGAACCTACATATATTCGATGCGCATGCGCCAACCCGACACTTTGACCTGACACGCTGATATCCTCCCCTTCAATACTGAAGTCCGCATACACCACACTGCAAACAGCACATGCACCATACATATATTTCTTTCACTTATAAGTTCTGCCGGTCTTTTCTCTTTTCTACTCTGAGGATCGCCAATTGCCCATACCTCCTTGCCCACACTCTACCTTCTAACTCAGTGCGCATGCACGCACGTCTCCAGACCTACTGACGTCTTTTTTTTTTGCGCCCTGACTGCTCCTCACTAGCCGCGAATACTCTACCTTATAATCCAGTGCGCATGCGCGCACCGCCCCGGACGCACAGACGTAATTTTTGTGCGCTCTGACGGCTCATCAACCGCCGATACTATTTATTGCACAACGGCACACGTGCACGCCACATCCAGCGTCACACCTACTGCACCGCCACTAAGGTAATTACATATACAGCCCTTACGTTCTAATCTCTTGCTTGGCGCTCTCTCTAGAACTCTAATTACTCTACTTTTATCTATTAACCCTTACTGCTTCCAACTCTAGGTTTGTCTCATTAGCACACTCACTATAGACCTACCCCCTGTCCTATATCACCACAGAAATTGACATTTTATGACCAGGTTTCGCTTAATACTTACCATTCTGTGTTCCTCTTTTTCAAATTACGGATTAGACAATCTTTTTTCTTTTTCCCCTTTTCCCTTATTTCTTCTTTTCCTATCAGATTGTTGTATATACTAGAATTTTTTATGACCACAGCTATATTATATGATTATGATTTATGTGGCTACATACTAAATATTTACTCTGGATGTATATAATGACAATCTGTAAACAAAATGAAATGTAAAAATTTGCTGATGAATTGGAGTGCCGTGGATTAACCTTATATCAGCCCTCTACCCAAGCGCCTCAGAGTCAAGGTCCTATCCTGTACAATTGAGCTTGCTACCACTTGTGTTCCTGACTACGTGCCTTGTTCCTAGACTACGCTCTTCGTCTGATCGCTGCTTGCTTGCATCGCTACTCCTGTTGCCAACCCGGATTGTCTGCCTTGTTTCCTGTGCCGTCTGCCCTGACCCATTGCTTGTCTCGACTACGTCTCTGCCTCATCCACCGGTCCTGTCTGGTTGCTCCTGGTAACGATCCTGCGTGTCTACTACGTCTATACTGTCGGTACCTTCGCAGGTACCTCCTGGTCCGCCCGGACCAGCTGCTACCGACTCTGGGACTGCCCTGGAGTGATACCTGGCAGCTACCCTAACGGCACAAGTCTATCCTCACTACCAGAGGCTCTAGCGAAGACCAGGTAGCTGCTTAGTCACACCCTTCCAGAGTACAGCCAGTCTGTAGCACAGTGGGTCCACTTCCACTGATTTGTGACATTCAGGAATGCCCACAGACAAAAGAACTACCAAAATATATAGGGAAAACCACATATACTGTAAATGTAGTAATAATAATTATATTCATAATAATAAGTAATAATAATTTAATTAAATAATCTTTATTTTTAAAAATCATTAAAAACATTACATAAAAGTGGAGTGGTCATGAGATATACCCCTGGAAAAAAACACTGTGTGGTTGGTATTAACTTATTTGCACTATTTCTTTTATGACTTATTTATAACCACGGTGGAAGAAATTTTCTCCATGACATGTATTAACTGATGCTGTTGTGAAATCTACTTTTATGTAACCACCCTGGCCCCCATTATATCCCATGACTACTTCATTTTTATGTAATGTTTTAAAAAAAAAATTTAAGAACTGACAGAGACCCAAAAAAGCCACCTTATTAACAAGAACTCCAGTGGCAAAAAATACTTGTGTGTACTGCAGTTCATATTTCTTATAGATTCAGCTAACATCTAACACCATTAAAATTGAAAAAGTGTATAAAATCACCATTAAAGGGGTTGTCCAAGATTTGAGGATTCCTCAGGATAAGCCATCAATATCTGTGCTGTTACCTTGTAGTTCCAGCGCTGGAAGTCAGCACCAGAAGTACACAGCTCCATCAGCGCTGCGCTGCTCCCTATTGCCTACCTAATGAATTGGGGCTTCAAGTTAACAACTGATCAGTGGAAGTGTAATGTGTAAAGCCCTCACTGATTTGATATTGATGGCCTACCCATCAGTACCATCATCTATCTGTCCTTTCCTGTGCCCATCTCTTCAGCCTTTTGATGGAGACGGCGGACTAGGAAGGAAGGATCGCAGATGTGTTGAATTCTGGGAATGTGTCAGAATTCAAGGTTGCCTCCTGAGTACTTGTTTGGCATGAGGTTGAGTAGTTGGGAGACAAATTACAAGTCCCAAGAGCCATGTGTGGTTTCTCAGCCACGTTGTGGTTACCCTGGCTGTGTCATCTAGTAGAAGGGGGTAAAATTCAAATTGGGGTACAGTCTTGCCTCATTATGGGACATATGTTCATGTTTGGTATTGCTCTGCACTTCACACACATCATCAATCTGATCACTACTTATTGATGCCTAAACATCACTTAGTTTTATCACCTTGGAGTGATTGCTGTGTTTTAATGTGTGTATTTTTGAGCGACAGATTGATTCACTTCAAAGCTATTTTAATCTGCAGGCCTGGAAGGATAAAAGGTAGCTGGCTCTGTATGAACTGTGTTTAGCTGTAGTCTTCTTGACTTTGTCCACAAGGCTCCCAGGCACTACATTGACAACCTGCGTCTGTTTACTCAGTCACAGTGTATGCTTTGCATGGCGTCTTTCTATCTTATGGAGTCAAGTACCTTTCTGGAAATGTTTGTTCAATGAAAAAAAATTATTGATGTGTGCTAGGTGAAAAGTATATAGACAAAGTAATTAGTGTTTCTGAAATGCAGAAACCATTCATCAAATGGCTGTGTGAGACCTGAAAGGTGCTGAAATATCACACACTGTTTTATTGGACACTCATAGAAAGTATATAAAGATTATCTGTAAGGTTAGAGAACCTCCAGGAAGACAACTGAAAATGCTTTTATTCAGTAGAGTTCTTCTCTGTCGTCTGAATCCAAGTTTGTGAGGTTCTGGACAGGGGAGTAGCTATAGGGGGTACAGAGGTAGCAGTTACTATCGGGCCCAGGAGCCTGAGGGGGCCCAAAGACCCTTGTGCCGCATAAGAAGACACCAGTATTATGGAAAGTGCATGCTGGTCAAGTTACACCTCTGGCTGAAGGGAAGGGGTTAGGTTAAGAATTTGGCATGGGAAGGGGGGTGCGGTTTAATTTTGGCCACAAAGCACTGAGGGAAGGGCGGCCCAAGCTGAACTCTTGCACCAGAGCCCAAGAGCCTTTAGCTATGACCCTGGTTCTGGATTATATTGTAGTTCTGCGTGGATACAAGTACCAGATTATAATATACAGTATAACAAAAGTATAAGCACAGGATAATATAACATATGCTGTAAAATAATAGCCTCATATGAAAATGCTTAACGTTGATGGCATATCCTCCTCATCTACTGACTGCCGAATAGATGATGCACAAGGCAGTGGCGGATCCAGGGGGGGGCAACGGGGTACAGGGAGATGAACGCTTCGATTGTGGAAGCGTTCATCTCCATAGTCATCTGTATCGCCGTCCTCAGGACAGCGATACAGATGGCTGTGCTGAGGCAGGGGAGGGAGAGGTGTGTCAGTTTCGCTTCCTCTGATAGGCTGCAGGCACTAGGCCGGCAGCCTATCAGAGGCCGGCGCAGGTGGCGCGATGACGTCATCGCGCCGCCTGATCCATACAGCGCGGGACACAGGCCGGAAGAGGCCTGCATCGCATCGCTGACATGGAGGTAAGTATGTGGTTTTTTTTTGTGCTTTTTTTTAAAAAATATATACAATACTTTTACTGGCACATGGGGGGCTGTTATTAATACTGGCACATGGGGGGCTGTTAATACTGGCACATGGGGGGCTGTTATTAATACTGGCACATGGGGGGCTGTTATTAATACTGGCACATGGGGGGGTTGTTATTAATACTGGCACATGGGGGGCTGTTATTAATACTGGCACATGGGGGGCTGTTAATACTGGCACATGATTGGGGGCACTACAGGGGCATCTACTGAGGCCACAAAGAAGGGGTATTTTATATGGGGCAGTCTGTACAGTACAATTTTATACTGGGACACATTATGGTGGGTACTATGGGGAAGGGGGAGAGGAGTACTATGGGGTCATCTACGGGGGGCACTAAGAAGGGGTATTTTATACTTGCAAATTATGGGGGACACTGAGGGCATCTACTGGAGCATTTTATACTGGTACATTATGGGGGGCACTAGGAGGAAGGAGGGTGTGGAGCACTATGGGGGCATTTACTAGGGGCACTATATAGGGGTATTTTATACTGGTACATTATGGGGGCACTATGGGGACATTAGCTCACCTGGGGGCATTACAAGGGGGTATTTTTTGCACTGTCACATTATAAGGAAAATTATTTCTACTGGGGGGGCATTATGGTGGGCTTTATTACTCCCCCATGGTATGACCCCCTAGTAGCAGCACCAGCCTCTCCCTGCTCTGCTATTCCTCTGCCCCTTCTCCAAATCCTTATTATGAAATCTTTCTCATTAGGATAAAACACAACATCAGCTCCACCGAGCCCCCCAGCCAAAGTGTTAAAGTGGTGTCCGAGATCCCCAAGGGCCAAGTCAAGTAATTGTAAGTTTTTATGTGAAATATGTTTGTTATACACATATAGCATACACTGTGTAGTCTGTTCTATAAGCACCATTGTTTTGTGGCGGCGGACAGAAAATAATCTGAAAGTGCCCCTCCTGAGACCAGGCTCTGGATCCGCCACTGGCACAAGGATGCTGTGTTCCACCCGAGCTTGACAACCGGACCCGTGGTAATATCTTTGCCGTTCTGAATAGTGAAGCATATTTAGGCTATTTGCACACAGTATGTATTATGCATGGATTTTCATTTGCAAAATATGCAGCTTAATACAGTAAAAGCTGTGTGGATTTTCAGTGCAAATTCAAACCTTTGCAATGCAGAGAGTAAGATCTGGGGACAAAACCCATATAAAGTCTTAACTTGAACTACAGATTTATTTGCTGCCAAGATGGGCTGCATTGTCAAAAAATATTGCAGTTTATAAACTTTGCCTATGAGAACAAATGTTTCCATATTGTCTGTTATTGTATTCCATTTTCAAAGTAACTGTAAACATTTTAAAATTGCCCCAAAAAGTTATCATGAGCCTAGGCTTATGTACATGTAACAAAGTATCGGGGAATTTTCATATTGAAGATGCAGTGCAATCTGCAGGCAGCATGTTATAGATCAGGAGGAGCTGGGGGGGGGGGGGGGCCTTCACAGTAGTTATTAACCCCTTTCAGCAGTCACCCCTTCAGTGAATGGGGACTGCTGAAAGGGGTTAATAACTACAGTGAAGGGCCTAGCCATCTGGGCAACCCCACAGATCATCCTAACCTATGGTCAGCCTAATTTAAAATTAAGCAAACCCCCCAACTATAAACTAATCACAGAAGTTGGAACCCATCAACCCCCCTTGTACTTGTTCCGCTACTTGCAGGCTGCGCGGGCATGAGTTCAGAACTTCGGACCAAAATGACTGAAGTTCTGAACTCATGTCCACGCAGCCTGCAAGTAGCAGAACAAGTACAAGGGGGGTTGGGGGATGTTCTGTGGGATTGCCCAGACGGCTAGGAATAGCCTAATAGAAAAAAAAATCCCACCAGCATAGGCGTGCGCAGCCTATTGCATTAGGGTGTGCACCCTAAAGCACAAACACACACACACACACGCCGCGCGCGCGTGTACTGTATGTATGTATGTATATATCATATACACATACACATATATATATATATATAGGCTATAGAAGAAAAATGAGGATGCAGCACACTGTAAATAGCAGGTGCAAAATCAGGCCAATGTGAATCAGCACCAAGATCCAATGTAGTATAGGAATGAAAAAAAGGGCCAGCAGCACACCACGGATGTCAACGAAAAACGTGTAGTTTATTCACCCAGAGTCAGCCGCTGCTGACTCTGGGTGAATAAACTACACGTTTTTCGTTGACATCCGTGGTGTGCTGCTGGCCCTTTTTTTCATTCATGTGTGTGTGTATATATATAATATACACACACACACAAATACACTCTGCATACATACATACAGACCCGCACTATCAATATAGTGAAGGGAGAAGAAATTATTTTTAAACTTACCCGTATTTTTCGCCCTATAAGACGCTCCGGCCCATAAGGACACACCTAGGTTTTAGAGGGGGACAATAAGAAAAAAATATTTTTCATTACACCGGAGGTCAAACCACTAATCAGACCTCCAATGTTAATCAGACCTCAGCTGACAGCCCCAATAAGACCCCAATGTTAATTAGACCCCAATAAGACCTCAGATCAGACCCCAATGTGAATGACCCCCAATCAGACCTCAGATAAGAGCCCCAATGCCTCATATCAGCCCCCCAGTGTCCCTCTTCAGCCCCCTAGTGCCTCATATCACCCCCTAGTGCCTCATATCAGCCCCTAGTGCCCCTCTTCATCCCCCAGTGCCCCTCTTCATCCCCCAGTGCCCCTCTTCATACCCCAGTGCCCCTCTTCATCCCCCAGTGCCTCATAGCCACCCAGTGCCCCTCTTCAGTCCCCCAGTGCCTTATATCAGCCCCCAGTGCCTCATATCAGCCCCCAGTGCCTCATATCAGCCCCCAGTGCCTCATATCAGCCCCCCAGTGCCTCATATCAGCCCCCCAGTGCCTCATATCAGCCCCCCAGTGCCTCATATCAGCCCCCCAGTGCCTCATATCAGCCCCCCAGTGCCTCATATCAGCCCCCCAGTGCCTCATATCAGCCACCCAGTGCCTCTCTTCAGCCCCCCAGCTGCCTCACATCAGCCCCCAATGCCCCTCTTCAGCTCCAACTTGCCTCATATCAGCCCCCCCTTGTTTCATATCAGCCCCCCAGTGCCTCATATCAGCCCCCCAGTGCCTCATATCAGCTCCCCGTGCCTCATATCAGCCCCCCAGCAGCCTCTTTTCAGCCCCTCGTGCCCCTCTTCAGCCCCCCGTGCCTCATATCAGCCCCCCAGCAGCCTCTTTTCAGCTTCCAGTGCCTCCATCAGCCCCCAAATAAAAAAAATAATAAAAAAAAACACTTACCGTTCCTGCTCCGGATGCTGCCGCCCTTCACCGCCCCACTCGGTAATCCTCTTGTATAGTCTGCTGTGTGTGCGCGCACAGTGTGAGGTCACAGCGCGGCCTCACACTGTGCGTAGCCTTCACAGTGGAGCGCCGAGGACCAGGAAGGAAGAGGTGAGTATAGCGCTTCCCGGCCCTGACAGAACCTCAACGCCTATGCCCACCACCAGCATAAACATTCGGGGCACTGGACAAAACATTCGGGGTTCCAGCCCCGAAAGTTTTGGCCTAACGACGCCCCAGTGTATGCCACTCGCCACATGAATTATTATTTTTTTAAATCCTCAGCCGGCGGCCTGGGCCCCCAGTGGCATAGGGCCCCATAGCCATTGCTATGGCTGCTATGGCAATCCCTACGCCACTGATGGTATAGATGCAAAATTAGCTGCAAAGGAGAAGTGAGAAGCAGCTAGACAGAAACAAATGCTTGCAAGACAACAGCAACTGGAAGACTTGCAAAGAAGGCATAATGAAATGGTAGTATTGCCAGAAGAGGCAGGTAGTAGCCAGGAGGTTCGCTGGAATGGCAGACTTATTGCTGATCTAATAGAACCATAGAACAAGTTGTTCAACTCCCAAAGATTGCTTCTGGGAAAGGAGTTTCCCAGCTGCTGACAGTTACAAAGCTAGCAAGTGGAGGTGGTGAGCCTCAAGCAGCAGCTGTCCACACAGCACTGGAGGACTGGGGCATAAGTAGCCATGTCAGAACAATGTTCTTTGACACAACCAGCTCCACCACTGGATGGCTTGCTGGTGCTTGTGTTTTCTTGAAACAAAAGCTTGGTAAGGAGCAACTATCGCTAGTAGGCAGACATCATATAATGGAACTGATCATTGGTGCCATGCTTGAAGTCTGTCTTAGAGCCACATTATCTCCATAAACAGGAATGGTGGATGATACTGTATCCAGATCAGTGCAAGACATCAGGGATAGCACCACTGAGTTTGCAGATATCTGGCAGACAATCAGCCAAAGGAGCTGGTTGTCATTTTTCTTGGATCTGTCCCAGCAAGTCCGATTCATGGCACCAGGGCTGTTGATAGAAATTTATAGTCTGAAGATTTGGATGTTTCAAGGACTGTTCCCTTTCAAAGAGGAGAGGGACTTCACGATGTGTGTATTTTTGCAGCACGTGTGTGCCCGAAGGCTTGGATTATGGCTCCTCTAGCAGCAGGGCCGGATTAAGAGCATCATGGGCCTGGTGCTGAGGATTTTGCTGGGCCTTTTTATGGAACTGCACTCAGTGTCTTAATTACATATATATTTTATCGATACCATTAAAGTATTTTGTTCTTGCAACTACCCCTTCATTTGGCGTCTATCTTGGCAACATGGAGGGGGACCACGGGAGGGGGACCCTGAGGGTGGGGGCAGGGCCGGCGTCATAACCCGGCATCCCCGGGCAAGTGCCGGGGCCCAATGCTCCTGGGGGGGCCCACTGAGCTGCTATGAGCACTTCCATCAATACAGATGGGAGCTCTCACTGCTGTCATTTCACATACGCAGTACCCCTCTGGTGGGCCCTCTGAGCTGCAGGGACTCAGGACACGCCCCCTCTACACAGGACACGCCCCCTCTACACAGGACACACGCTGCCTGAGGAGACTGGAGAGAGACCGCACGGCTGGAGCTGGAGCAGAGAAGTGTGGAGACAGTCTGTGAGTGAGTCTGCACTGTGACTGTCTCTTCTCTGTGGGACAGAAGGAAAGGGGGGGACACTGCTGCTTCATTCTATTTAGTTGTGTTACTGTTTTATTAAGCTGATTGTCTCCATGACACCTGCCCCCGCCCCCCCCCCCCCTTATCCTGTCCTCTCTCATCCTCATGGAGCCCCTGCTGTCTCCTTTTCTCCCTCATGTATCCAGGGCTCCTGTCCCACCCTCCTATCTCCTATTGCTGCCCTGCACAGACCTCCTGCCACTACTTGTATGAATCCCCCTCAGAGCCCCTTCCACCTACTTGCTGTGTCCACCCCTCCTGTCCATCCAGGGCCCCGGGCCCCTGTCTCACTCCTCTGCCTCTCATTATGGTGGCATCTGAACCGCATTCACCATAAGGACCTTCTAACATCACAGGGTCATGTGACTGTGCCCCCCACCCCGTACTGTGCCCCTTTATACCCTGCATTGTGCCCTCTTACCACACTCTGTGCAGTGCCCATAGTCATTCCCTGTACTATGCCCTCCTATACCCTTTTATCCGGTCACTGTATGGCGGTGTTATCACTATATGGCGGTGTTATCACTATATGGCGGTGTTATCACTATATGGCGGTGGTATCCAATAACTGGATGGCCATAACTGTATCCCTTTCTGCCCACACCACTTTTTTTAGACCTGGCATGAGCGGGAAAAGATACAGATTGCGGTGTTAAGGACCTTTGCGCCACATCTGTGTCAGAAATACGCCTAATATAGACGTATTTCTATATAATAAATGACCCCCTAATCGTATGATTATTCGGGGGTGGGGCTAATATCTTTATATTATATAGATTCTAGTGTATTATACTGTGCCCTGTATTCCCCAGTAGAAAATGATCCTTGGGAAGCACAGTCCTCATCCCTGACCACCAGGTAGCGCTCTGTCAGTACATGGCGGCCTCCCCTCTCCGCCACGCTGCTCCGCTGTGTACTGGGGCTTATTCTGACACTAGCGCTGGGTTCACATCCTATTTTTGCCATCCATTTAATGCATACTGAAAATGTATGCATTGACAGATGCCTCAGACTGATGCCGTACAGTGGCGTCCGTTCACCATACAGTTCCATGGTAGAAAAAAACATATACGTTAACGTCTGCATTTTTTACTTGACTCTGCAGGATACAAAAACGTGGAGCGCTGCACATGTGTATACATCAAACCGATAGGAAAAACGTAATGTGAACACACATTGGGGGGGAGGGGGGCGTACTAAATTTCGCTGTGGGGCCCAGTCAGTTCTAGCTCCATCACTGCACATCTCCTTCTCTCCTCCAGGCCTGGCTCACTGCTGCAGCGGGCCGGAGGAGAGAAGGAGCGCAGGGAGCTGCGGTTAGTGAATGACAGGACCACCAGCTCCCCTGCAATGATAGGTATGTGAGGGGGCCACTGGGGGGTCATTCATCACACTGTGAGGGTCCCTTACACAGTATAATGACTCCCAGTGCCCCCCATTTAGTATAATGATCCCCATTGACCCTCCATTTAGCATAATGACCACCAGATCCCCCATTAAATATAATAACCCCTCGTGCCCCCTCCATACAGTATAACCCCCAGTGTGGGGGCGACTGGGGGTCATTATTCTGTGAGGGCCCTTTACATAGTATAATGACCCCCAGTGTCCCCCATTTAGTATAATGATCACCAATGACCCTCCATTCAGTATAATGACCCCCAGAGCCCCCTCCATACAGTATTCCCCCCGTGTGGGGGCTACTGGGGGTCATTCAGGGCCGGCTCCAGGTTCATGTGGGGAGCTGGGAGCTGCGGTTAGTGAATGACAGGACCACCAGCTCCCCTGCAATGATAGGTATGTGAGGGGGCCACTGGGAGGTCATTCATCACACTGTGAGGGTCCCTTACACAGTATAATGACTCCCAGTGCCCCCCATTTAGCATAATGACCACCAGAGCCCCCATTAAATATAATAACCCCTCGTGCCCCCTCCATACAGTATAACCCCCAGTGTGGGGGCGACTGGGGGTCATTATTCTGAATGGAGGGCCACTGTGGGGTCATTATACTGTGAGGGCCCTTTACATAGTATAATGACCCCCAGTGTCCCCCATTTAGTAATGATCACCAATGACCCTCCATTCAGTATAAATACCCCCAGTGCCCCCTCCATACAGTATTCCCCCAGTGTGGGGGCTACTGGGGGTCATTATTCTAAATGGGGGCGACTGGGGGTTATTATTGTGAATGCAGGGCCACAGGTGGTCATTATACAGTGGGGGGGAATTGGGGGTTCATTATACTGTGTGAAGGGCCACTAGTAGTCATTATACTGTATAGGGGCCACTGGGGGTCATTATACCGTGTAGGAGCCACAGGGGGACATGTCAATGTAAAAAAATGCCTCATGGGGGCCCACTGGGATTTATCGCCCAAGGGCCCACATGAACCTGGAGCCGGCCCTGGGTGGGGGCACCCTCAGGGCACTATAGTGTCAGGAAAACCGCTTTGTTTTCCTGACACTATAGTGATCATTTAACATGACTATGAAGATTACTGTTTTCTAGCTGCTGTGGAATGTGGACAACAGCAGCTAGAAACAGTAATTTTCATAGAGCTGTGTTATGATTTATGGACACAGCACTCAGCATGCTTAGCCAGTCAGATAGAAGGCTGGCTAAGCATGCTGAGAGCTGTGTCTAAATAACATAACACATTAAAGGGATTCTGTCACCAGGTTTCACCCCTGTCAGCTAAACATATGCTGATGTTCAGGGCGTCTTCACGATTCCTAATGTGGGCTTCTAAATGTCATCTGTGGGCTTATTTAGCTAAAAAACAGCTTTTACTAACCTGTCAGTCAAACAAATAAGGTGCCCAAGGGGATGTTAATGGATGCAAGGTGTCGGTCGCACCCGCCGCCGTTCGTGCCCAGCGCCGCCTTTCCGGACTTCTGCGGCGCCTCCTAATCCTCTGTGCTGCCTCTCGCTCTCCCTCCCTCCCCCTCCTCCTGCTGTAAGATCTCGCGCATACAGGGGTTGAGCGAAGTGCCGGCGCATGCGCACTTCGCTGTAAGAAGCCAAATGGAGAGGTCTGCACGGGCGCATCAGGCAGAGCCCTGTGCGCAAGCGCGAGATCTTACAGCAGAAGGAGGGGGAGGGAGGGAGGGAGGGAGAGCGAAAGGCGGCACAGAGGATTAGGAGGCGGTGCAGAAGTCCGGAAAGGCGGCGCTGGGCACGAACGGCGGTGGGTGCGGCGGGCATCTTGCACCCATTAACATCCCCTTAGGCACCTTATTTGTTTGACTGACAGGTTAGTAAAAGCTGTTTTTTTAGCTAAATAAGCCCACAGATGACATTTATAAGCCCACATTAGGAATCGTGAAGACGCCCTGAACATCAGCATATTTTTAGCTGACAGGGGTCAAACCTGGTGACAGAATCCCTTTAAAGAAATTACTGTTTCTAGCTGCTGTGGACTCGCAGCTAGAAACAGTAATTTCTTTAATGTGTTATGTTATAGAGACTGAGCTCTCAGCATGCTTAGCCAGTCAGTAATTTTCATAGTGCTGTTATGATTTATGGACACAGTTCTCAGCATGCTTAGCCAGCCTTCTATCTGGCTGTGCTTCTTGAGAGTCACAGTCCACAGGCTCAGAAACAGCCAGATAGAAGGCTGGCTAAGCATGCTGAGAGCTGTGTCCATAAATCATAACAGCACTATGATTGCCCTCCCTTCCAACTGGATGAGTTTATTTGATACCTGCCCTGCTCCAGAAGCTCCTGCTGTCTCACGGGCTGGTGTGGCTGAGCGCTGTGGGCCGTGTGCTGGTCGAAACTGCTGAGTAGGTTGTACACAGCACAGCGTGCAGGAGGGATAACCGCGGGCGCACTGAGGTCATATCCGGCGGGCCGGCATTACAGGAACCGCACCAGATGCTCTGACGTCCTGCCGCCGGATATCCTGTGACGTATATCCGGCGGCAGGACGTCAGAGCAGCTGGTGCTGTTCCTGTAATGCCGCGGCCAGCCGGATATGACCTCAGTAGTGATGGGAAGTTCGGATCTTTCAGATGAATCGGTTCATGAATCGGATCTTCGGTTCACTTGCTGAGTCACTGACTGCTGAGCTGACTCGCAAGTGAACCGAAAACTCTAGGTGCCGGTGCGCATGCGCAGATGCTATCCATCCGATTCACTTGCTGCTGCTGACTCAGTCGGCTCTTCAGCTCGCTAATGAGTGAGTCAGGATCAGGAAGAGTGATTGATTATAGTGATAGTGAAGGGAAGCTGAGGCTGACGCCGGACAGGAGGACTCAGGAGCCTTCACTGTGGTGTGCATTGTTGTCTGTTGTGCATTGTTACCCACAGTGACAACAGTCTGACACTGACAGTAGTACAACGAACCAAGTGAAGTGAAATGTGAATGCACGCACAGGGAAAACTATGTGCTGAATTGATAACAGTATTACAGTAACACAGTCACTGGCTGATAATAAAACAGTCCCCACAGTCCTCACTTAACGGAATCCATAAAGGAGATGTGAACCCACCCTTAGTTATATAGCTACTGAATGAGATGCCTTTAACATATATATCTCCTGAGAAGCCAATTTGATCCTAAAGGGTTAATTCAACCTGTAATCTAAACTCTGTGTCATCTGTCACTTCTCTTATCTCTCTGGGCCCCATAGCAAGAATCTAAATTGGGCCCCCATTCCCCTTTTATAGCCCCTCCCACTACCCATTCCAGGCCTCTTTCTTTGTTCCATGAACTATGTTTGCTGCTGTTTTATAATTTATGCCATCAGGGCCGGATTGGGATTACAAAACAGGCCTGGCACACAAAAGAGGCATAATAGATACAGTGTGTACAGATGTATAGTGTATACAGTAGTGTACTGATATGTGAGGAACGTGGTATAATATATGCAGTGTGTACAGGTATATAGTATATACAGCAGTGTACTGATATATGAGGTATAATAGATGCAGTGTGTTCAGGTATATAGTATATACAGCAGTGTACTGATATATGAGGTATAAATTACAGCTCGTACCTCACATATCAATCCAATACTGTATATACAATATACCTGTACACACTTCATCTATTATACCTCGTACCTAACATATCAGTACACTGCTGTATATACAATATATCTATACACACTGCATATATTATACCTTGTACCTCACATATCAGTACACTGCAATATATATTATATATCTGTACATATTGCATCTATAATACTGTTTAATATATGCAGTGTGTGTGTGTGTATATATATATATATATATATATATATATATATATAGATATATATAGATGTGAGGCATACAAGGTATAATACTGTAGATGCAGTGTTTATAGAAATATGTGGTCAGTTATGCATTATAGTCACTGTGTGTGTGAAGTACATGAGGTTGTGGTCACTGTACCTGTCTGAAGTATTATACATGAGTGAGCATTGAGTAAAAACAGGGCATGGAGGGGGGGTAAATGATGAAAAGTGGAGGACCTCCTCTTACCACTCCATTCCAGTCTGTATGGATCAATGCAGAGCTGCTTGTGAACTTCTAATACTTGCTGTTAGGGGTTGAAGGACCTGTGATGATGTCATCACAGGTCCTGGCAGATGTACCTTTCAAACCTAGGAACTACACCATTTTTGGTGCAGTTCCTTTGCTAGATTCTGCAGGACCTGTGATGCTGAAGATGATGTCATCACAGGTCCTGGCAGATGCACTGTTCTAACCTGGGAACTACACTTTACACTGTGCACTTCCCTTACAGGACCTGAGACGACTCAGAGCTGCTAGTGCCTGCCTTGCCTCAGCTCTGATTGGTTGGTGGGCGGGGAGGGGAGGGGCTGGCAGAAGCAGCTTCCACTCTAGGATCATATTACGCTCCTCCCGAGTCCCGCCCTCAGGCTCCTGCTGCCAGCGTGAGGTGAGCGTCTCTGCATTGTCTGTGTGCTGTGTGACGCTGTGTACAACAGAGGACTTTTAACCCTCCCGACGGCCTTTTGGCTGGGGATGGGCCTATTTTATGGTAGGGGCCTGGAGCTGCAGCTCCATCAGCCCCTACGTTAATCCGGCCCTGTCTAGCAGCACTCGCACCATATAGTGACTTTCTACTCCTGAAATCACTTCTTGGCTACTAAAATATCATTCCAGCAATATCAAAGGTTGCATCACTCAAGTTTTTAAATCACTTCTGGTATGTGACTTTTGAAATGGTTGGTTTAGCTGTTTTCAACAGCACAGTAACTTCGGCAACCAAGAGACAGATGGTAAATGCCATAAGAAATAAATATGACATTGAGCCAGCTCAGCAGAATCATGGCAGATGAATAACTGTGGACCTGCACACACCCATAGAAAAGAAATAAAAAAAAAATAATCTCAG